>NW_019174393.1:16116276-16216226 GCF_002260705.1 Seriola dumerili
GTCGCTGGGCGGTGCATCCAGTCAGCTGATTTGACGTTTGTTGCGTTATCATACAGTTAATCATAAATATAGCGGCACCTCTCTCCACATTTCAGCCATTTCCCTCCTTCCCCCTCGTTTTCCTGCCTTCCGAGTATTGGGTCTATCATCTTCTGGTTCAAGACCGGACTCTGGCTCAAACTGAAATGCAGAACCGACGGCATTGTAGCAGCCACAACCGTTTGTTTGCAGCTGCGCAGAAAGTCAGATAGAGGAACGTGTTGACCAACGAACTGACCAATCACACCACACTGCGCTCAGAGGTGGAAGTGGGGCCTTAAAAAGCCCTGATCTCTCAGACAGAAGATGAATAGAGATCAGTATAAGATGTACAGTATAAGAAAAATATGTCTTTTTGGAGCATTGAGGCATGTAAATCTATTTCAGTAGACACAAAGAATAAAATTAAGAACCTTAAAAATGGCCAGGCCATAAGTCCTATTCAAAGTTGCTATTTTTTTCCTGTATTCAATGCAAACAATTATGTCATGTCATCATGTCATCTGCACAAGGCAAGACAAATAAATGGAGCCAGAGAGGAAATGGATGTTGTGGTTTCCTCTCCTTCATATTTAATGTTTATGCATGAATTCAATAACTCCAACATATGCAGACAAGCTTATCTGAGTCTGTAATGCAGTGTCATCTCTTTCCTACCAACAGCGATCCCCAGGCCGGAGGACCGTGGTCTGAGAGTGGCTGTGTTGGCTTCAGTGGTGAGTGGCATCGTCATCCTCGCTATGTCCCTGTCCTTCCTCATCTGCTGTCTGCAGGAACGATCCAGCCGGGACCGAGCCAAGAAGGAGGGACGGAGCAGGTAGGAGGAGAGGGATGCCAGAAGGAACCCTCAATATAACCCCTGTAGTCGAATAGTTGAATAGTCTCCTTTACGTCCAAACTTTGTTTTTATTCTTTGTCCCTGGTGTACAGGGGCCAGTAAGCTGATAAAGTTCTCTCCTCCACAGGCGCAGAGAGAAGCACTCATCCCGTCGCAGTGAGTGTTGGCTAGAGAGAGAGGAGGGTGATTGGGAAGCCTTCCCTCCTCCCAAGATCTTCCACCTCTCGCAGAGGATGAACCCCCGTCTGGCTCCCGACAGCCCCCTCTACCTTACTGGAGGCCTCAATGGATATGAGAACAGAGGATACCAGAGGTAAAATATCAGCACTCACATCTACAGAGAACCAATTTAGTGTCACTTGTCTCACTTTTCTAGTTCTATATTTTCTGCTGAAAACAATAATAATGATGCCTGACATCCCAGTGTTTTACATTTCTGGTTTCTGAGATCCAAATACATTGGATGATATCACAGTATGTGAACATAAAGAATCAACCAATGAGATAAGTACAAGAAATAGAAAAGAGAAGAAAAGACAACCACTCTCATACCATGGTGCAGGTATCAATAATTACAACAACAATCAATACGTAAACAAACTGACTAACAAAGCTGAAAACAAGTGCTTTGCACCACCTAAATAAAAGAATTTGGTGGAGGAAATGAGAAAAATTTATGCTGGTGATTCCAGGAGGCTGAAGTGCTTTGAAATCACTGAGCTAATACTACTACTTTAGTGCCGGTGCTTAGATAAATGAAATCCAGACAAAGGTTATATATATATATATATATATACATATATATGGCCAACCCAAATCCTGACCCAGTTTATCAAGTTTTTACAAATGTCAGTAATTTAAAGGTCCCATATTGTATAAAGGTAGATGTCCATATGTTGTTTGATGATAAAGCAAGTCTAGGTTCTATATTAATACTGTGAAAGTATCAAAGCGCTCAGTCCAAAGAGAAATGCACACAGCCTGTATTCAGAAACTGAACCTTAAAACCAGCCGTCAGGACTTCTGTAATTTTGTGATGTCACAACAAAGCAGTCACTGCCCTCAGCCATGCCCCAAGCCCACCCCTGGCTCAGAGCCTCCTCTCTTCTGATTGGCTCACTGACCTGTTATTGCTAGAGCTCCAGAGAGAAGCCTGAGAGAGGAGATGTAAAACTACATTAAGATGGTTTTAGTTCTTAAAACCAAAAATATATCTTCTTATGGATCAACACTTCAAATGAAACACAGAGGAAAATATGGAGCTATAATGTCAGTAGTTTCAGTTGATGCTTGAAATTCTTGCTTCTCTGTTGTCTCTCTCATACAGGAGTCAGGAGAGTCTGCTGAAGGCTTCCCTGCCCGGACTCTACCGCTCCGAGTCCCAGCTGTACCCGCACGTCGTCCTGCAGAGGGTCCCAACTCCGACAGCACCCTCCGCCCCTTCCGCACCATCCGCTCCTCTCTACCTCCACCTCCCCTCCTCCTCCTCTGCTGCCTCCTCACCTTCCCACGCAGCCACCCACGGCCAGCCTCACATCATGGCGCAGTACCCCACCCCGACGTACCCGCCAAACCCCAACACGGCTGTGCCCGTCTACCCCCACCCAACACCAGCGCCTATCTACCCCAACCCTAACCCGATACCGCAGCGGCCATGGCAGTAGCTACGTCTTTCACTTTCCATATTTACAGAGCCCTGCGCCATCCCCACGGGCAACGTTGAGGGAAGACACGGAGAGAAAGTGTCGCAGGCACATTCTGGAGACACAGAAGTCTTTTTCCCTTCTTTATCCCTGTTTTCTCCCACAAGCGGCTACAAATGCATTGTTCCAAAGCAGACATGAAGGAAAGGTGTAGAAATGGACATGCAGCCAGTGTAGAAGTTCCCCCTTTTACTGCATGCTTGCCGAACTTCTCCTGCAGTTTGGACTTAACCACAAGGAACTCAACACTTAAGATTTTTTTTCTTTAATTCTTACTGAACTTCTGCTGCTGCTGTTCTCTGCAAGAGGAATTCTTCACGGAAAGTCCTGCTTTCTTTTTGCCGTCAGAAATTACAAGAAAGCTTCTTGCAGCATGTTGACAAAGGAGACGGAGAGTTGTACTTTAAATTGTACTAATTCAGTTCAACCTTTGACACTGTATGAAAAGATTGACCTGCAAAGAGGGACTTCAACAATGGCCGCCACTGTTTCGGCAGCTCTCAGACATGTTGATTTTTTAAAAATAGTTTATATTTATTATGTAATTGGATCCCTATCAGCCTTCCTGAGGTCCAGTTAACCTAATCTAGACCTAAATAAAACAACAGAGATATATACAGTATATTTTGCTTTAAAGCTAGAGACTTAACTTCTGTAATCTCACTCCTTTTTAAGCCAGAGCTTTGTGTGATGTAATAAAAAAAGGTTTCAGGTCACTTTTCAGCTCTGTTAATATGTCCCAGATTGATGTGAGGGATTTATGGGCAGCAAGCACACTGTGATTAAAAGGCTGCTGTCGCTGCCACTGCTGAATGGAACCAATTCTGTGCTGTTTGTATGGATTTAATAATACAGTGATTGCTTTAAATTGATCCTGTCTTTCTCACCAAAATCATTACCTTTTTTTCTGTCTGTCTAATTTTCTCCGTCTACTGCCACAACTCATTCTGTCACATCGTTATTTATGACAAAAACTCATTTCAAGGTCGACAGTTAGACAGGTGAGATATTGTGGCACAGACGCTCAGAGCCTCGAATGGGTTTAGGAACATGAAGAAGACACATGACTCAAATACTGACTGGAAATGAGCAATATCAAATACTGAATGAATTAAAATCTGGTTTGAGCCCAGCACAGGTTCAGACAATGTTTTTTTTTTTTTTTACAATTTAAAAAAGATCTTCTTGTGTGATGTAACTAAGGTTTTTATATGTGATTAACAACAGACAAAGATTTATTTTGAAACGTCGACTGGTCAAGCGTTGTGAGCGGACTGCTTTGTGTGTGATGCACTGGAAATGGCACAGAAATGCACTGATATGTGAAGTTTGAGCAGGGGGATGGGAGTAACTGAGGAACCATGTCGACTGTAAACTCACCTGCAGTTCTTCAGATCTTTTTAAATGAATGCTTCACTCTAAACCTTTGTTGTCCCCTCTGAGCTACTGTATGTGCAAGCATTTAAATCATCATCTCTGTGCCCCTCTACTGTGGCTTTAGTCAGTTTACACTCTAGTTTTTGGGGCTTTTTATTTTTAATAGAACAACTCCAGTAGAAACACTAATAATTCTGCACTTTACATTTTTTTGAAAGGGGCGGGGGTTTAAAAAGCTTGGACTCTTTTTCTGTAAACTATTTGTTGTATAATAATAATAAGACTGCCATAAAAGCGGAATAAAGAGATATATGTTTAGTCCAACAGTTAACAGTTCAGCTTGTGTTATCAGTGTGTGTTATCTTTGGAAGAAGAGAGAGAACGGAGGGAAACAGAGGGAGGAGGAAGAACAGAGGGATGGGAAAATATATAAGAAGCTGGACCTCGTTCATCACTGTGTCATGACAGTTGAAAATGAGGAGATGACCTCATTTTCCCACAGAGCAACGCTGACACGTGGAGAGGATGAAGTGGTTCGTCTGCCTGCACTAGACTTGACTGGCAGAACAGAGTTTGATACGTGGTGGATTTAATTGAAGACTTGAAATGTTATTTATATAAATTATGCTGGCTTTAGTTTCCTGGATAAAAAGAAGATCAAAATGAAGAAGATCTGATTATATTTTGTATTTACGATTGTACAGCAACAGTAACTACAAAAACACAGTTGCAGCAAAGAAGAGTTTGTGGAAAAAATAAATACAAATACATGTCATTTGAAAAGATATAAAAGTGTTACGGTTTATGAGTGATGGATGTTATAAATGGATGGCATTTATGGAATATTATAATAATAAAAAGAAAGAAACAAACAAACTTTGCAAAGAAACTGAACAGACCAGAACAACTCTAGTATTTATAGCATACTGGAATGTGACCTAGTGGTGTTGTTATTTCTTTTCTTACATTTTTTTGAGCACAGATTTCACATCATCAACCATTGCCTGGGACCAATATCCTTGCTGTTTTATATTTCTTATCACCTCCCCCCTCGCACAGTGATCTGTACTGTGCAAACCAGAGATCAACATGGTCAATGACACAGGTACAACCAGCAGTCCTTCATGTGATCTCCACAGACCCTTTTAAACCCTGTTCGTTTCCAGACTGCTCCAAATAAGTGCCACACGCCGTGAGCGTATGCAGAGTCAGTATACACATTGGCAGCTTTGTTTCTGGCTAATTTGCAAGCTGCCATGCTGCAAGCTGATCCCCAGCACCCCGTCCATCCCAATAAGGGGCCGGCCACTGTTTGGCGAGAGTGTTCAGGCTCTTCAAATCCCCAACAAACTCCCGGTGGGTCCCCTCTGTGCGATAATTCAGGTGGTCTCCTCGTAGTTGGGACGTGTTGCTGTGTTTCTGGCTGTTGGTCATAGACATTAATCACGGAAGCGTTTAAGCAAATGGTCGCGTGTCAGGTGCCGCCTCGCCTGAGTTGTTGTTTTCTTGTTTTTATCAGTCAGCTCGCTAAGTTGTAGCTGAGCAACTTGTCTTTGAACCTCTCTCTCTTGCTCCTTCAATCTCTGCTCGTCCTTTCTATATTTCTCTATAGCGTGTATCACATGATCACAGAACTCTTTGATTTCTTCATGTCTGCTCTTTACTGGAGCCGGAGCCTCAGTCACTGATGTTGGTGTGGTGAATAGAGGACTGCCTTCAGCTTCCTCCTCAGTCTCTTGTTAACACCTTTTTAGTTCGCGGCTGCTGGGTTCTCGGTGTCAGAGAGAGGCTCACCCTTTAATGCTTTAGGGTCGATTTTGAAAGGATATTCTTTTGCAAGGCCATCCATAAGCTGGTTCGATACGGATTGAATTCAGTTCCATCTGCTAAGGCGTTTATCATCCAGGCATTTCCATTTATGCGCAAGATGTTTTCCATTGTTGGAATCCCCCCTATAGGGCCTTAATGTCACCAAAGGCCAGCATTTTGCCCACTGTTTCTTCTTCAAATGCTCTTATCCATTTGCTGGACCCCTTATTCGATGTCAGGTAGTCTAGTGATCAGCCCCTCAAGGTCCAGTGTTTGCCACGGTAGGTAATGCTGTGTCCTTTTTATTAGTATTGAGGCTGTATTGCAGGTCTATACCTCAGGTCATACTTCCCTTTTTCTTTGCTTCTCTTCCTTTGCTCCCTTCCTTATGTTTACTGAAAATGTGAGACTTCCCACCAACACATCCCTCTGTTCTACTTCCTGTTGCTTCCCACCACGGTCCCTCTGTCCCTCAGTTCCTACCTTATCCCCTGTGTTCTGCACTTCCTTCTGTTCTTTACTACCCTCCGCCTGAGTTACATACTGTATCTTTTGGTTCTTTGACCACAGGCACGGTCTGCTATGCAAAGGAAAACTGGCAGTAAAATCAGGCAGCCGACAGACAGCATGCAATGGAAATCACCTGTACTATAAGGGTGTACATACAATGTACTTCTTTGCATTTAAGGATCGAAATTCAACACTAAACACCTGCTTGTTTGTTTTGTGTCTGCTCTATAGACAGAGCTGGGGGGTTGCAAGAGCAAGAAAGTTAGCATTGGCTGATTAAAGGCTGCAAGACTGGAGGAGAAGGAGGACATACAAAGAGGTAACAGGGAGTTTCTTTAGTTTTTCACTATAATAACACATAATAGAATAAAGGATAAAAAAAATCATGATGGCTTGAAGGAAAAATTTCCTTTGAAATATCAAAGGAAATGTTTTTTTTTTCCTTTATTGTAATGAATAAAAATTTGACTTTGATTAGAATCTAATTGACTTTCACTCTTTCTTGAAGCTGTTTGAGATTCTTCAACTTACTGATGAAGTGTATCTAAAATGACTTTTAAATTTCCAATGGAGTTCAGCCTATGTGGAATTTTAAAGCCATATAACTGTTTTCATTTATACATCCATTTAGAAACCATTTTAAAGGGTCACATATTTTCTAATTTAATTGCAGTGCCATGCAGAGAATCTTGGTTGTTTTCATCCAGGTTTTGAGATATCACTGTCAATTTACGCCTCCACTGCAAAACAAAGATGAAGAGGTGAATTTGTAATGATTATAGCATTAAAAATGTTTAATGAACATCTCCTTTGTATGGCGCAGAGAAAGGGCCAAAATTAACTAAATAATAATCAGAGGAGCCTATGTCTATATTTGAGGCTGGCAGCTGATTTAGTCACTGATAGGCTGATAGTATCTCTTCCTCATCACTCTCCAAGGCGAGCAACCCACTTATCGAGCTAGCCTGTTCATTTGACGAGCCTGGTAACTTATGTTCACCACTGCTGGTTCACTGTTTTGAATGTATACAGTGCTGCAGGAATGACGTATTTTTTTAGGCTAACCTGGATGTTAGCATCACCCTGGTTCCCTCGACAAAAAGCCAATGGAATTTTTAAATGATTTTTTACCGATGCCTGCATGCTTTGTTCAGCAGGATAATCTTCACTAATGAACACCTCTTTATGATTTTTGAAGCCTAAATACAATCGCCAGATGTTAAAAGTTAATGTGAGGCTATAAATGAACTACACCAGGGTCACATGACTTCAATATCACCACCACTACACTTCCAACTCCAACAACTTTGGTTTAGCTCTGACCTCTACAAAAGCCATTCCTCCACACAGGGAGGCTGTCAAAACAAACTAGTGAGTAGATTGGTCCTCGTGTTCGGCATGATGACTTTAATGTCTGCAGTCTCATTTAGCCACTTGTTAGCATCCGATGTAAAAACTAGACATAAAAGCTTAGATTCTATGTCATAGAATAAAACCTGAAGATATCTTCAGCTAGTGTTGATAAAAGACCGTATTTCAGGCATCTAACCAAAAACCCATTCAAAAAACCCAGAGACTTCAGGATTAGGGAACCGGAAGCGGTAAAATGCAAATAATTTCCAGGTCTTAGGACGTATCCCTTCTGCACTCTATTTAGATACAGATACAGTGATCATAAGTAATGTTTGACAAAGAACTTGTCTCCTACATGTATTTAACATAGGATGAAGAATGTTGATAATCACTTTCTTTGACTTGGCAGGATTCGCTCAAGAGTGACACTGTATCAGAGACTGACAGCATGCCAGCATCACATCCAGAGGGTTTCAGCCAGATAACATCAGGGTCCAAGCATACTAAGGCTATCATAACGTACTGTCATGAACAGGGTTGGGATGTAATCTGGCATGCCGCTGACATGTTCATCTTGATCACAGGGGTGATGGTTAACGTTCCCCTGATTTGGCTGTTTCTGAAGGAAAGGAAATCCCTGTGTGCCTCAAAGGTAGGTATAGTGCTCCCATCTGCTCTGAGGCATTTTTTTATTTTATTTTATGCAACAGGTAGTTTCTGCTGGGCTGTCCAACTAAGTTAGAGTTCAAGTTCCATGCATGTTGATAGTATTAAGAAACCTCCAATCTTGTCAGGTTCTCATCAAAAGTGAAGAAATTATAAGACTAGACTAGAATTTTCTCTAAATTTTTAAATCATGTTACAACTCAAACTTCAAATTTAGGATGGAGTACGTTTCAATAAGAAAAACCTTTATTACACTAAGTTGATGCAATTAGGGCTTGACAAAGCGTCCTTTGGGGTGTATAACTTTAACAGCTAACACTAAAGGAGCTTGAATTCAACTCCAATTCAACACAAAGGAAAAGGATGCCTGCTGTTCTGTTAGCCTGGTTTCAATACATGTCGACTAATTGGACAGTTTATTGGCATTGGAAAAAATAATGAACACATACATAACAAACCATTGTCTTCCTGAACCTTTGTCTTCAGGTTCTAGGTCTGAATCTTGTCGTGATGGATCTTATCTACCTGTCTATAATGCCTGTCAACTTGATTTATGAAACTAACTGGGATCAAAGGGTCAGAAACAATCATTCAGGTGAGGATTTTGGTCGGAGATTGGCCTAGGCTTCTCCAAATAAGACTTCACTTCAACCTTGAGGGACTTGTATTTGGGGCTTCAATGAAGATCTTTTGCAAGTGAACTTACAAATTTGCGCCTTTCATCAACTGCAAACCCTAATGTCAGTGTCGACCTTCAAGTGAACAGAGAGCCAGAGTCCAAAATAGAGGAAATTTTGAATTTTATGAGCTGAGTGTTGCACAGTCCACTCAACCCTGCTCTGCCAGAAAAATACCATGACAAAAGACATGGTTTTTAATCAGTTGTGAGACAGGAGTCAATGGTAAAATGGTAAAATATGTCTCTTTAAAGGAGCGATTTGTAGGATTGACTATTGCTACATAGCCAGCGTTAGCATTAACATCTGTTTACTTACCAGTCTGGAAGAAACGTTGCAAGTTCAGCAACAGTCTTCATTACTTAACTGAGCTGTCTGCAGCAGTGAAGCAACACCAATGTTAAATCTTGTCTCTGTCACTTCTTTTCTTCTACTGGAGTTAGCATGCTAGCCAGCTCGGCCCAGCCCCTCTTGTCACTTTTCGATGGCAACTCTCTGTAGCCTCCAATCTGCCCTGGACAGGACGTATTATAATCTTGTGTCTTGTAAACGCAATCACAGCCGAAGCTCTTCAAGTGAAAATCACCACCACCTGTCAAGAAATCACATTGTACTTACAGTTCTGTTAGCGACAGGGATAGCTAGCATCCAACTGTACGCCAGCTAGTTTGGTGGGCCACCATTGCTGACCAATGCTAGTTTGAGTTATGTAGAATATTACATACAATTAGCTCCCTTGCTACATTAGTTTGCCAAGTAGCCCCACAAGTTGTCAATAAGTCACCAAGCTTCCAGCACTTCATGCTTTTTGAAGTGTCCCTTGCTGGTCTGAACAGGCACCAACATATAAAGTAAGATTTCTTTTGTGTCTCTTTGTTAGTACATGTGATCCTTCTTTTGGTTTGAATGTTTATAACATGTCCCAATAGTGTCTATATTTATATCTTACAGTGTTCAAATTCCACTGAAAGCTCACCCTGTAACTGTTTATTCAACAGTCTTTTCATCCACCTTGCAAAATCTCAACACTACACATCCAATGGAAATGGCAAGAGACACCTTCAGCATGTTCAATCTGATAGGCTGTCCCCTGCTGCTAACCTGCATGTGTTTTGAGCGCTACCTGGCAGTGACAAGACCTGTGCTGTACCTGAGAGTGAGGAAATGGGAGTACCGAATGGCTGTTTCTGCTGCAGTGTGGGCAATCACTTTGACCTTCTGTGTGGCCACAGGCAAGAGCTGTGTGAAAATTCAGCATAGAAACTCTGTAGCTAACATGGCATTATCATGCAGGTCCACTGATGAATTTTCTGTGTGCAAATAATGAATTATAAATGACTAAGTAACGAGCCAAAGAGTAGCGTATATGCTACAAAATGGCTGACTCTTCCTGAGGATAAAACAGGATGCTGTACTTCTTAAACACTGATTTCAGCATGAAAGCTCACAACAGAATGCTATATAATTAATAGATACAACAGCGACAAAATATAAGGAATGCATTAAAAAACTAAGGACATTTTTAAACTAATTTCTACATAATTACAAAAACTTACATAATTTTAAAAAGTAAAATAGTAAAAAGTACCATGAAAAATTTCCAGTGTTAAATAGAACAACTTCCCTCTATAGTTGAATTCAATGTTTTAATACTACCATTTTTATTTTCTTGTTTTTCTCACAGTTTTAGTGGATGATATGACTGTCATTATGGTGTGTGTTTCCACCATCATCTCCTGCACCTTCATCATAATGCTTATGTGCCTTGGGGCTGTGGTCTGGTCACTGTGGCAACAAAGCCCTGCACACACCACACATGGAATCGATCAACGCTCACCCCTAAAGAGACGGGCAGTGGCTAATGTGCTGGTTGTGGTGATCCCTGCAGTGATATCTTACCTCCCAGTCCTGGTGTTGTTACCTGTATATTATTTGCATGAATCACTGAATAGGGCAATGTGTAATGCTTTTCAGTTATCCTCTTTGTTCCCCGTGTTTGGTGTACTGATAGGTCCTCTATTCTATTTCTCCAAGGCAAGACAAATGTGCTGCCTAAGTGGGACAGGAAAGACATTTAATAAATAGAGACTATCAATAAACAGTGAATATGTAACTTATTGTTTCATCCCCTTCTAAACTGTTATAGTGTAAATGATCATTAAACAAAGAAGCTGAACTTTGAAATCAGTATTACTGTATACTTACATTGAAAATAATATGATCAATAGATCACCACCTGCCTGTTCACTAGAAAGTCAGCTGATGTCAGTAAGCTTGTCAACTTAGAAAATATGGCTACTCAACTGTTTGCAGTCTTTTCAGTTAGATTTCCACTGATATCAGTACAATTTTCTGTATTCTCACTAAAGGACTTATGTTAATTAAATAATCTATTCATATAAATGGTAATAACAAATAAGGAAAACAGCCAGATATTGATGGTTAAAAGCTAAATCTTTTTCCATATATGTGTGACATTTTTGTTTAGTGCCTTGTGTGATAATACCAACCTATATATGTAAAGCTTTCTAAAACACTTTATTCACATTCACAGTTTTTAAAATATTTAATTTACCAGGTATGTAGTCTTAATTCAGAGGAAAATTGTATGATATCATCAGCGTATCGTTAAATCTTATCTTATCTTGGCACCTACTAGATTTCCATTATTCCTACTTATTCCAACTTTTCTATTGTTAGCACAAATATTTAGCCTCTTGAGGAGACAGGTTTAGATACTGTATTGTTTGCATTGATTCCTCAAGGATGACATTATGCTTCCACATTCAATGTATTCTTTTACAGATTTGCTTTTCACTTACATGTTCGGATCTTGTTTTGTTGCTGTTGTGTGTTATTTGAGTTGTATGACAAGAGGTTTCTGAATAAAGTATGACTCTTCATATTTATTCCAGGATGCAACTCATATGATATCAATATGGATGAACAGCCATTTTTCTTAAAAAATAAAGACACTTTTGAGTACCTAACATTTTGTGATAATGACAATTGTTCCCATTTCCCACGTTTGACTGCATTTGTGTGTTAAATAGATATTTTCAAATGAGGAGTTATGCCTGAGATTCCTGCCTGTTGGAAAAATAACAGCTAATCATGATAGCACAAAATTTAAATTATGGTAAAGACAAAATAGAATTCATACCATTTATGAAAAATTGTTTTACTATCAAAGACTTCAACCTCCATTCCTTGTTACAGCAGATACATTGACGACAATTTGCACATAAAAATATCAGACAGACATTGTGTTTTGATAGTATCGCATATTCAACATGCTTTAGTGTCCATTTCAAATGGCACTGATAGCAACAGCAAATATTGTCCAGTACCACACTTATGCTTTTAAAGCCAAAGAGCGCACATAATGGCTGATTTCCAATTGAACCTTTTACTGTTACATGTGTTCAAGGCAACACAATCACATTATGCTTTCAAGACTAGAGGAACCAGTGATAAAACCAGAGTTTTATGTGCTGTATGAAGGCCAGTCACTGGGTTTAAAACTAAATCTACCCTCACATCCTCTTACACTGTTAATATCAGTCCACAGGACAGTTCAGGGGTCAATTTATGAGAAAATATAATTTACTTTTTTGATGAACGCTCTTTCCTAAGCCTCAACCCTAAAGAGCTGGCATTAACCAGCTGATTTTGAAGTAAGGTCACAAGGGAATAAATAGCTTGATAATATCATTCATTTGTGCCTGTAGCCCTTGCTCAGACCTTCAACCTGCCTTGTGGCTGCATTGTAGGTTTTAAAAATGGTCTCCCTGCTCTGCCTCTCCACTGATGAGATCCAGAATAGCTGCTTTTATAACAAAAAAAAAAAAAAAGTTGAGTTGCTTCAAGGAGTTTCTTTTACAAGAGGCTGTTGTGGTAATGGGACATTCAGAAATAGATAAACTGCGACATTACCGTCTCCCTAGCAACACAAATACTGAGGCTAATTTCTGTGCAGTGGTGTGCTGTTCAAATACTATTTTGGGGCAACAGGAGGGCTAACACACGAATCCGTCTAAAATATTAGCTGTTCCTTCGTTAACACTGGAAAACATTCTCACATCCATGGTGGACCTTCTACATTGTCCCAGTGTACAGTAGATTACCTTCACAGAACTGTCTGCAGTACAGTAAATATGTGATATGCGAACACACAGTATAGGCATAGTAGGGCTCAGTCCTTTAGTGCACATTCAATATGAAAACAGACAAACTTCATGGAGAAATACACCGTCTTAAAAAGAGCTATCCACTTAAAAATGTGTTTTTGCTCTATGGATACTTATTCTAGACTTTAGACAGATGTGGCTTTCACCTACCAGGTGCTTGTCATATTCTTCTGTTAAAGGGAAAGATTTCTAGTTTTGCTAAAAAGTTGAACGAACTATTTATCCTGGGACCAAAAATGTGAACAGGGTTAGAGTTAGTCAGTATTCAAGTATTTAAAACAGCCACAACGTAAAGCTTCCTCCATGAAACATGTTTCCTTGGTGGCTTTTGACAGTTGTGGTGCCAGACGTTGGTCTCCTGCAATTTAGGAATAAAAACCGTTTGACTCTCACCACATATTGTTAGACTTAGCTAGGCCTATATTTTTCTGATCAGATATTATTCTGTGCCAGATAAAGTGTATGAGAGCTGCTTGGCCTGCTCAGTAAAAGTTCCACATGGCAGCTGCAGTGTGCTAACAAAATCAGACATGCTGTTTTGAATAATTTCTGTACATAGAAACATGTTTACAATCAGCTTTACATATGGCATAGGTAAATGTGATTTGTGTGTAAACTAAAATCTTCCATACAGAGTGTAACTGGACTAGAAGTAGTCCTAGGGGGGTACAAGGAATTATAGTCGGCTTCATGTTTGCATATTCAATAGTCTGGAATTCTCAAGTACGGAGGAGATGATGTTCTTTCTAGCCTTTTTCTGTACTTACTGAATACAGTATCTGACCAGAGTAGTTTTTTTGTGGGATCTTTAAAAAACAGTAAAAGCAAAAGTAAAAAAGGGAACAACCAAATCATGTAATGACAAATAAATCATCACTGGGTTCAGAAATGCCAAAGGTTTTAGGAGTTTCTCCAGCAGCATTGTATGCAATTCTCCTCTACACCTTGGTTACTCGTTGGGGGCAGCAGAGATAGATTGTTCTGCTGTGGAAAGGCAGGGTTTAAGCCCCTTTGAGGATGCTGAAGTGTCACTAAAACTAAATTACCACAGGCTCCAGGAACACATTAACCTCACCTTTCCTTCAGGTGAGAGCCAACCAGGTAATCACAGTTACAATATTCCCTCTTAACTTAAACTTCTATCTGGTTATCTGGCCTCCTCAAGTACGACATGTTGTCCAGTTGAAGGGGGGGGGGGGCTGCAGACACAAGATGGCGGATCTCAACCATGGAGGAGACATGACTTTCACAGCAGATGAGTTCAGCTTTGATAGCATCAGTGCGCCTGTTTGCTGCTATAACACAACAACACATTATTAACAGGTTTATATCAATGTAGAGTTTAATGAAAATATTTAAGTATGAGTGGTATTTGAATATGGTATTTTGGCAGTAGTATGGTATTTTGTAGTATATGGCATTGGTTGGTGCTGTATACTTATATTCTTTTAAAAATAAAAATTAAATAAAGTATAATTTATTACTTTTTTGTACAAATTTGTAATTGAAATCTACAATTTTTGAATGGCTATTTATTCAATTTTATCATCATTATCAATATTATTACTATGTTAATATATTAATGTACTACTTTATTGCCATCCATGTTTTTTGTTGTTCAGACAAACTGAATGTGATCTCTAACAAGATTATAAAAGGGTGAACATGAAAAATCACATTCGTGAACATATTTATATGAGCATATTCAAATAAAAAAACATATGTAAAAATACTTCAATAAAATTATATTTCCAAGAAATACAATTTATTTGTCCTCCATAATTATTCCATAATAAATATTCTTGAATGTAAAATGTTCCATATTAATTTCTTTAGACCACGTTTTATTAAATCTACAGCTTCAGTTCAGATATTTAAATATAATATCCACAGAAATAGCAGTTATTTAAATCTTACTTAAATCTGAGTCTATTCCTTGGATAGATATGGATATATTACTGTTTTATTGTTAATATAGTTATGAGATCTTTAAGTATTATTGTTACCATATTGAAGATGAATATAATGTTCTAGACCTTTACAAGCACTCAATCTACTAACTTAGATGTTCAAACAAGGACCAAGGAGAGGTAACATACTAAGCGATGTCCCATCTTACCCATAATGTTACAAATAGCAGGCTATATTGGCCTTATTTACCACAACCAAATAGCTAAAGTAATAGTGAGCTACATTCTCCCAGAAAGTTTAAGTCAAAGAACTAAACAAAATAATAGAAAGAAACATTGTTTTTCCTCAATTTTCATTGAACAACATTTGGTATATCACCTCTCCTTGTTTGGACATCTAGGTTAGTGGATCACTGTGCATCAAGTTTTTAGATTCTTCTTTTTCAACAATCGAACTATGGTGCACTAATCGGCTGGGTTCGCTATTGTCTCCACACTAAAAGGACAAAAACTGCACTGGAGTCATGTATTCCTCCATGGTTGAGGTCTACCATCCTGTGTCTGCAGCTGGTTTCTCTTGGATCCAGTGGGTTCGCTTGTGCAAGGCCAGATCAGTCGGTCACAAAAATGAACAACTAAATGCCCAAGTTCTCTGCAAATGGCAAGAAAACGGCACAAGAGATCGCAGAGAGGCTGAAAGTCTGTGCGCCCCCTAGAAAGGCCAGTGTAAGTCCTCAAAGTCCCCCGATTGACCCATGTTTACATCCGTCTCCAACAAGCTCATGATGACGGCCATGGCTGCCTCATCACTGCTGAAGCTGCTCAGGCCTGGCACCACCATGCTGTCCAGGTCTAGCTGGGACGGCTCACCTGGGTGAAACAGACCAAAGAAACAGGATTTCAGGGTTGAAGGTAAACTGCTGAATATAATTTGTCTGTGATGAGCGGTCTCTTTTTATTTGGTCATGTCTTGTTTTTAATTAACTCATTTTCCCTTGTCCTGCCTTGTTCACTTGTACTTAAGTTGCTGATTTGAACAGAGAAGGGTCCAACCGCATGTCGGTAGTAGGGTCCCTAGGCAGGAGGTGTGTCGCTTTCTTCATACTCCATAAACTTTGAAAGAAACACACTAAGTAGGATGTTTAAGCCTTACTGGACAAACACTATAGCTTAATCTTCAGTCTTTTTTGTGGATGTATCCTAGCTAACATTAGCATCTAAACATTAGCAAGTGGAGGAAAAAACACATAAGAATTCCACTGAATGCTAGCACTAAACATTGGTTAACTGCTGTTAAACATTAGCTTGTTGTATAGAGTGATATGCATTTGTCACTAAAGTTACAGTACAGTCGCTTTGGAAAATATATTTTTTTAATTTTTTAATTTTACGTGTACATTTTGCACAAGCAATTCTCTGGAATAAAACACAGACATTGATAACACACATGAAAGAATGCCTTGATCATCCTGGACTAACAATCTGTGTTAGCTTCTCCAAAAGGCTAACATCACATGCTCTTTACCTAACGTTTATTTAGCCAAGTGAGCTAGCAACTAACATTCACTTAGAGCATTGTTGGATATTTGAGCGTTTTGCATTAATTATTCAATTTGGATTTTGGTGTTATTGTTTTTATTATGTCATACAGAACTGCATTCATACTGCATTTGTGTCATCTAATTGGATCAGCTGATGATTAGGGGCCTGCAGCTGTGAAATCGTCAGTGGTGTCAACAATATAAAGTGTGCATGAGTTCTTTGCTATAATATGGTACATATGATATAAAATGCAGTTTTTTTGGAGACTTTAGGCCCGGTTTCATGAGTGTGGCACATTTCTTTGCAGAGATGTAGATAAAGTTGGTTTGAATTTACTATCCTGTTGACAGTACCTGTACTTTCAGAAGCTGCACTGCTAGCGCCCGCTGCTGTCCTCGAGTCAGACTGGGACTGTGATGAACTGCCTGCTGCGTCCTCTCTGCTGGATGCCTGGAAAAAGCCATTTTACGCTGAAACACTGCACAGGAGCCCATCTCCTCCGCTGAAGTGTGTAATTCAACTCAAGAAAATGGGTTGTAGAAGCAGACACCGTCTTAATTCCTTCTACACATTTTCTCCTACATTTGAATAAAGCCTTCAGGTTGACAGAGACATGTAAACATGCACTGGTGGAAATACAGCTCAGATGAAACGATGGAATCATTCAGTCCTCAATTTCATTTGGGATTACTACCTAACTATCTATTAGTGGTAACAGTGCTTCATAATATTGTAGCATGAGGTTGTGAACTCAATCAATAACCCTAACCCTGTGCAAGCTGCTTCCAAATTATGCGTCTGCATCACCAGAACTCCCCTTGTCACTATTCATTTGTTTGGAAATGTACAACGTATGAGAGACAGCTTCCATTTCCACATAAATATCACATAGAACTAAAGTTAGCATAAAATTTCATGTCTCTATACAAAAGTTTTGCATTAAAAAACTCAAAGAACATATAAACTCCATAGCCATGCATTTGAATTAAACCTCCTTATGCCACTAAAATTGACAGCAAAATCCTAAATACTGTAAATGTGCTGTAATTCAGGTCACTCACACTCCTGCTGGTATTTGGGGACACCAGTGGACATTTCTCCTGGACCGGGCCAAACGGACTGGAAGCTCCGCTCGATGGAGACGAGTTCAACCTGCTCAAAAATACAGGAGCAAATATATATATATATATATATACATACATATACATATATATATATATATATATATATACATACATATATATATATTTATCTTAACCCATTTCAACCCTTCTAATATAAATAATGATGGAATACTACCATTTCTGTTGAGTTTAATCATTTTACACACACACACACACACACACACACACACACACACACACACACACACACACACCACCTGTAGGAGTCGATGAGCTCATTTGCGATTTGGGTCCCTATACTGCCTGCGTAGATCATTGGGCCCAAACCACTGGAAAGGCCAGGAATTACAGGTATATGCTTTGTGTCTTCTGTGGAAGAAGAAAACAGTAAAAATCAACATTTACATTAGAAAAAATAAAAAATAAACATAAATGCCTATTTGAATACAGTCTGTATTTCTTACCCTGAAGTGCTTTTGAGCTGCCTGCCTCCTCATCATCCTTTGTGTGACCAGGCCCCCTGCTGGTGCAAAGGAGTAAATATGCTGCTTCATGCATCAATAAACTGTCATTTATGGCAATATGATGAACAATGTGGGAAAATAACAGGAAATCAACATTAAAAACAAAAGGTTTTGGACAATCAGCATCAATTACACTTTATCAGGGTTGTTCCAAGAGTATGTAACACCTCCGTCCTATAGTATTTTTTACTATATCTGATGTGTGAGATAAAAAAAAAGGTGCAACTTAATGACATCCTCATAAATGCATCAATACTTACGAGATGACCCTGTTTGAAGACACGATAAACTCAACTTCTTTGGTCCATGGATTTGTGAAATTAAACCACTGACTTTGCAGCGAAACATAGGAGCCATATTTTGTTTTGAACTTGTAACACTGCGTCTCAATCTTCTCTTTGCTTCGAAGAACTGCCAAGAGTTTGGATGCAGGTGTCAATCACAAAGCACAGTGGAAAATTACAAAAAAAAAAAAAATGTTGTTACACTGGCGTACGTTGAAATTACTAATCATTAGAAAAGTTCACATTCTTGAACTTCTACATGAAAAAAAAAAATCTCATCATTTTCAAACATCATGGACATCTCGTTTTGAGCTACAGTTATCTGAGCTCAGTTGTAAATTTTGAATCAGATATGGGTTTCAATTTGTCAGCAGCGGCGGCTTTGCTCCATCACCTTGCCTGTGTTTCTCTGCGAGGTGCTGCAGGTCGTCCTGGTGGAAGTACTCGTAACACGACGTGCCAAGAACTTCCTGTGGCAAATAACCAATGACTGTTGTGGCTCTGGGAAAAGAGGATAAATAGGTAGTTTAGATATTCTCGTTTACTCCCGTCTCTCCCGCCATGCCGTGCCGTCCCTCAGGATTGTGTCGAAACAGAGACAGTGAACATGGAATGACAGTGGATAACAGTATGAATGAGCCTCTCCGCATGTCATCACCCAGCAGTCACACATATGGGAAATTTGATAAAATGATTCACTATACTTGTGGTGTGAAATTACTTCCCAAAAATGAGAAGAGATGTGATGTCATCAAGATGCACACCTCCTTCTGAGGAACAACGGCAAAGACAGAAAGGATTATCTCCACTGCCAAAACTCATGCTATACACTGAGAGGACTCCTCGCCACAACACGCCTCAGCCACACCTTTCTCAGCAGAACCGTGTCTTTGGAACAAATCCGCGCCTCGCGACAGAGAGATAAATGGTGCAGATGCAGTTAGTTAGAATTGGGAAACTCACTGTTGATCTACAAAAGTGAACTTGCCGTCGATCGCACAGCGGGTGATGAACTCAGTGGGCTTGACGTTGATGTCTTTGGAAGGGTGGTGGGGCACGTGAGGGTGGAGGCGGCACACCATCACCAGGCAGGTCAGGTTTGGTTCTTTCTCGGAGTCGCCCTCCGGGTCCAGCTGGCTGCTCGGCCAACTCCGCATGTATCCAGTGCAGTGGAGGGTACAGTATCTGTATGTGTCTGTGGAGAGAAAAACAAGCAGGCTGTAAACATTTGTAAATAACGTCGCAACTACTGCCTGGAGAACTGCACGTATTACTGCAAACAGGATCACAAAGGGCACAGAGGATTTCATTTTCTGCTGTTTTATACACAAATGTTATAGATACAGATAATGAATTTCCATATATGAAATAAATGTACAAATAAAATATAAACATATGTAAAAGTTATATCTGTAACCCATTTATATATTGACATTTATGTCTAGCCAATACAAAAATGTATGTTTAAGTATGTATGCTTGTTACATAAATATATATCCAACCCAAAGCCTGTCGGTATACTGTATGTTGACATTATACACAGGGTCTAAGACCACTTTTCCCAGAATGGGAGGATAGACATGTTTAAAATTGATGAGAAATTAATAAGAAAAACATATAAACATGTTCAATTTCTATATGTGTGTTTTAATGAACTTACATATAGGCTATAATTAATTGAATATCGTTAACATTTATGGTTGCAGTATGTTATACCATATAAAGACTGTGTAAAAATGTGTAAAAATCATATAGATGTTTTTAATATATGTACAGATACAAATTTTACTATTGGTGTTTCCTACGTTATAAACTTCAACATCCCGCTTGATATAGGGACATTGACTTTTACATTCTAGGAACGTGGTCTCAGACTTCTGGACCCTACTGTATATAATATCAACATATACTGACAGGCTTTGTAATGTATATATATTTATCTAACATATGTCTACAATATAAGTATATATACATAAACATGGGCTTGAAATATATGTCAATGTATGAAATTGTTCCAATTTTTAATATATTTCATGTTTCATATATAGTTTTTACATATGTTTTTATTTTATATGTACAAATATTTTTATATATGGAAATTCAATATATGTACATATATTACATTTGAAAGCTGCAGTAATTGGTCACTTTACAGATTAAAATTTTACATTTAAAAATATAAAATTATAAAATACAACATTGTTTAAGATTAAACATATCATTTCCAAACTTTTATAATCATGGCCCTCAACAGAAAAGCAGAAACTGGTTGGGGCCCCCTCTTGTTTCAGGAAAACTCGACATAAATGAAACAGAACTTTTACTTTTGATACTTAAACTACATTTTGCTGATAATACTTTGTGGATAATATCACAAGATTTACCCTTCAATTTTTACTTATTAAAATAAACTGCTTTTCTGAGATTAACAAAACATAAATAAAAATAAAAGTCTTTTAATTTATTTTTTATTTAATAGAGTCATTCTGATCCATCTACAGTGTATGACAGAAAATAACTGATTATTATGGGACCCTGGCATTTTAAAGCTCATTTCTGCCCTTCCTTGTGCGCTGCAGTGCAGTTACTGAGTTTTGCCACCGAGTGGTGCCAAACCTTTCTGCCACCACAGTTCAGTTTACAGTAAGTGGGGCTTGCACCATCTTCTTACTTTGAGGTTATACAACGCTGTAACACTGACCTACTTCCTGTGCCGAATAACACGTTTTAAATTGTGGCATCTCTTTGGAAAAAAAAAAAAAAAAAAAAATAGTCTTCATCCATCCCTGAATTCTTCCCACTCACTCTGTAAAACTGACCCGCATTGAGAAAAGTTAGGAATACTAATTTTTGTGTACAAAAAAAACTGATTTATTTAATTATAATTCTGCATGTGAGCTGTGGAACATGAATGCAGCTCAAGAGATAAGGAAGTCATTTGTGTTCCTTCTTTCCATGGAAATTGAGGTCACATCTTGCCATAGGTATAGAGGTTAAGGCTCACCTACTTACATTCAACCCCAGCAAACTGTTGCCAACAGATGGAGAGAGGGGGAGAAGCGGTCACGACCCAACCGCATCCTCATCCACCTCCTCACCAGATCCTAATCAGATCATTTCTTTATTTCCTCCTGGGCAATCTAGGCAGGGAACAAATCTTTGTTTTCCACCAGCTGCCTGAACAGAAACCTCCATGCAAGAAACACATTTACATATCTTATTCATCTTTAGATAAGTACTCCTCAGTCCTCCTTCTCATCTGTTTGGGCCAAAGTGGCCTCAACTGAACACAGCTAAATACACAAAACAGAATACTTGTCCTGTCCTTTTGAGAAATTGTTTGTCTCAGTTGAACCACCTCAAGCACTCAAGAGAACACATATGAAACCATCCAAAATTAGCACCATTTCCTTGGCACCTATTGTCTTGGCTTCAGCAGCACATCCCTCCCACCTGGTACTTCCAGTGGAGTAAAGTGTTAACTTGAAAATAGGATGCTGTGTGGAGCAGCAGAACCAGATCAGTGTAGCTGGTGGTCATGTGAACAGAGGCTGTGAACTGCCTGTGCATATTGATGTAGATTGAAGCTTCATTCTTTAATTATGTGGCTTAATAAGATTATAAGAAGTCCTGCAACCTCTAGAGTAGCACTGTGCTTGTATTAGCCGATCAGCATCAGCAGCTGTTTCAATCAGTCGTTCTCGAGCTGAGTGGCAATCAGGGGCCATCGTAACCCGATACTCCTCACAGTACATCCTACTCAAGTGTTATATTTGCAATATTGATTATTGGTTCTTGCATGTTGATTGCTAAGGAGTTGAATGCCGAGATGTGTGAACCCACCTTTCTTTTTGGAAATACTGGGCAGCGAGCGTTTCTCCTCCTGCTTCCCCGTCACCCGACTGTGCTTCATGCGGCAGAAGAAGGATCGCCGAGACCCAGTTGACAGGTGGGACACCCTGGCGGGGGAGTCCGCCTGGACCTGAGCTCCAGCTGCACACACACAGACGGACACACAGTGCTCACTCTCAGATGGTTTGAATTGAAAATCATTTAGCTCCAATGCTGATCTTCCACACTGGGTTAGAGTGCCCCTTCATGTCTGTTGTGTTTTCTCTCAAAGAGGAAAGTGTCAGGTTTTGTAGAGTTAGGACCCAAGTGCACACCAAACACAAAAGACTGGGCTGTTTGAGTTAAGTAATTTATTAAACAAGGAAAAAAGTCTTACTCAATGTAGAAATAAATCCAGGCTGGAGAAACAAAAGTCCAAAAAAATGAAAACACAAGGAGACAACTTCAAAAGGGCAACCAGGAATACAACAGGAAGATAGGATGAACTGACAGACAAAGGCGAAGACAGAGACTTAAATACACAAGGGAATGCAAGGGGAGTAGAACTCAGGTGAAACACATTAGGGCGCGGCAGACAATCATTAATGAGGGAAACAGGACAAAGAGAGGAATTAAAATAACTACCAGACACTCAAGGGAAGTAATTGAACAATAAAACAGGAAATGAAACCAATGTCCAAACATAACAATCCAAAAGCTCAAACATAAATTGTCAGTCAGGGCAAACCATGACAGAAACACTAGCGAAGAGACTTACTTGCCGCGTCGATGAGGCGTTGGCGGGGGTACATCTCTGAGGACGACAGCTGCTCCTTCACCTTGTTGATGTCTTTGGGGTGGATGAAATCAAACAGGCTCTGCCCAGTCAGCTCCACCTGTGAATCCCAACGACATATCTGTTTACTCATGTCATACTGTCAGATTTGCTTTGATTCTGCATTACAAATAAGAAAAACTAAACCACCACCATTTGCTTACATGAGAACATGTGTTGTTTGCTCAGTTCTATTTATTCTCATTGCATCAAAACCTAATTTGAAATATCTGGAGACATTTGCGTACAGTAAATGTATGTGGACTGTTACAGAGCGCTCTGAATACAACCTGAAAGAGAACTGCTGCAGCATGTATCCATTCGTTAGTCATTTACTGCTAAGCCCTCAATAGCACATGCTGCCCTGCAGACACGGAGTCAAATTTCTTTAGAAGCTCTTCTCTTGTATCCCTCCTAATCTCTGTTCCTCTCTACAGAGCATCTCAAAGCTGGAAAATGTGGTCAAGAATATAGAGCAGGTGTGGTTATCATTCTGGCTGCCAAGCGCTTTGAACTGACTTTCAGAAAACGTATAAAAGCTCAGCAACTGCCAGAAAAATGCAGAAAAATAAAAAAAAACAAAACAAGATGTGACCTTGATTATTAGGTTTTACTTACAGAGCTATCAGACCTTCATCAGGGCTGTTTGTTCTCTGTGAAGACTGAGTCGTAAAGATTTGGTTTGCCAGCCACAAAAGGATGATGTGGCAACAGCACAAACTAATGCACATGCTGGGAGCAGATGAAGAAGGGACTTTTATCTAGAGCCCCGAAAACTGGAAAAACGTAAAAATAATCAGAAAAGTCAAGAATATACCTGAATATATGAACAGATAATTCTGTTAGTTAAATAATCAAAATGAAGCATGAAAATATAAAGCTTCATACTTTTCCTTTAACCCCTCACCAAAAAATGTTTTTTATTTTTTTATTTTCAATTATCTAACAAACTATATGAACTACTTTTGTCTCACCTGATAAACTTTCACTACATTTGGTCAGTTTGGAACAATGTACTTTTATGGCCTTTTTGCTTTGGGTGATGTTCAAAAGACAGAAAAACAAAAAAGGTACAATTGCACATTAATGCTCCATATTTTTCTCTTCTCCTGTGTTTTATTTGAAGTGTTGATCCATAAGAAGATATATTTGTGGTTTTAAGAACCAAAAACCATCTCAATGTAGTTTTACATCTCCTCTCTCAGGCTTCTCTCTGGAGCGCTAGTAACAACAGACCAATCAGAAGAGAGGAGGCTCTGATCCTCTCCTCTGATTGATTGACTGTTTTCTGAGTGATCCAATAAAAATATAGCAGATTTCAGGTAAACAAGCAGAGAAACCAAATCCTGCAAGGTTGGATGGTGGGTTCAGGTGGGTGGGGCTTGGGGCATGGCTCAGGGCAGTGACTGCTTTGTTGTGACATCACAAAGTTACAGAAGTCCTGACGGCTGGTTTTAAGGATCAGTTCCTGATTACAGGCTGTGTGCATTTCTCTGTGGACTGAGGCTTTGATACTTTCACAGTATTAATATAGAACCTAGACCTGCTTTATAATCAAACAACACATGGACATCTACCCTTATACTATATGGGACCTTTAATTAAATGTTGTGCAACTTCACCAGCTGCAACTTTGGTTTTTAATATCCATAACATGACGACAACAGCAAAGTGAGTGTGTGATGTAGTGCAGCGTCGGTAAAACACACCCGACTAAAGTTGAGGATCTTGGAGACGGACTCAGAGATGAACAGGATTTTCGCTCGGTCACAACTTACAACTAACAGGAAACTGTCTGCAGCCTGGGAGATAGATAGATAGATGGATAAATAAATGTACGTATTAATAGACAGACAGATAAATGTATCATCAAACGGGATTCGTTGTGGTCGCACATGAGCAGCTACCCTGAGCAGAAGGTGCCTGAGGTCATCATGAGGCAGGATGGAAGGCTTGTAGGCGGTGTCAGTAAAGGCGCTGCTCGTCCCAGCTGAAATCACGGCAGATAAGAGGATTTTAGACGGAGCAGAGGAGATGTTACTGACATTTTGATTTACGCGGTGGGTTGAGAGCTACCTTTGAGGGCTTTCAGGTGTTGGACAGCCTTTCGCAGCACAGTGAGTTTGTCGAGTTTTCGAGCCATGGGCTGACAGGCAGGGATCATGGCAGACAGCTCGTCGATGAGGTTGTTCATTTTATCTCTTCGCCGCTTCTCGATCTGGCGGTGAGGCTCCCTGTAGGTAATATCCAATAAATATAATAAACCTATACTGCATATCTTGAACTGAAGATGGTTGAACTGCTGTATCTATCATTGGGGACAACAACATCACACAAATGAGACCAATCAGAGCCACCAAGGTTTTTTTTTTAAGACACAGATAGCAGATTAATTTGATATACAGTAGAGTCACCTGAAGCATTTCATTTTGACTTGCTGATCGTCTCCTTCAGATCTGCAAATAGAAAGATCAAAATCAAATTCTTTGCCGGAATTCCCTCAGAAGACGGAGTGTGAAGAAAGACAAGAAGTCAGTGTAGGCCTACCTGCTGAGGTCATCTTCCATTTGAAAGTCGAGGCTTTGCCTGTAATTTAATGTATAGGAAGAACGATGTATGCATTGCACCACATGGTAATCAAACTGTATTTACTCCAGAGAAAATAAAGTAAGAAGTCATCAAAACAACAACATAGCACTCCTCTTACTGTACATGGGTGTCTGACTTCTCCACAACTCCCTTTCGTTTCCTTGGCAGCTCGACAGCTGGCAGCGAGGGGCCGGCCTGGCTCGCTTGGCCTTTCTCCTCTTCTGCAGGATCTGATACATGAAAACAACCGTCACGGGGATGTGAGAGACTGTAAAGAAATACATCAGCCTGCAGATCTCCATATTGCTGGCTTGTCAGATGCTCCATTAATAATTCACCATGAATGAATTAATGAGACTCGCTCTGCCGCTGGGGTTTGAGAGGTTTGTTGCACATATTGAGCAGCAAACAAAAAGAGTTCACCAAGAAGCACGATGCTGGTAAGACTGGTTCCTATCAACTATATGTGCTAATGCCTTGAAATATATAATACTGTAATATAGTGAGTTTTATTCTATTTTTAATTGGTGGCAAGTCAGACCTGAACCGCATCACAATAAAAAAAAAATCAATGCACCTTTAGGTTATGTATGACATCTTGGGTTAATAGCTGACAGTGACCGAAGCTGCGCCTGTAATTATGATGTGACGTACAGTGGCGATGATTACAGGTTACTGCGGCAATTGTTACACTCTGATTGTTTTGAAAATATTCATAAATATTTATGTTATCATAGGACTGTTGCACCTAATTAATTTGATGCTAATCATAGCAGCTTTGTCTGTGACATTTTAATAAATAGAAAAAACAATTATTACTGTCATAGAACTGAAAACATTTAGAACTCCAAAACCCTACAGAAGCAAACTCTCAGTTTTTAGGTCATACCTGTGAAACTTCGCTTTTTTATATTGAAACTAAGGTGATTTTGGCACAGCTTTGTTACAACCTTTTTTGTCCTAAAAAGCCAGACAGGATGACTCATGGAAGTGTTTGCCAGAGTGGGTGGCAACTATTTTGAAAAGCCTGATATCTGACACAGGATTGTTGAAAAGCCAAACACATTTCTGAGTGCAGGACTGCCCGAATTCCTCTCTTTCTCTTTCGGCTTTTCATTTCTATTTAGTCTCTCGCCAAACCCACATCCCCCTCTCTCTCCCTCTCCCTCACACACACACACACACACACACACACACACACACACACACACACACACACACACTCACACACACATACACACACACACACACACTCACACTCACATACACACACACTTAAAATGCCTTGGCTCAGTCCTGCTCTCTAGTCATCTGTTTCTAGGCAAACTCTCAATGCACTGTCTCAAGCTTGCCATTGAACGGCGCCAAACCTCCAGCTATTTTTTGCCCTTTGTCAGTTTAAAAGGCACGTGAGAGCAAATGGGGTTTGGGCTATCATCTTACCTAATGCTTTCATAATGCTGTAACATTGACCTACTTATCTCTCAGGACTCCCATACTTTAAATTGTGTCATTCATTTGGGGGAAAATAAAATGCAGATAAACTGTGACTGTTGACCATGACTGACCCATTTTTTCTGGCTTTTTTTCTCCAAGGGAGAAAAAGTAATTGTTAATAACATTAAACTTTTAGTAATCAACATTTCTGTAAAAAACAGAAATGTTTTTTTTCTGCTAGTTTGATAATATTAACTGGGACACTTAAAATAACTGCATTTTTTAAGCTTTAAAGTAGATTTTAATGTTTATCCCTCAACATTTGCACAATATATAAATAATAAATCACACTTTATTTAAAGTTAGCTAGAAGGAAACCTGTCGGAGGGGTAATAGTGACCCTTTCCATAGGTACAAAAGTCAAACTTCACAGACAAACATTAGGCTTTTACAACTTTTTCCATTCAATCAGCAGTGAAGTGAAATTTAATGTTATCGACACAATTTTCTTTAATCCCTCCAGAGGAGTTTAGTGGGTCATCACTGACGCAAAAGTGGAATGTGGGAGTGCGCGCTTGCCGGCTCTCCCTTCCACCCACCGCAGCAATGATGCTACACAACACACTGCCTCCGAGGTCCCACAGTTTTTCCCTTTTTCCCTTGTTAGTTAGTCAAGGGCTATTTCATCTGCTACCTGTGCCAGCTGACTGATTAAAATGTGCCATCTTGGAAGCAACAGTGCCCGCTTTGTGCGGTCAACGTTTCCCGAGTCACGCGAGAGCTAAAAAGCACCAGTCGTGACACGAGTGCTGACGAGAGGCCAAGCCTGCAGGGCAGCAGATGACATACCATAATCACTGAAACACAGAAACATAGACCACCACCCGCGGAGGAAAAGCAAAGGAGTGTGACAAACTCTGCACGCACGATATGAGCCACATGAACTACTTTATGGCTCTAGCTTTTATATGCGTACATTTAATCCCACTTGAAGTACTTGGTGGTATTCAGTAATGGAAAGTGAGAGTGTATATGGCCTGATTTGGACTATAGATGTGACAGATAGCCAGGAAAGCACAGCCACAGCAAAGCACAAGGCCAATAAATGGAACCACAAATATGCGACAAACTTTACAGCCGAAAGCAACAAAGATGTTTTTAAGTGACACACTTTTTAATGCTATTAAAGTCATTTCAAACCAGCAGTCAGGATGAAAATGTCTTGCTTTAAAATCCCACAAAAACAGAGCAGGCGCAGCTATTTGGGTGTCTCCTGATTCTACCTTCAACACACACACACACACACACACACACACACACAAATACACATACACAGAAACACACACATACACACACACACACGCACACACACACACACACACACACACACACACACACACACACACACACACACACACACACACAATAACAGGTCATGAAAGGTAAGCAGAGGATGTTAAGCAGAGCGTCCAAACAGCATAAATTACAGAGACAGTCGAGGTTGAACAGCCACAGTAAAGGTCTGAATACAAGCTGTGCTTAAAATTTTACCACGTGACTGAAAATATGAAACTTTTAGTATAAAAAACAAAACAAAACAAAAAAAAAACTCCAGCAAACTGGAGAAAGAAAGAAGTTGTGGTTTGAAAGTAAGACACAGTTTGACATTCTTGAAGGTGTGAGCATTACATCTGTATTTCCTTTTTTCTGCAGCTAAACACCAGAGCTGGGTTTCCAAAACATTTTTGTACACTTTGAATTGTAAATGTTGGTCTTACAGGGCTGCAGTCATAATACTGAACAAAAATCTTGCAATTTAGCTGAAAGATGGCAGACAGTAAACAGATTAATAAAAAATAAATCTACAAAAAATGTACATTTACATTTACAGATGTTTTTTTCTATACAGTTTCATGCTTTTGTAAATATACACTGACAAAGTACAAATAAATACAAACATAAATTACCACATGTTAGCGTCTAAAATATGTTTTTATTTATTTTAAAAACAAAACAAGCAATCTTCCAAATCTGAGTCAATACTCATGTAATAATTTCTATGGTACTTTTTAGACTGGCAGGTAACTTCTGCTTTACAAGCTTCATCGTCCTATTTTAAATATACTGACTTCATTTGTATAGTTTAGCAGGGATATATCATCTTGGAAATAAAAATATATATATACTCATATATTGCTCATAAAGTTGGAATAAAATATTTTTTTCCTTTGTCCATGAAATGATTGTGACAATGTGATTTATTTCATTTCACCTGGGTAATTGGGACACATAATGTAATCACTGCACCTGGTCAAAAGTGATTACTGATGCATTTAAATAGGAATAAACAGAGGATTGTGTCTGAAAACAAAATTATTATTATTATAATTTTATTATTATACACAAGGTCCCGTCTCAGCTGGTTTATACCCAGGCTATTTACTGCACACTGTTTTAGAACCAAAAACACTACAATATGCGAGTTTTCAGAAACAGGAGTTTTGGAGAATGACTTTAATCAAAGGGAGGAACCCTCCACGTGTCTTACTGTAGTATTAAATAGGCTACCCTGGAGCGTTTTAGCTAGTGTCTGTATTTGTTTTCATTTGTGTTTCGTTCTATACTACATTGTAATCTTTTATGTTTAGCGCCGCAGAAATTCAGCGGCTTCTAATCTTTAGCCGATGGCCAATTATCAATGCAACCGAACGTACACAACCTCTGACTGCACTGTATGTTTTGTGTCTCTTTTAGCTAGTTTGTTAGCATTGCTAGCCATTTGGATTATTTGGACGCTTTTTGCATCAGTGAGTTTCACTCTTTGTAACTTTAAATTGTAGAGATTTTTAACAGTTAACTTAGTAAAAATAAAAATAATACTTCAACACTTCAAGTGAGGTAACTTTTCCAAAGCTGGCCCCAGTGAGCATGCAGTTGCCCTCAGTTTCTCCCACACTACGAGACAGAAGAGCAGGGAGTGGCTGTCTACAGCAGGATGCCATACATTTGAAACAGTCATATGCAGTCGTGGCTGTAAGTGTATAATATGATCATCTTCACCCCCAAAAATATCCTCACCTCACCTTCTTTCAAATTACAACTATTAAGCATTTATCACATCTAACTCAAACAGCCAGTCTGCACACAGTGTTTTTCAAAAGCTGCATTCACACAGCTGTTTCGCACAACCCTCAGACGCAGGCATACTCAAGCTCGTCCTTTTGTTCATACTGAGCCCGTGTTGGTTTCAAGGCCACAGTTTCAAGCTCCATCTGCAGCACCAGGATCTGTACCCTTTGCAATTTTATTAATCCATTAGTGCTCCGTGTTCAGACCATTAATGTCCACCTATGTATGTAAACAGTGACTTGCTTGCTCTGTCGTCACTGCACTTCCATTTGTGACTCTTCCAAAATGCAATATCACCTAACCTCTAGACTTTTTTTGTACAGTAATAGTATAGTTAGGGCTCTTTGTTGATTCAATTTTTTTTTTTTTATTAAATGCCAATCTAAACTACAAAGAGACACAAAATCACTACAAAGAGACACAAAATGACGGCAAAGAGGCAAAACAACAACAAAGAGACACAAAATCACTACAAAGAGACATAAAACAACCACAAAGAGACACAGAATTAGCAAAATCTCCTGTCCGCTGAGTTCAGCTGCAGTTTTCTCAGCCAACAGCGGCACCTCAGAGAGTTCATTCAGGGCGTCTTGCTCCCATGTGGGAGGGGAGGGGTGAGGGGCCTTTTACGTGTCTGTGTTCAGGGTCCCGTTGTCTTGTAATCTGTGTCCGGCTGCAGGCTATTTGGAGCTACTAACAGCAGGTATTTATTGATGTTATTTCATATTAGAAGATTTAAAGTTGTTTATTTTGCATTCATTCATTACAATGAATACATAATGAAAAGTGTTTACACATTTTTACTCATTTCACAAATGCCCCCCTTCTCTAAAACTGTGCCCCTGCTACTATAGCAGCAGTGGTATGGCAGTGTATTCAGTAAGTGGAGTGTGTAGTTTTTTTTGTAAGAGAAATCCCTCACACTCAGTGATAATGAATGATTTTACGGCGTGATAGGTGAGCACACATACTTTGGAGGACACTGTCTACAGGGCTTTTGTGTAACTGGGCCACATGTACAACATAATCAAGTTAAATGTTTCTGGTTCTCACCTCAGTGTGACATATGATTTTTTTAGTGTTATCTGAGGCCATTCATATAGTCATATTACGCCAGAGCCCAATGTTTCCATTTGCTTCTTGGAGCACAATTACAAGTATTGTGGTTCTGCGTGGATGCAGAGAAGGCAGCCTCAAATCCTACATTTCTAGTACAGTATGTTCTAGGTTATTTCTGGTTGATTGACCTGTGGTTTCTTGCAGCACCTCAAACCTGTATGTGCACGCTTGCAGGATGTTTTGCAATATGAGACTAGCACACAACGTATTCTGTTACAAAGCAGCCGCATTTTTAGATGATATTTTCAAACATTTTGTTGCTATATTTCTTTTAAAAATAAAATTGTAGGCTATTTGTTGTGTGTCAATTTAAATACTTTACTCATGTCAAATGCAGAAATAATCAACAGTCACGTTTGTAAGAGGCTCTAGGTGAAATGTTGTGTTCAAAAGTCTGTTATCCATTCTCATGGAGATATGGGGCTATTTTCTGAACATTTTTGAAATAATGCCACTTAAATATTTCCACTTTGTGAGAGCTTCCTGGCAGCTACAGTTACCAGATTTGTAGGCTAAACCTGAAAAACAGAATCTAAAGAAAAAAACATTTGCAAGTTGACTCTAACATCAGTAACATGGGACTTCAGTGAGGTTTGAGTCTCCTCCCCAAGTCTGGACATAAAAAATGATTTTATTAAAAATGAATATAAAAGCTGTCTGTTTTCTGGTCAAAGCATGAACTGTTGGTGCATTTTTAATATTTTGATCATCTCTTTTTAAATATATTTTAACATTTTTTACTGTTGTTGAAATTGTATTTTTTATTTGTACAGCACTTTAAGCTGCATTGTGTGTATGAAAGATACTCTATAAATAACGTTTATTATTACTATTATTAGTATTACTGACATTTGATAATTTTTTCCACTGTGAAAATCTGTTACTTGTAGTACATTGTAACTGACATGAATTTAAGGTGGCTACAGTATTTCCAGACATTAACTTTAATAATACTAAAACATCACAATCAATATGTCGATATTTGCATCCAAGATTTGGTAGCTTTAATCTTGTTTTTTAGAATTAAAAAAAACAGTTGGTATGTGTGCCTGTGAAAGATAATGGGAGAATGGGGAATAAACTGCTAACTGATGCTGTGCGTTAATAGTTAATTTGAAGGATTTTACATGCAAAACATTCCTTGAGCTCATAAATCATAATTCAGTGCTAGAGTTTAAACAACCAACAGCTATAACATTGATATATTAAACATTTATACATCAATAATTAAACAATTTATGATAAGAATTATTTTTACCTTTGATTCTAAGGGACATTTTATTTATACAATTTTGACACAAATATTAAAATTTTTTACTTGCACTTTTAATGTAGTATTTTCTATTATAGTTTCTGATACAGGTTACATTAAATAACCCTATGAAATATTGCTTTGTGTTTTTGAGTGAGGAGGTGTGCTCCAATGCGTAATAATGAATTTATGGTGGGTCTACTGCACTTGATATTCTATTTTAATAGAATATCCGGGGAATATATTAGTGATTATTAATATTCTGATATAGTTTTATAGTGTTACTGGAACTGACTAATTATCTTTATAACATGGGAGTATTAAAAAGTGACTTCCTGGGCTGTTTTTTAAATCTCCTCCGGTATTTAATAGTTTGGCTGAGATTTGGAGCTATGGCGGCGCTGACTTCATAAGTTCCGATGGCTGACATGACTGCGGAGCCTCCTGCTCTGGTTTAGAAGCGGCGGGAGCGACTACCTCCCTCTGCTGCACAGTGAAGGCAGCGCTGCTCCACTGATCTACTGACCCACTTTAGGAAGAAGCCGAACGAGAATGAGAAAAGACCACACTGAGAAAACCTCGTGAACCACGTGACAAACTAAGCTCCCAGAGCGCGGTTTTGTGAAGTTTAGGTTAATAAAAATACTTTGGTCTGTTAGAGAAAGATGGCGCCCGCAGCAAACTGACTATATAGCTAAGGTTAGCAACACAAAAACAATATTTTGTTACGGATTGGAAAAGTCGTCGTCATGGTTACAGTCACGTGAGTCCATGAGGTGCGTAAGGAACAAAGCCCCCGCTCCAGCTCCCTCCCTGTGCGGGCGTCCCGCCGGAGACGAGCACGTAGTACAGAATAATGAATGGATAGGTTTACGCCGTTGGACTACGCGCGCGGCATGTTGACCGGCTTTCAATCGGTATTTTAGGTACAGTAGGTTTACAGCAGGCTGGTGCCGTGGCTGCTCCAGTCATCGGTGCCGCACATAGTAACGCGTTACTTTACCCGCTAGGCTAGCTTCTTCCGTTCGGCTAGGTGGTGTCTTTACAGTCGCTGTCACCATAAAGTTAAATACAAAAAGTAATTAGCAATAAACCGTTCTCGCTACAACATGGGTCGCTGTCTGCAGTCAAACTGTGGCCTATTCTGTCGTATAAAGGGAGTAAAGAAGTTCAGAACTACTTTCTGGAAGTGTTACTTCTGATTCGATTTTCCAGCCAAATGATGAGAAAGACAAAAAAAAACTGGACGAACTGGTCACTGATAATAAAAGTAGCAGGCTGATTTACACACAAACACAGTCATTGTTGTGCACTTACCTGCTGGCCTGTCCACTGTCCCATCAGAGCCACCGGCCGACATGCCTGCAGACTGGAGCCGGTGTGCCCGGTGAAGGCTACGGAGCGCCGCGGCGCATGTGGAGCTACCAGCTGTAGTAGTAATACAGTAGGGGGGGAGAGGAGGAGTGGAGGGAGCTGCGGAGAGCTGGGGTGTTGTATAATTGACTTCATTTTTGTCCTCACCCTCCTCCTCTCGTATTTTTTTTCTTGTGCAAAGGAGGAGCGCGCGGGGGGGGGGGCACCCATGTCATTTAGGAAACGAGGAAAAGAGGGAAGAGCTACGCTTTCCTCCTCCTGCCCCATCGCCTTGTTGGTTCATTCATGTCCGTGGTGTTCACTTGACAGCAGAACAGCATTTTATGAGGACAGCAGCACTCTTTTCAGTTCAGCTCGTCACACTCATGAATCAGCATCTTTCCTCTGAAAATGAAAGACATAAGCATGAAACATACATTTCTCTGCATGAAGCTGACAGTGTACTTCATGATAGACAATTAAGGCAGCACAAAATGTCTTTCAAAATTGTCATCTACGATTAAAATGAGTGTATTGGTGTGTTCCGTGAGTATTTTGTGGCATTTCATTTGATGTAATGCAACATATAAACATATTCAAATGTGTCTCGCATTTAGGCAGAACGGAACAAAATGTTCTGCTGCTGGGCATTTCCCATCACATCACAGGGCGATGTTAATTGCGTAGTAGTGGATGGGCTAACGGGAAATAAGCAATGAAATCACGTCAGTACTAATAAAAGAATTTAGAATCATATCCCTGAGTTAGTTCGGCATTGACAGGAGTGGTGATTGATTGATTCCTCCGGTGCCACGCACTTTTTGGTGACCTGAAAAAGTGCAGCGTGCGCGTCACTGATCTGACTTTGTAGGTTTCCTCCAAACAGAGCGGGAGTAAAAAAAGAAAAAGACGTCTCACTCTGTCCTCCTTTCCCGATACATAATCAACAAAATCACACTCAGCAAGGTATAAAAGGGACCATATGGAAATTGACAGAATGTTTGATTTCCTATATTTAAAGTGTTTGTTTTAAGACGTAAATACATTCTCCTTTGAATATGATTTTTGCCAAATATGTTTTTTGACAAAAAGTTATTCCCTTAAAGAAAAATTAATTTTTTTCACTGTATGTTGCATATTAGATGATGGCTTCCTACTCATGTCACTAAATCCTGCTCACATGCTCAGCATTAAGGTTGGCAAAGCAGAGAAGCTTCCACTTCAACAGATACATGTGAAAACAGCTTTATAGTGTCAAATTCTGCACAGTAAAAGGTAAGCATCTAAGTGAACCAACCATATTTTTCAGTGAAGAGGGACCTAAAGTTATTGCACCATGTTCAAAACCCGTTCTTCACAAGCAGTCAGTCATTTTGATATGCAGTTTACATATATTGATACTTCAGTTATTTCTAACATGCAACATTATTTCTGTTTCAGTTAAGGGCTGGCCAATAAGTGGGTGTTTTCCATAAATACACTTTTAACATAGTGACAATGTATAAGTTTGACTTTTATGACAACCACGGTGTAGGACAAAAATGTGACTGTCATTATTGATGGTAGCACAGACAGTCTGGTGCAATGAAGATAGTGATGAGGACAAGGCTTACAGACAGATGGTCAGGCAGGCAGGCAGACAACAGGTAACTACATAGCCTTACAAGTAGCAGACATGGAGGTCCACAGCATGAGCAGCACAAAGGAAAACACTAGCAAACTATCTGGAAACTGAATGCGGAAAATGGTGGTGGTATAAATACCAGGGAGCAGATGAGGGAAATTAGCAGTAACTGTGTAGGTGAGTTCCAGTTACAGTGAGTGGAAATAGAAAACAGGTGAGCAGGTGGATGTGGAAACAGGAAGAAAGTCCAGGGATATCTGGCGGGCGGCTGGAGTAGGGCAGGAGGCCAGTAAACAGGACTAAACAGGACAGAAATAATCACGGTAGCCAACTTTCCAACAGCTTTACACACGGCATTGGTTCTGTGAGAAAACTTCAAATGTTAGGTTTTTATGTCATCATGAATTTTTCAAATACTCTGTGATAAAAGGCAAAACAAGAGTATATTAAGTGTAATCGGTAATTATCCAAATCATGTCCCCATTTCTTAGTTTACAAAAAAAAATCAAAGTGATACATCATCTCTAATGTTGACGATCTTTGGCGCTCACCTACATAGTGTAATTCGAGACCTTTGCACGAGACTTTATGTAAGAGAGAAGACTGCACGTGCCAGCGAGAAACGTGTTGACCTATATATTATATAACTGGACGGTCACGTGGCGACATTTGGCTCGTTAACCCATTTAAAACCCGTCTGCAGAGAAAGTACACTGTCCTCGTGCACTCTACCAACCCGGAAACGTCGTAAGTGGAAGGAAACACCGATAGTGGCACTGAGTTTTAGTAGGATATTAGACATATTAATTTTAGCAACAGACTGAAAAACTACCATGAATTCATATAGCTGGTGCAGATACAGTTTTTTGTCACTAGTCAAAAAGTCATTTAGGATTTTCACGTTCCCAATAGAATTCTTTAGTATTCCTATAACTTTCTACAAATCCTACAGGGTATTCTATTCACTTCATAGGAAATATGTTTGGTTCTATAATAATTTTTTTATTAAAACTTTCACAGTCCTATTGGAAATATTTTTCTATTTGATCTTACATTACTAAAACTTACGAAAACTTATTTATATACTTCTGTGTAGCACACTCCAGAGTCAGCAGTAAAACGTAAAAGTCTAAATACCGTTATACTTAAAGCATTGTGGATTTAAATATATATATTTTTAATATCACATTGTATTAACCTCTGTAGAGTGAAAAAAAATATTCTTGACAAATATACTTCTTTCTTGATTTTAAAGGCTTTTACATATTGAAAACAACATGAGGGATAAATAGGTTTGTTTTTGTGTATGGGTCTGTTTAGTTTAAGGGGCAGCAAGTTTAAGATGTGGATTCTGTTTACTCCTAGTTTAAGTTTGAGTTGAGTTTAGTTTATCTGTGGCTTTGGATCTTGGCAGGTCGTCCTGTTTGTGACCTCTCTGTGTCAGTCAGCTCCACCCTGGCTCTCCTGAGGGGAACACCCTGTTTTTTCTTATTCCTCACAGAGGAATGTCTCTCTCTCCCTCTTCAGAACTCAGTGCTCCTGGTTGGAGTTGGTTCTGCATAGCCAGCAAATATTTTAGATGTCTTCATTTAGTCACAGATGTGTTGGTAAATTAAAAAACACGGGTCAACTTTAAAGCAAGGGAAACCACTTTTTATAAGCCAAAAACAACTATAAAAACTATGGATAAAACCCATTGCATTTTAATTTAGATCAGTTTGACATCACCTGTAAACTATTTACTGACACTAATGATTTCGTTGTTTTAGTAGGATCAATAATTAGGCTCCTGTACTACTAAAACTGGGATGTCCAGTAAAATATACTCCAATAAAGTCCTGTTAAAATGGTATTTGTGGCGTCCACATGTTTATTCTACACCAGATTGACACTAGATGTCCGAGGAATTAAAATTCAGAAAAATCAACTCTAAAGTTAAATAAAACGTGTAGAATTTAAAACAAGTAAAAAAAATTAAAAAGTCAATTAAATATAGCTACATGAAGTAGGTAGGCTATTCCTCTATTTTTGATAATAATGGGGTCATGACACCCACCTCACCTTTGCATCAGGTGCGTTTACAAGCACTTGAGTAACTCAGTAGTTGGGGTTTTCTGCAGTAACCTGATTTCTTAATGGAAACCAGAAACCCTGTCAAATTAAGAGAAACCCAGTTGACACAACTAGATTTTGAATTTGAATTTGAACTTGAATTCTTTGCCATTCGCCCACGTTACCTGGTGTATACAGGTGCAGAGCGACACAGGGATGTGATGAAACATCGCGGTGCATCCCTGTATGTACAATAATTCCATTGAAATCAAACATGACGTAATGAGTAAGTATTATGCAGTACACTAATTTTCACATATATTGGCAAGGTAAAGAAATGTTGCGCTGTAAATTCAAGGGAAATATCATCATATTAATATGCTATTGTTACAACCCAGCTTGCAATTGGGGAAGAGGGAAGCAACATAACTTGTTGGACTTGGTTAAGCAAAATTTATTCGCTAGTAATGAGGATAGCAAAGATGTGTGAGGATAACTGAAAGAGGGAAACAGGGCAAGCAGAAAAATCAAAAACAAGATACAATGAAAAGAGGACTCAAACTAAACGTGAGTTGCCAATTTTACTGTAAGCTAAAAATAAAATGAGAAACAAAAACCCTTCTGCACTCTCTTTAAAAAAAACCAGAAGCACCACCAACAAGCTGTAGTCTACCTGTGATGCAATCAGTTTCGGGTAAAACCACAATTTGGCCCACTTCCCTTCAATACAACCTCTATTCCCCCGCCGCGCTTTTTAAAGATGATTTTAAAGCAGTCACGTCCATTAAACAGACATAAGTTTTTAAATCATTTAATATAAATTATCTATAAAACTAAAAGGTTTTAATTTCACATGGCAACTGTAAGGTTATGAAAAGTGAGCCCATTTGTAAGACCCGGAGCAGCTGAACAATGCACTGATGTGTATGAAGAGCGCCCTCTAGTGACAAAACACAGCAACAACTGTGCTGCTTTTAAAAAGGAGGAAAAAACAAAACTACTTTTGCCTGTACAGTATACTGTGTAACTTTTTGTCCACTCCTGCCTGTTGCAAGTTCAGTTAAAATGCAGCCTGTTCTTATTTTCTTTTATTTATTAAATTACAGCTCCACTTTAGAAATTGTTTCTTCTTCTTTTATGGATTTTGCCACTTTTACATGTGTATTCTATTAACAAAATATACCTGTATTAACATGGAAAACATCACTTACTGCCATATACTCATTTGCTTAACCCTCTACTGCATATTGGCCAAAAGCAACTAAATATCTTTTTGACCACCACACTCTCCCATATATGAATATATTCATTTCTACATAATAAAATTACCAATGACATGTTTCACTTGAAGGAAATGAGGAGGTGAAGCAGACATAACGTTGCATTTCAAGGTGAGAGCTCTATTTTAAGAAGCAGAGCCACATTGTCATAAAGGGTAAGATAAAAAATTTAAAAACCATTATTGATATGTGATAGCATGAACAGCATTTTGCATATGGGTGCCTTAAGGTGAATTTTAAGGAACAGTAGATAATAACATGTAGCTATACAGATAAACTGTACTTTTTAATGCAGAGGCCATATGCAGAAAATGTGATGATAATCTGTGTTTGAGAACCAAAATCAGCTGCTTCCTTACAGAATCAGAAACCATGAAATGAAGTGGTTCGTAAAATATATTTGAATAAATACTTAATTATTAAAGAACCAAGGGGCCACATAAATCATCTTCCCTCATGTTTTAGTTACCTAATATCCTTTGACGTCTGCAGTGAAATGCTGCACATGTTTTATCAGTCAGTGGTGGCCAGTGTGCTCTTTTATGCTGCAGTCTGCTGGGGCGGCAGCATGTCAGACATGAACACAAAGAGACTAGACAAGCTGGTAAAAAAGGCTGGGTCTGTGCTTGGCAGGAGTCTGGACTCACTCAGGACTGCTGTGGAGAGACGCATGCAATGTAAGATGGAGGCCATCTTAGACAACACCAACCATCCTCTCCACAACATTCTGGCAGGGAAGAGAAGCAGCTACAGCTGCAGCAAACGTCTCATCTCACTGCGCTGCAGAACAGAGAGGTTCAGGAGATCCTTTGTTCCCACTGCCATCAGGCTATACAACACCTCAGCCAAAGGAAGTGGACTAATCTAATTATTATTGTTTATTTATTATTAACTGTTTTTATTATCATTATTATTATTATCAACAAACTATCTATCTCACTATCTAATAATTGGTCTGTAGATGTCTGTTATCTCCTGGTGTTTTTACAGCAGGATGATTCATTGTTGCCATGAGGGAGGGAAAAAATCTCGAGTGATCAATTTTTTTGATTGATAAGTTAGCAGACAAAATAGGCTTGAGGAAAAAAAAACATAATTAATATAGTGTAGGTTTAATAAAAAGAAAAAAATCACACAAATGCAAAGGGTTAGATTAATAAAAAAAACCAAGAGAGACTAAATTCACAATTTTATAACTGATGCTGTGAAATCACTTCATTCGCTCCATTAGTGTGATCTTGAATGACACCATTAACAAATGACCAAGATAAAGAACCTCATTCAGCTCCTAGATGGTTCTGGTTAAATAAAACTGCTTTCGGATGCCAACGTTTAGATACCCTCTCTCTCATTCTTACCAACTGAGCAGCTTCAGAGTGCATTTCATATTCAGTTATTAGTGACTTGGTTCATTGTTTTCCAAGTCTGGGACTGAATAGTTGTCTAATAATCAAGTGCTAATAATAGTAATAATATGCTGTAGGAGATTGTTGAATGAAAATTCTCAAAATGTTTTATAAGACTTAAAGGTCCCATTTTTTCCTGTTTTCTTGTGTTTTATTTGAAGTGTTGATCCATAAGAAGATATATATGTGGTTTTAAGAACCAAAAAACCATCTCAATGTAGTTTTAGATCTCCTCTCTCAGGCTTCTGTCTGGAGCTCTAGTAACAACAGGTCAGCGAACCAATCAGAAGAGAGGAGGCTCTGAGCCTCACTTCTGATTGACTGACTGTTTTCTGAGTGATCACATAAAAATGTAGCAGATTTCAGGTAAACACTGAACGCTGAAACCCCAATCCTGCCAGGTTGGATGGTGGGTCCATGGTGGGTGGGGATTGGGGCATGGCTGAGAGTGGTGACTTTGTTGTGACATATCAATTAATAGTAATTAATATTAATACTTTCACAGTATTAATATAGAACCTAGACCTGTTTTTTTTTCTTCAAAAAAGACATGGACATTTACCATTATACTATATGGGACCTTTAAGAACTTTCTTTAAGATTCTATATGTTTAAGGGAAATGTGGTCTTAATTTAGAGAACCACTCAGCCATGTTTGAAACCTGCCTACCTCCCATCCCCAATAAAAAAAATAGAAACCTTAAAACTTTAAGTGTTTAATTTTATTATTTGAAGCATTTTATCAACATAAAAACTCATCAGTGTGAATGAATATATTAATGAGCAGTTCCTCCTTCACTCTACAGACTGTTTCCTTCAAGTGTCTACAACAATATGTACACATTACACAGAACACCTCACAACATAGTCCTGGCCTGTGGAGGGGTTTTAAAACCTTTAACAAGTTCATGGGAAGACTGAATTCGTGCTTTAACGAGGGGGGAAATTACATATTATTAGCTGAGTCACGAGGCTTCTGAGGCTTCTGAGGCTTCTGAGGCAGAGAAGTCGACTATTTACATCTAAAACTAGATACTAGATGTGAATGAGACTTTAATCTGCTTTCATCTTTTTTGTATCACTTTTTCTTAAAAAGGATAAATACATTTTCCTTGCTCTCTGAGTTGGGCAAATGTGTATTCTAAACATCTGGATTATGTGATGTTAATACGACTAACACACAGGGGGGAGTCAGAAAGCTGGTTTGGTCCTTAAGAAATGAATTGTCTGGCTGAACTCATTATGTAAGTGGCATTAACGTAGTCCTCTAGATCCTGAACTCTTCTCAACCTTGTGAAAAAATGACGTCACAATAATTAAGCTGATTTTTTGATAAAGTGCCACAGTAATGGATTTCAAGTCATCTTGTATACACTTATATAGAATTGAACGGATCCCAGATACAGTATTAACCCTCCTGTCCTGAAAGTAAAAGTGTAATAATTTCTCTATTACAACACAGAACATGAGTTTGACATTGAACAAGGTGACCTATCACCTCACAAAAAAAGTATCTACTTGATGAAAATGTCATTTTTGTCAGCACACAGTCACACTCACTCACACAAGTTTTTCATGAACAATCTTAACTGTTCGGCTGTGAAACAAGATGCTCTGGATACAGCAGTTTGGCTTTTTCCAGGTTGTGTCAGTGTGTTCCAGTGATTCTGCAGTGGTAGCACATCAGCAAAATCCCCCCATCATGCATCTGTCCTGCTATGTTATTCTCCTCCAGTAAGGGCACAGATTTCTGCAGCCTGGTCTTAGCTTTAATATTAATTTGTATTTGGGTTTAACCCAGACATTTGGATTTTTATCATGGCAAAAAACACTGGCCAGTCAGGGTTGCCTACCTGATATGATGCAGATTGTTTGAATAACATTTTTCCAGATATTTTCTGTGAGTAATTAAAAGGGGCACGCCACCAATTTTACCCAGTAAGATAGGGTAAGGGTAAGATTCTGTTTATGGAACATTAGAGACTAAAACCCACGATATCTTGGCCTCAGCTGCATCAGTTTTGACCATTATCTCTTTCTTGCACTTACAAAAGTGCAGTAGTAAATTGCTGGAGTACCCCTTTGAATTCTCGGAAACCCAAACAATATGAAAATCATCCTTTTTAAATACACTGAATATCACATACCTATACCTATTTACCTTCAAGGAAAACATGAAAAATAATAAATAATGCAAAAATATACACGTATCTGCTTTCAGAATCCCGTATCAGTCAACCATAATTCCTTCGTTATTAGTCAGTCTTGATGGTGCATTCTTGGAGAACAGATTTTCAGCAGGACAACCTGGATTAAATTAAAGTTAAACAGATAAAATGTAAAAAGACAGAGACTGGTGTAGGTGTATTATAATACAACACTAATTTATCAAACTGCTAGAGGATTTACTTTCTCCATCAATTCTTCAGAAATAGCACCAGAGACAGTTTAATATGGGATTCCTGTGAGGGCTACAGCTGAACTTAGTTCATCATGGTAAAGTCCTCGGTATGTTTCCTGTCCCTGTGTGTACGTTATAGAGCTTTTCCTGCATTTAAACACTTAAACAGATGTGCTCACTGAGAAGCGACGGTCTCTGCACACTCACTTTCTGACAAGTGTAGAAATAGAAATGGCAAATGATTCCATAACCAAGGTTAGCTCTGTTGGAAAAGGTTTTTCTAAAGGTAGTTTGACGTTAAGTGCAGTAAGCGACGGCTACATCTGAATCCGTGTTCAGATCACGACATGTGACGATCAGAGATCTTTGGTAACTATTTTTAGCGCTGCGTCTGGTGACAACTCTGAGTGGACGTGATGGTTAAGTGATTTCTTTCGCTTATAAAGAGAGGCTCTCCATTTGATGTTTATGAGGCTTTTTTTTTTATAGAAAAAAAAATATTTAACATGTGATTCAATATGAACAGAGAAATTTAGGAAGAAAAAACATGTGTCTAAGATATCCATCACACTAATCTATTCTTAGTTTCTCAGTTGAATCTTTACTTGCAAAACAAAGACACTTTGTTCACCGTGTTTGCTTTGATGCATTTTATGAGCCTCTTGTTTTATTAACCAACCTGCTTTACTATACTGCCTTTGTTTCATCAGTCTGTTTTATCAGTTTTATCACTCTGCAGACATAATAAATACAACTGACACATCAGGCCTTTGTGTGTCCTTACAGAGTCAATCAATGGTTTCCCACAAGTTGAGTTATATAGCTGAACTAGTAAGAATCATTTTTCCCTTTCTCTTTCTGTTTTTTCTTCCCTCAAACACCTGTACTATAGTTTCTAATTGTAATTAATATCCCTCTGATTAATCTCTGAAAACATCTGTGAGATCTGGTTAAATAATTATCAGCTGTTTAAAAGGCACTTTGCATGTTTTGTTCATCTAAGAAGGAAGCGATTGGCTTGTTGGACTGATCAGAATTAAAAATCAGGGGAAATATCAACTACTGTAGCACTGATCTAAACAAAACCACTGGCTCTAAAGGGAAGTGACACACTGTGCAGTCTGTCTGGCAATGAGAATGGGCAACACTCCGCTGTAACGGATGTCGGGTGCAGGGTAAACTGCATTCACATGTTTCTTGGCAACAACTTGTTCCTCTGTGTGAGAAAAGTAGCAGTGCTGAAGCAATGCTGCAGGGAGGGTTGACACAAAGTTGCACTGTGTGTCACCACCATGAGGTTTAAAGGAGGATTCCAGCATGATTTGAGTTTTTACTCATTTGTTTCATATTTTATATCCTAACTGGATAAAATCTTTCACATTTGAAATAATTCCCAGTCACTTTTTTTTTATATAAATGTGCTATTACACCCAACACAAGCTAACAAGACTAAGAGTCTACAGCCACGCTAGCAGCTCAGTGAGGCTGCACCGAGACACAGTGGTGCTTTCAGCTCAATGCCAACACGCTCACAATGACAATGGTAACACGCTAATGTTTAGTGTAATAGCTTGCTAACACTTGCTAATTAGTACATTAGCAAATTAACAAGGTACAGTCGAGGCTGAATGCCATTAGTTTTAGAGGTATTAGGTGGCAGGTGAAAAGTTAAGGGATCATAAGGGATCACGATTCATCCTGAGAGGATCGTGAATGTTGGTATCAGATTTCATGACAATCCATCCAGTAGTTGAGATATTTCAGTCTGGACCGACGCTACCAGCCACACTGCTAACATGTTGAAGAAAGCTACAAGCCTTGTTCTTTTAACTCAAAAACATATACCAACAATTCTGTCATTCTACACACTCCTACAACCTCCTACCACTGTCTCAGACCACCCTGAGCTGTCACTGGGATCTAATAGCATTTTCCAAATAAAAAAGGAAATCAGGAAGAAATCACACTACCAGTATCTCCATTTAGCTCTAAGTTGTCTCTTCTGACATAAAGAATAGCCGGTGCTGAGGTTGCGTCAGGTTCCACCTCCTGTCAATCACAACTCAGTCAAACCAACAGATAAACCAAAACAAAGAGCTGCTGCCAGTTAAAAAGAAATCTGAACTCTGAGTTCAATTTTTTACGCTAGAAATCGTGCTGGAACTTTCCTTTAAATCCATGATCAGAGTCTGGGTGAGAACAAGTGAGGGGCTCCTCCTCTTACCAGTGAACCAGAGTTTCACTACAGTGTATAGAGCACGTCTCCAGTATCAAGAATTCTTTGCATTAGAGTTAAATGAGCCACCAGTGTTGAAACTTATCGATGCAAAGATGTCAAAGCAGTGATTTGTACTCAGGCCTCATTCCCACCGTCACCTTTAGGCCGTAAAAAAAAAAAAAAAAACCTCTCCAGAAGCAATATGCCGCTGAACATGCAGATATGCTGATTTAGTGTTCTAGTTAGTGAGCTGGCCTGAGAGCTATGGCTAAAGACAGCACATGTATACGATATAAACAACCGAGGTAATGCGGTAATGCTCCTTAATTTCCGAGCTCTTGGCGTTCTTGCGGCGGCTGAGCAGACCTAAATAAATTTTGATGAGGGTTAAATTTAGACTGAGAGGCTGACAGTTCAGCCTTCAGCACCAGCGGGGCTCCAGGGCCCGACCCTGTGTCCGTAAACGTCTGTTTTTTTTCCCTCCACAACACTGTCAGGCCTTCCCTGCCTTCATGTATGTGGGGATGGTGCCTCGCTGAGTCAGACCCTCGAAGCGTTTGTACGTGTAGTTGAGGAACACCCAGTCCTTCGACTTGAAGTCTGGCTCTGTCGCATTGGCTGAGAAAAGAAAAAGGAAAGTTTTTTTTATTCTAGATGCCTGTTGGGGGCAATAAAGAACATGCAATGTAAATGAGAAGCCCCTACAAATATTTAAGAAGCTGGGACAACAACAGCAGTGTTGTTTCTCATAAGTTACACAAATGACCAGATGTTAAAATTAGTTTGCCTGTAATTCAATAAGTTCCCTTCCCCACCCAAGACTTGTGTTCCTATAAGAGATTTTCCTGCAGTGCAGCGAGCAGAGTATTTCATGAGACAAACCTGGCTGAAGGATGTCTGATTCAGGGAAGTCATCAAAGTTGGAGGTGTCGTCAATGCTCTTGATTTCAATGGAGATGGCTGCCGGCCGCTCCCTGTGGAGGCAACACACAGGGAATCATGGAGGGAATGACGAAGACAGAGGGTTTTGGTTTTGGTTTTGCAAAAGGTTAAAAAAATACTGCTCCCTGTACCTGATATGCTCCCAGTCCACTGACTCGAAGAACTGATGACTCTTGATCTCCTCCACGCTGACAGCTCCAATCCTGTTCTCAGCATCAGTGCAATACCTGAAACACACACACAGCAGGCTGATCATATAACTGCACAATTCACCTTTTAAAAATATATTCACATATATAGTAGCTATACCAACATGTTTGGCATGTGGCCATCATCCTATAGTATTTTTACATACCTTAATATCAAGTCTTTGGCCCTCTCTGAGATGGGGACCTCAGGTGGAAAGACGAGCGTTTCCTTCCAGTTCATCACCTTCCTGTATGTCTCCTGCGGCGTCTCCGAGCAGAACGGTGGATAACCTGAACAGAGCCAACGCGGATTTTACACAGGCTGCTGTTACTGTAATACTAAGACATTATTTAGCTAATTATGTGCTGTAAATTTAGTGTAGTGTTTTGGTGGGACTGTTCCTGTGTACAGCAAACCTTAAGTCTGATTTGATTGTGTTAACTTATTCAAACAATGATGCCAATTTCTCAGACTGAAAAATTCACACTTTACACCTCTGTCTTGCTCTGTCAGTCTACAGACATGCATCCTTACCGATGAGCATTTCATACATGATGACGCCCAGAGACCACCAGTCACACAGCTTGTTGTATCCCGTCTGCATGAAGACCTCAGGGGCGATGTAGTCAGGCGTTCCCACAGTGGAATAAGCCTGAAAGCCACACAGACAGCTGGAAGTTGAGGTAGGAATTTAATTAATAACTATACCTGTCGTTCCCGCCAGGCGACCCCACGACCTATCCACATGGATGAAGGAACGCCACCTTCAACCAAACGTCTTTAAGACTAAACTCTTCAGTGTCTCCATCACAATATCAATATCAAAATCACCTCTTCATCTCTTACCCCAACTACGGTCACAAGAAACCTGGGTGTCATGTTTGATCACCCGCTCTCTTCTCTGATCATGTTGCATCCTTCTTGCAGTTGTGCTGCTTTGCTCTATGCAACATCAGAAAAATCAGGCCTTACCCGACTCAATACACCACCCAGCTCTTAGTGCAGGTCATAGTTATCTCTCTCTTCAACTACTGCAATGCTCTTCTGACAGGCCTCCCTTCATACACAGTGAAACCCAGAATGCAGCAGCCTGTCTGGGCCTTGATCAGCCTAAAAGGGCACATGTCACTCTGCTACTCATTGACCTCCACTGTCTACCCATGGCCGCCTGAATCATATCCACTAATGCTGCCTTCAGAGTGACTTCTGGGTCTGCTCCAATTACTTGAACTCATTATTCAGCTTTATTTCATTTTATCTGGCATTGTCTTCCCTGCACACAAGACGGTCTCAGTCCAGACTGTTCCGGTCTGTGGTTCTCTGATGGTGGAACAAGCTACTGAATGCTATCAGAGCAGGAGCGTCCCTCTCTATCTTCAAGACTCTGTTGAAGCCTCATCTCTTCTGAGAGCACCTCCTTATCCAACACCTCCAACACACCAACATGTCTGACTAGCTCTTACTGTGCACTTCTTTACCTGATCTCCTTCACTTATTAAATAGATGTCGTACCTACACCAAGGTCTCCTACTGCACTGAAGCTTTAGTGATGTCCCTCACTTGTAAGTTGCTTTGGATAAAAGCATCTGCCAGATGAGTAAATGTAAAAAAATAGACTTAAAATGTACTAATTTTAATTTTGCCCAGCATCTACAGTCAATGTACATAATGTACAACTCTTCAATATTACACCACTTCTGCCTCCTAAGTTTCTCTGGAGTACAAGTACGATTAAAATGTCAAAGTCTTACCAGCTGCCGCCGGTTCTTCTTCCAGGTTTCTGCTTTCCTCTTGGAGTTCATATTTTGAAAAGCTGCAGCATGAAGGACAGGATAGACAGGAAAGCATATGATCACTTGAATAGTTACACTAACAAAATGCTTCACATGAGTCAAATATAAAACATCCAAACAAATCAAAGTAAAATGTAAATGAAATTTAAAGACATTGCACAAAAAAAGGTCAGACTTTAGATTAGATTTTTAACTCACAGAAATCACTGGGTGGGTTGTGCGTCAGGTTCCTGTAAAATTCTGTGCGATGAGCCTTTTTCAGTCCCGTACACAGGCCGAAATCTGACAGCTTCACGTGTCCCTGTGATAAAAGAGACGTTTGACTCATCACCTGCAGGAAGTCACCGTGCACACGCACCACACACTGTATGAGTCAGGACATTTTTATGTGTCTGTGCATGAGTCTGCATTACATCTTTGTGTTTTTTAACAAAATGTTTTAAATGTTCAGAAATGGTAGATAGTGAAGGTCATCAAGTGTGTGTGTGTTTGTGGACTCACTCTGGAGTCCAGCAGCAGATTGTCAGGTTTGATGTCTCTGTGGATGAAGCCCAACTGGTGGATGGAGTCGATGGCCAAAACCGTCTCTGCAATGTAGAACTGGGTGGCCTCTTCAGACAGAGTGTCCTTCTTCATCAGCAGGGTCATCATGTCGCCTAGCAACAGGCGACATGATGTTATCATTTTTAATAAATGATAATATTTCTATACCCATGCAAGTCTTGCTCATGTTGGACAATTATTTACGACACAAAATGGGAATTCATCCCGTTTCCAGATCAATGTTACACTCAATATCTGGCTCTCCAGTTGGTTTGTCTGGTTTGTTATGAATAAAAATATCAACTAGTTTGAATTAGAGCCATCATGGCTAAAAAAAAACAAACAAACAAACAAAATAAAAAAACACTGACAAAATCTCAAACTTCAGCATCACCCACATTAATTGACTTTTATTCTGTTCTGCTCTTGTTTTCAGAGAACTGTAGCCCCATACAATCAAGGTGTCAGTGCAAACCTCCAGGCAGGAACTCCATGATAAGGTAGAGGTTCCTCTTGTCCTGGAAGCTGTAGAACATTTTGACCACCCAGGCGCCATCTGCCTCCACCAGAATATCCCTCTCAGCCCGGATATGAGCGACCTGCAGGGAGAGGGTAGACAACCTCAGACACTTGAACACAAACTCCAGTGTGCTTTGACATCCTTGAGCACTACGGCTCTGACAAATGTTTCACCTGTTCCTTTTCCAGCATGTCTGCTTTTCTCAAAATCTTCATGGCGTAAATGTGCCCCGTGTCTTTTTTCTGCACCAAACGCACCTGAAGGAGAAGACATCACGGTTTCAGTCACAAGGAATGTGAACACAAATGTCAGTGCTTTATTTAAACACAGCAGTGTATGCAGAGTTCTAGTATGAAAAATATAATACCCAGGAAATTACATTAACACTGTGGTAACACTGTGTGAACGTGCACCAATCCAAATTTCAGTTACCTCTCCAAAAGCTCCTCGTCCAATAACTTTAAGGGACTCAAAGTCATCCAAGCCCAGCCGCGTCCTCTTCAGTCGCAGGAACTCGGTCTCCTTACGGGCATGCTGGGAGCGTCGCATCACTTTCTGCAAAACACAGAAGTGATTTGAAGAAGTTGATGAAGAGGAACAGAAAAGTTTAGAATGAAAACAATTTTTCTATAACATTTAGAGAGAGTGAGAATACAAAGCGAACTGTACCTCCTCGTCTGGTAAACCCTCCTCTTCCATTGCCTTCTCCAACTTTTTCTGCCTACATAATGTAAAATGCATAAAAATCAGAATAATACCTACAAAAATGTTCTACTCCTTGTTAATTTATAAAATATGACAAAGTGGAAGCATACAAGGAGGGATAAGGTGACCTAAAGCGTGTCAGACCTTTACAATGAATCTACTCTCAGTTTATACAGGGAAGTAAACAGTGAGTCAGCTGAGGAGCCAAACTGTGTCACCTGGACTCGAGATCAAGTCCCAGGTAATGTGAGAACACCACAGGTACAAAAGGTATATTATAAAACGGCCTCTGTTGTGTTCACACCTGAGATGAAACGCCTCAGCATCGTTACCTTTTCCAGTGATGGATGTAGCGATATTTGATGCTTTAAACAACAGCTTCATTTACATGCAGAGTACCTGAGGTAACTGGCTGCACTGTGGTAAAGGTCCAGAACAACCTCTACAGAATGAGGTGACTATTAAAGGTGCAAAGTCGAGGAAGTAAAAAGTAAACATAGCTTGAAATATTCCTGATAAAGAGCAACACATGCAGTGGGTCCGGTGTGTTTCTATACATTTGTAAGAGAGAAGAGAGGACTGGTGTTTTCAAATCAGCAGGTTCTGTCAACTGTAAAGGAACAGATTTCAGATCTGCTCTTGTGGTTTTACCTCATCTCGCGCTCCTCGTGCTGGGTGAGCAGAGTGCTGTAGAAGTTTTCCAGTGTCAGCTTGGCCACAGTCACCCTCTCTCGGGTGTGGTTGCTCATGGGAAGGGCAGCTGCAGTCCCTCCCGTCATGGCCATACTATCCTGTGAAAAAACAAAAAAAGAATGTCAGATTAAGCATATCAGTCCAGTCACTGCTTCTACTAGTGTGAAGTGTATATTGGACAATTTCAGCATCAAGGAAGGATTCAGTCTTCTATAAAGTTTCACTGGTTCAATTCAATTCATTACACTCATGAGTTTTGTTGCTGCAGCCTCACTTGGTGTGATATGACCAGTAGCTTATGGTGGACTGGCTAATGTTCTCTAATGTTCACAAACTTTAGCTAGATGTTGCTGTGTAACTACTGTTGTGCTATATTTTAGCATTTACCATTAAGGCTAGGTCATACCAGCATTTCAAATGGCAAAATTTAATTAACTTATACTTTAATTGAGTGAAACGATGTACAACCCTAAGAACAAAATGATGGGGTAGTAAAACTCAGTACAGAAAAAAGAAAAAGGCTCAGAGAGCTATAGTGACCAACTAGCGCTGCCTCTTTGACAAGAATCTGCTGATAAACATCGCTATGCCACTTTCTGGTGTGACTGGTCCTTTATCCTGTCATCGTAACTTTTGGGAACTGTGACTTCTGTTCAGTAAAAGTTACATAAATTTGCTGTGAATACCAAAGGTGCACACTGTCCCCTCTGGTCAGGCTCTCCAGCAGGACAGCAGTCAATAATGCAGCGACACTGACAAGAACCCTCACTGGCTTCCCACCCACCAATGCAGACAGATGTGGGGTGAATGTTGTGGCTGATAAGTTTATCCCTGCACCACCTGTTTGTCTGTCCTCTACAGTATCTACACTGTCCTACTTGATGATTGTTGTGTTAGGTCAAAATTTAAAACTCTGATGACATCATCAGGGTCCCTCCAGGAAGATTATTATACAACTGTTTTTATAGTTACTTTGTATAATAACAAAACCAATCTTTTATGTGTAAAATCAATGGGTGGGGTGCATCTTTATATGTAATATTACATAAAAAACTGCCTATTACTAGAGCACCACAGCTTTAAAACAGGTTTAATGTCCAAGCTATGACCACAGCGTGACTACAACTCTTCTTTTCAGGGCTGCACTAAGCAAGATTTTAAAGCGCTTTTCCTGTGTTTTATTTGACATTTTGATCCATAAAAAATACATATTTGTAGTTTTAAGAACCAAAAACCATCTCAAAGTAGTTCTACATCTCTAGTCGCAACAGGTCGGCGAGTCTCTCTTCTGATTGGCTGATCTAAGCATATTGAAGAAAAATATAGTAGATTTCAGGTAAACACTCAGAAAAAAACAAATCCTGGTTGGATGGTTTGGGTCCAGGTGGGCGGGGTTTGGGACATGGATGAGAGTGATGACTGCTTTGTTGTGACATCACACAGTTACAGAAGTCTTGACGGCTGGTTTTAAGGCTCGGTTTCTGAATAATGGCTGTGTGCATTTCTCTGTGGACTGAGGCTTTGACACTTATGTATCTGTATATGTTGTGCTGGGAGGTGCACATCTTACTTCATGCTGCAGGGTAGATTTTCAAATTGTAAACATTATCTAAAACTTAACTTTGTGCGTCTGATGACCTAAGTTACCAAGTGTAACTTAATGATGTTAAAGTCTGCTTTTAAATTTCAATTCTGACTGGGGGGCCAAGCAGGGTAAAGGTCAATTATCAGGAGGTATCCATTTTTACATTTCAGTGAGCGCAGCTCTGGAACAGATCCCTTAACCACAGGCTAAGAGGAGGTGCCCAAGTCAGATCCTTGGTACAAAAATATTCTTGTGACCCCAGAACAGGGACAGGGAATCATGTGCTCATGATGGCTCATGGTCTGCAGGGTACATGCAGGGTTCATTCCAGGAACTAATAAGTGAAATTTCCACACATCTTTCTCAGTATACATTCCTGTGAATTTTTAAGTCTTAGATAAAATCAAACAGCCAAAGAACAATTCTAACACTAAAAAACACCAAGACGAAGGACAGAAAAAGATCCTAGAAATTTACTTATTAAGCTGAGGAAAGCTGAGATGGTGATTTTACTGGTGGGAAAATCAAAACCCATCATTCATTTACAAGAACAATGCATCACATCAGAGCAGCACTTCAGTCCTTAGTAAACAGTAACAGCTGTAAACTGACCAGTTTTTCTATGCTCACACTTAAACGATTGTTCTCTCCCTGACAAAAACTATTTTCTCTACAGGGTCACATACTTGCATGTTGGATTTGATGTATAGTGCTTGTGTGGGTGGAAAGAAAACCACAGAGAGCAGGAGACACAGACATACTTGTAAGGTGGAGGCCATGAGCGGTAGTAGGCTGAATAAAAAAAGTATACATATATATATATATATATATATATATATATATTATTATTTTTTTTTTTTAAAAAAGCATGAATGATGTTGTGAAATGAAAAAACTAAGCACTAGAAAGGAAACTTTAACCTTCCTTCTTCTTACATTAATATAAAAGTAACATGATCAGATTGTGAACATATTATGTAACAGAGAGAAAGAGGAAGAGGGTGGATAAGTACATTACCAAAACAATTCAGCATTAGAAAGGTATGAATGGGCTTGATTAGCTCACACAGAGATAAAACAGCCCTGCAGCCCAGAGATAGGACCCTTGTTTCGTCTAGTCACTGGCCCTTTTCCCGTCCTGGCCCCAACAATCTCACAACAACGAGTCACTTCCTGACTTCTGAGGAAAATCACTGAATCACTGCTGCAGACCACTTGGATTGGGAGGTTTCTCCCGGGTGGAAAACAGGGACGCTGACAAACAAGGGTGTTGAGTTACTGTGATCTGCACAGATTTACCTGAGCACAACACTCCAAGCAGGCTCAGCTTAAAGGGAAACACCACTGATTGTCACCAATAAAATGTGATCTTGAACAAAAACAAAGCCGCACAAGCAGACTAATTACAGTTTTTATGGGGACCCTCTATGAACTGTACCAATGAAGCCAACTCACATAGGTCTGGTACGTAGATAGGTAGACATTAGTGTCTTCAACATTTGTACAGTACATACTCCCACATAACAAATCCAGTTACATCACTACATCCAATATATATCCTGTATCTGTGATCAGATAGGAGTACAGTGAAATCGGGTTGTGGGGGGGGGGGTCATGTGTTTAAGGTAAGTGATGGCTCTGTTAAGGTTGGAGGGTGGGAGACCAGTGATTTTGGAGGCAGTCAACTTGGTAATGGTGGAGACCAGCAGGTGGAGCGGGAGTGTAGTAGGGACTGAATTATGCTTTTGTAGAGCAGTACAGAAGGTGGACCGATGAGGCGAAATGATCATTCTGATTAGAAAAATATTGTGAAACTATTTCACCAAAGCTTCAAACACAGAGTTATTATTGTCATAGTGCCCAGCTCTTTTAGTTTGCTGTGTGGAGCTTAAAGGTGAGCAATGGAAGAGTGTCAACATTCATTTTGACCTGTCATAGCAGAGGAAGGACAGGTGCTGCTAATGACATTAATGATGGCTCTGCAGAGGCAGCGTGCACAGTTGACTTGTTCCCATAGCAACAGTTTTACTTGTCATAACGAGCACTGGTGAAACAAATTTATTTAACAATGGCTCAGTTCCATAAAGTGTGTCTGCGCTTTTCCTGCTGACAAGCAAAACTGTTTGCTGTGACACTGGTCTATAACACAACACTGAATCTGAGGCAGCTAAATGGAATTCAGCCAACATTAATGTTATTAGTTCCACCTATGCTTTTCCTACTGTGACGTGTCAAAATGTCTTTAGTGTAAAAGACCCATTGATGTACACACTTGTGACATCAGCCTGAATGAGTCTTGAGCTCGTTTTTCCACCAAAGTGGAAAACGAAGCATCATTCAAACAGTCAGAAACTGTTGCATCACAGATGAGCCAGCCAGGCCTTTAGCTTAGACTGGAGGGATTTTTTTTGGCTTGAAGTTAACCAGATCCACCCCATAGCCAAACAAACAAGGGTACACCACTCAGGCACTTATAAGGAAGGCATTTTGAAGGCAGGCTTAATATTTGGAGACTAAAGCATGAAGCCTGAAAAATAGGGGCCAGTAGCCAAATCTGACAATTACAACTATAATCTACAAATGGTCACAGTAAAACTGTTAAAGGTTCAGTCCATCCAAATTTCACAAAATATACAACCCATGCAGATAGTTTTACTTTTATCTGCCATATTTTTCTGATCTCCTAGGCTGAGATTTCTGCCGTGCAAAACTTAAAACATTAGTGGTGCTCAAAGTATCAAAAATTATGCTTGAGAAATAAAAGGCAACAGAATGTCCTTCAAGAAAACAATGACCCAGTTACTCTGAATAATCAACAGTAATACTGATATTTCCCAATGAAAACTGCTGCCAGCAAGGTCTGTGTTTACCTGTATAGGTAGATACAGCATAGCTAACAACCAACAACAACATAACATGATAGCAATCTTGTTGCCACAGTGACATTCATTATCAGACCTGACAGACAGTGAGCTGAGAGTCCAACTCTTAATGCCTCACATGTGTAGGAGATACTATCTATGAAGTCTGAATAAAAAAAAAAAAATTGAAATGAAATAAAAATTAAGGCATAAGATTCAGAGTGTAACTGTTTCCCCACATGGTGGGTTTCTCAGTTTGGTGTAAGGTCAGTTTTATGTGTGTGTGGAAACACACAGACACACTCCACCCTTGAAGTGCTGTAAGTGACTGGACAGGAAAACCATTCCATCCTGAATGAATGGGCTCAGTCATGACACCAGAGAGGAAAGGGACACACACATGCGTTCTCACACACATACACAAACACATATACACACAATAAAAGTTACATTCAAAATAACATATATTGGCTAAACCTTCTGTTTATTTCAAGCTAAATGGCCACTTTTGGATTGAAAAGTCACTAATGGGAACTGTAAGGGAATAGTGTGTATCAATAATTGAATTCTATTCCTGTCAGTATGCTGATGTTCCTATGGCAATATATTCATAATTTATCTTTATTCATGGCTATACAGTTTGTATTTCCAGGGGTTATATGTACTTGTATGAATATGTTTCAAACTTTGAATTAAATTACAAAAAAACAAAAACAAACTTAAAAGAGATTTAATGCTCCAGGGAATAAATGTATTTCTTTTCATATAACTATAAATACACAAATCAAAATAAATGTAAATGTAAAATTTGGATAGATTTGTTATGTGTAACGTACTTTGTTACTCACCTAAGATGGTGTGTACCTGCATAGCTACAGTTTGTCCACACATTAATGTTTAGCCTATAGACTGTATATTATCTGCCCAATGTTTCCCAACTCAGCTACACTGATATTTCTCTGCCACCCTGTCAAACCTCTACTCGGCGCCACTCTGGGTCCATCACTGACAGCTAGAACATGATGGTTGACACTAAATTATCCTCACTGTTGAAACACTTATATTATGTATTTTATATTTTATACAGATATTGGGTCGGTTTGGTGCTGTGTTAGCTAGCTATCTGTCTGCTAAATTCCCTTTGCGTCTGTCTGGCAGGTTCCATTGTAGCAATAAATAAAAACCCGACGACAGCTTTTTGAAAGAAATATTTTTCACCTACCTCCGTGTCCTGCTCCAGAGTCAATTATTGGCTTGCCGCCAGCCACAACCAAGGTGAAGAAATTTGTTATTTCGTATTTTCCTGCCTAATATTTAGGCAGCTGAAGTCTACACGCTCCAGTTACTGGCTACCCTTAGAGAGACCTATCAGGCTGCACAGTAAACATCGCTGATATCAACGCCACATCATAACAGAAGTCCTCTGACGTTCACAACAAGCTAACCTGACATTATTTACAAATATTTTAACGTCTTCATTTGTAACTCTCGACCTCGAAATTCAACGGTTCTTCCGTCCTTTACGCTATAAAATATGAAATAAGCAGCGGTGCTTCCTGGGACCGTTGGGCTCATCAGACGTTCTGGCAACGCAACGTCGTAGCACTTGAGTGACGCTAGCACGAACCAATTATCGACGAATAAGAGGACCCGTGGTTTCCACCGGCCAATCGTATGCGGATATAAATATGACTGACAGGTGTATCAGCCAATGACCAGATCTAAATCGCAAGGGTTGTGTTTGAGAACGCAGGTTAATTTGGTTAGCAAGCACATGCAGCTATGAAAGAATACACTAGCTACAATAGTACTACAGTCTTCTAACACAATGTTATTGATTATAGTTATTGGAACCCTTACTATTAAATTAATATAGATTATTGTGAGTTTTTTTAGAAGTACATATCCATAAATAGAAAATGCCATACGAAGCACAAGACGGTATCAAAGGTCAATAAAAGGTCATGTTGTGATCAAAATACAAATTGTAGGATGTTTATTGATAGAGCTGACCAAGAGAAATCCGCCAAAATAAAATGAAAACTATATGAATTATTTTATATTAATATTTCACCATTATATAAATGTGAAAGAAAAACTAATCTATACCCCATGGACATGTTATTGAGTAACTTTAGCCAAGTGGCAATATAAGAGATAAAAACACCATAAAATGTGATAAGACAACAATAAAATCAGTGCTACAGAAAGACCGCAATAACAAATATTTCTATTAAGGCAAGATCTGAAATCTTTGGTGTTTCAAAATGACTGCAGCTGTGGCCAAAATACATTAAATAAAGTTAGAAACTGCAGATAATGTTTTTACATTTCAATACTATTTCAATGTAGAAATTCCAAAGAATAATGACTTATTTCCTCCAATAATCCCAGCAAGGGTTCTTAGAAATGTGCTCGCCTTATCTGGCTTTTCCTTGCAGACTTGTGTCTATATGAGAAAGAACTGGATGCAGCGGCACATTAACTTGATTACTACTACTACTGCTGCACAGGTTGGTAGGTGAACTTTCTCTGCCACAAATTTCCTTATTTGGACAGGCTGAGTGTTTTCACTGTTAGAGCCATGATGTCAACATACAGAGAGGTGGGTGTACTCTGCTAACACATCTGGGTGTGGTGTCTAGCGGACAAGGCTGTTTTTATATTTCTCACATTTCTCACATCAATGGGGCCCACTGAGCTGTGACACAGCACCTATATTTAGATTTGGGCTATAAACTCTCTGGCCCGCAGCCTACGCTTCACAAAGTTCAGTCTGAAACACTCAGACCACTGAGCGACAGTTTTAATGAAATCAAAAGTGGACCACATGACTACACAGTTATGGTGATTTTCAGATATTAAGTTAAAATGATTTTTATCTTTATCAGATTTTTTTATTTTGTTGAGGCTATTTTACCAGATTAAAAAACAACAATCAATCAGTTAAGTGTTCGATGTTTTTTTTTTAAATCACACGCATAAAAACATACATAAAAATATTTTCTTTCATCTTTATCTTAAAAAAAAGATGAGAGCTCTTTATTTCATAAAATACATTATTTGGGTAGATTATGCAATTTAAGTGCCAGTGTTTAAAGAAGAAGAACAAAGTTATCTTTTTTGCCAGCAGGGAATTTTCTTATTTCTCATACTGACAATTGAATTCCCATTAAGTATATCTTCAAGTCATCAGCAGCTCTCTTCCCTATTTAACCCACTCAGCAGTTTGTAACCCCCCCCCCCCCCTCCCGCCCCATACTATCTTGCTTACGAAATCCTCTCAAATGTAATGAAATATCCTAACACCAGAATTTTGTTCCTTAAAAAGTTAACATTTTGCGGATAAAATGTTTCCACCAGACATCTCCGGTGTTTAAATATAGCTAATATAGAAGTTATGCTGTCATCCATCACATGCTATATTTCAGTTGTTTCACAGATGCTCGTGTCTACAGTGACAGTCAGAAAAGTAGAAGTGTGGTCATGCTGAAAGAGTGAGGTCATTTCAACAGAATTTCAACAACTAGAGAAAAGCTGACATGACGATAAATATCACACTGATGTACTTGTGTTTCAACAAATTAAATCCCCAAAAAGTTTGTTGAAGCTTTATTTATAAAAAAAAAAAGAAAAAAAAAAAAAGGAAAAATTACTTGGTTATAGACAGTTAAAGAAAAAGAGTGATTTAACTTTTTAAAGCAGCCAAAATGAGAAATCTGATCATTTCATTCATAAATATCTACAAAAACAGATTGAGATCTGACTCAACTCAATATACAGCACAGATTGTACAGAAAACATACAAACCTGACAGACTGTTTTAGACCAGGAGGAAGCATTTTTCCAAACTCAAGAAAAAGGCAAAAATAAGGACTATGTGCATGTGAAGACTTCTTCTTTTTCTCCTCTCCAGTTGTGTTTCAGGCCAAATCTCATTAGAAATTTACAGAGAAATCACAAGAAGGCTGTTTGTCTCAACCACCCAAATTTGGTCAGCGTCTCGTATTCTCCACACACACGTATGGACACATATTCAGACAGACTCAGCCCGTGTTTGTGTGTTTTGAGAGTGGCAGTTGGTGAGAGTGAAACTGTCCAGTAGTATAATATGTATGTTGTGGGGTCAGGATTCGGCGGGTGAAGGCTGACTCGGAGCTCCGTTGCGGGTGCGGAGCTGAGACTGGGCTATGTCAGCCAGAGCGCTCTGGATCTTCTCCAGCAGCATATCGCCACGGTAAACCACGTCCTCCAGACGAGCTGCTGCGTCGTGGTTCTCCTCTTCCAGCTGCCGCAGACTGGCCGCCTGACGAGAGGTCACAGCAGGTCACATTCACGGTACTTTTTTTTTTTTTTAGGAATTTTTGCAGATCAGGTTGTGGTGCGAACAAGCCCCGAGTTTCAGCCCTCACACACTTGTCCTGAAGCTTCATTATTCATGTCAAAGGGTCACTAACCTCTGACTCGCCTGATGAAGATGGGACAATAACTGCATCCCTCACCAATGGCAACATACATTATGAATTGCCAAACAATGAAGTCTTTCAACCGCAAAATCTCTGATTTATATTTACACCAAAAGGAAGTGTTAGTGTGGCCAAAAGCTGAATTAAACAATTACTGTACATATATACAATATGTATTTTGTACATATGAAGTAGTTCCAACTTTGCAGGAAACAGACATTAACATGAGCCTTTCTTCAAATGTTAATGCACTTTTTATTTGATTGATTTGAAAATCTGCGCCCTTGACTTCACTGAGGGCCATCCCAAAAGCTTCAGCTCGTATTTGCTGTAGCAGTTCATGGTAGTACTAGTCTCATTCCTCTTTTCAGTTTCCCTCTCTTGACTGAGTGCATGACTTTTTTATCCAGAATTTGCTGATATTCAGTGGAATTCATTCTTCCCTCTGTCTGTACAATGTTTTCCATACCACTGGCAACCACACAGCCCCAAAGAATATTTCCACCCTCACATTTAACAGTTGGCAAAGTGTTGTGTTCATCAAATGCTACTCCATTTCTCCTCCAAACAGACCTTTAGTAATTGTGGTCAAAGAGCTCAGCTCATTTGTCTTACAACACTCATTTCCAAAGCAACATCTGGCTTATCCAGATGTTGCTTTGCAGACAGACTTTACTTTTGACTTTTCTAATGAAGTCACATGTAAGTTTCCCTTCTGATTCTGACTCTTTCATGTTGAGCCTGTTGGTGCATCAGCACTCCACAGTGAAACAGCGCACCACCGCTGAGCCCTCCTGCAGCTCCTTTACAGTCAAACGTATGTTTTGTTTTGGTTCTCTGTCCAGCAGACCTGCAGTTTTATCTGAAGGTTTTCTCAAGTCTTCCAGATCTTGTCTTGACTTCCACAGTTCACCTTCACTCTTAATGACATTTCAGACAGTGGAAATTTAAAAGCTGGAAGCTCTTTGATGTCTCTTTATAGTCTAACCTGCTTTGTAGCATCAGTTAGTTTCAATTTCAGACCCTAAGTCAGTTGCTTCGAAGAGCTCATGTTGTTGATTGTTACCACAAGGTCTGAAGAGTTGACTGCTGACTGTCCCTATGACAATTCTTGTCCTGCCTTACAAGTCCTAATGAGTTAATGAAGTTCTGAGACTTTAAAAGTAGAAAGCTGCCCAAACTTTTTGCACATGACACAATTAGTGTTTTTTTTTCTTCTATTTCTTACGTTCATGAAAAAAAGTCACAGTGCATTAAGATTCCAAGAAACCCTCATTTTAATGTCAGTTTGCTGCAGGGGTTGTACTAACTTTTCACTTAATCAAATCAACAAAATCTGCAATTTGCCTCACGGTGCCCAAACATTTGGATACGACTGTAAAAGGAGAGAATGTTTGTGATTCATTAAGGTTACATTTTCTGTTTCTGCATGTTTATGGCTGTTTTTTTATTCTGTCTTTTACTGTTAATCAACAGCTGTATGTCAGGCTGTGAAGAAAATCACAATGCCACTTGATGAAGCTGCCCGTTAGTTTTAGTTATGGTTGATAGAGATGACCGACCATGAAACAGAAGTAAAGAAAGTGACTCCCAGGTGTGCACTGTGAGTCTGTTGGGATGTGGCTCTGCAGCTAAAAACTTTCATTTATTAAATGCTTCACAAGGTAAAATCTCTGAGGTCAAACAGACCTATTGGACTGGTGAGCTAAATTGGTTGCACTGACATCATAAATTAACTGGATCCCTTATGAAGTGTTATAAACAATCAAGATACTGTATCACACCACACCATGTTGTGTGTATACACAGATTCACTCAGTAATTTTCAACAGTCACACTTGGCTGCAATTTCCCATTGGGAATGAATTATAAATAATAAAGAACTATCTGCTGGAAAGAGCTTCACACATCAAGTGCTTCTTTAGTGAACTGATATCCATGGGCCGTATCCTTATATGGTTTTTTACTTTCAAGAGACAAACTAGAAAAACAGCAATAGTGTTGATATTTCCTCTCACATTCTGAAGTTTACCAAATTAATCTTGTCACTTTTCTCTAAACTGAGGCAGGTGGTGATGGGAACATAGCAAACATTAAGGAAAGGGTTTTTTGAGTGAAGTTGTTATTATTCCAAAGCTCAAATAATGTAATATAGTAAGCTTAGAATCCAGTGACAAAAGTATGGTTAAAAAACATGGGAAGTCATACTTAGCTGTTAATTTAATTCAGCTATACTGAGAATTGTTCCAGATATTAATCAGCCACTCACTCATATGACTTGCATTATTATTTATCCTGTTACTGCATAGGGATCATTTGAGTTTGACCTAATATGTCCTTCTATTTTCAGGAAAGGGATCACAGTAAAATCGCTGACCCTGAAAAACTTACATAGTCTTAGACAGACCTTTAACTACAGTATGAACAATTATTCTGTAAGAGTTTCAATAGGATTTGGGGAGGAGAATATAAATATACAGCATATATTAAACTCAATTATTTAGGTGTATATTTCTGTGATTAAAAAAAAGTTTTATTGTTGTTTATGTTAGCAGCATCTAGGCTACTTATAAATAGTAACCTAAACGACAGCCTGAAAACAGCCTGAGACGTCACTCTGCTTTTTTAGAGTTGGAAGCCGTTAGTGTAAATCGCAGCTGTCCGTGCATTCCCTTGGCTCCCTCTACTGGCTGAAAGCTGAAAATACTAACTGGGCTTTGATGTGTTCTTCTGCATAAGTACAGGCTTCTGGGCATTTAAACCTGGCTCTCCCAGACAGAAACATTTCCATAAGATTTCCATAAGAAGATTAATGGATCCTATTCAGTCACACTGCTATAGTGACTTCTAAGGAAAAATTAGGATATAAAGGACTGTCAGAAAGATGCTTGTGTGTGCTGACCTGCAGAGCAGCTGTGGACTCCTCACTGGGCAGAGAGTCGATTAGTACATCCACATCTTTGGCTGTTCTGGCTATCAGGGCTGCAAACAGCTGGGCATATTCTGGACACATATTAAAAACAAACAAAAAAAAGAGTTCAATCTAAATACACGGTACAAGGGAAACTTTATTTAATGTCAATCAACACGAGATACAAGCGAAGCATAGCAGAGCGAAATATCATTTACTCCTAATTTAATTTTAAAAAATATGTAATAATTTTTTCATATATTCTGTAAGTCTTTAGCAACCAGTAAAAGGTGTAATATTAAAAGCCAAAAATGGAAAATACTGATGTAGAAGAAAGTGAAATTCTGAGAGAAAAGATATATATTATATTCTTTTAATGGGTATGACTCTAGCAGACAAAATAAGTCTCCTTCCTGAGTGGTGACACCTGCATGTTTTATACTTGTGTATTATTGTTTGTACAGATGAATGGGGATAATTCAGGCATTTGGAAAGTGGGACCAGACTTGATCAAGATCTTGGCTGATATCTATCGATTTTTCCATGACGTCAATTAAAGAGGGACTGAATTTGAAGGTAGGTCTTAAAATACTTCCACAGGTACACCTCCAATTAACTCAGATGATGCCAATTAGAAGCTTCGGAAGCCATGACATAATTTTCTGGATTTTTCCAAGCTTTCCAATGCACCGCCAACTGAGTATATGTAAACTTCTGACCCACTGGAGTTGTGAAATGGTGAATTAAGAGTGAAACAATCTGTCTGTAAACAATTGTTGGAAAAATTACTTGTGTCATACACAAAATAGATGCCCTTATGGACTTGCCCAAACCATAGTCTGATAGCATGAAATCTATGGGGTGGTTAGAAAATTAGTTTTAATTCAACTTAAGTGTATGTAACATTCTGACTTCAACTGTGCATTTTTATTACGCAGAAAGTAAAAAAAAAAAAAAGAGCTAAAGATAAACTGTATGTTCTCAAAGTGTGTTGTTACATATTCATAGTTTGACTGACAAGGAAACAGTATATTTTATCTCATTATGAACTACTTATTTCTGCCAAGAGCCCATCAATTTAATAAGATTGAGAAGAAACATGTATTAAACGAGAAGATAGATAAGTAAATGAAAAAGAAAGGGCATAATAGGAAAGAAAGAAGGAATAGAGCACCTTCGGTAGGGTTTGCGGGCTGATCTTTGTTGATAGCCGTCTGGATGTTACTGAAAGAGGCAGGAGGCGCACATTGTTGTAGGACGCCGATGGCATTACAAAACTGATCTGCAAGCTGGACACAAAACAACACCATTAGTGGATTGCAGTTTCATTCAAGGAAGCTAGCTGTTGACACTGACAGTCAGCCACACGCTTGTTGCTTTGTAATTCTGCCGAACAAATGTTTCAGTGTCCAATACAACCTGAAGCTGAACTTATTTCGTTATACAGGCCCCCGGTTGTTAGCTACCCGGTGATGTAGCAATGTTAACAGATTGCTGAAATATTGAGGATACTGCTTCAGAGTACCTTCTACCTTCATAATATATAACCAGTCAAGTTTGTTATGCAAGTCACTGGCTATTTAACTACGCTTTTGTTTTAAAACTCCAAAATTTGCCTTACCGAATTGACAGCGTCTTGAAGCTGCGTTAGTCTGTCCGCCATGTTTTCTGTGATTTAACGAAAGATCGCTGATATTATCGCGAGAGTGTCCTGAGCATAAAATCTCGCAGAATTTGACGGTATTTGGAAGCTTTGGTTGGCTTATTATCGTTTTGATTAGCCGTAGCCAGTTCACCTCAAGACTCTCTGAAGAGGGAGTGTTCAATTCAATGAGTTCATATTTGCTATTAATTCATTGATTTTTAAAAGAGTATAGAGCTGCATCAGGGCTTCTACCTCTTTTTGTTGCTCCTTGATGGGTACTAAGGTTAGCCTATAGCTAATGTTAGCTACCAAACATCAACAGGAAGCAACGGGCTAGCTAAGTTCAAATGTCTTGCACTTTGAGCTCTCCAGGTACAGCTATTTATTCTTTAATTAATTAACTAACGTTGATTATAACTATTTTGGATGGCAGTCGATCATTTAGACCAACACGTTTGTAATATAGGCCTTAAGTGGATTTGTATAACAGCATTATTGTGGTTAGTAAGTTTGCTAATAAGTTAGCAAAGATTTATGTTTGCGGCTGGTAACCTAATGTTACTCCTAGTCGGTTAACTGAACCAGTAACACCGAGTGTCTAATTGTCTTTACGTTTGCTGTAGTTCATACAAATATGGCGCGACAGTAACTAAATATATCACTTACAACACGGTAATGTTAGCCTGAGCGAATTAGCTGACACAGCAGCTGTCATCCAAGGTGTGACAAGGTTAGTAACCAGCTCAGTAGCATAAATTATGTTTTTGGCTAGCTCTCTGATAATTAATTTCTTTTTACTTCATTTTGGTGATTGTTCTGAGCATTTCATGTTAGTTTCATTGACTTTCACTGACTAACTGGACACTATCTACAGATGTACACATTGGGAGCTTCAGTATCTATTAGTGTCACTCGTTACGTGAGGTCAGAAAGTGGTGTAAGGAATAGATTGATGAGGCACACTGTTTCCATTATCTAGCCCAGTTTATTACCCGACTATAAACCTGATTAAAGTGGAAAGTACATCTTATAAAGGGTAATCGTGAGGGCAAGCTTGCTGGGACTAAATATCACTGTGTTTGATCATATTCAGGCTTCACAAGATATGTATATGGATTTTGAACCAATGATTACAGGCTTGCAGAGACTAAATATCACTGTGTTGGATCATATTCAGGCTTCACAAGATATGTATGTGGATTTTGAACCAATCATCAGAAGTGTTTATTGAAACAGAAGGAAAGAGAACACACTACCCCAGCTTTTATGACACAATTTAAGATTTTATTTATACATAATTAAATTGATTGGTCTATGGGCTATCTTGGTATTTGTTAAATTAACATATATCCCATCTCTAAATGGCAACATTAAGGAACCCGCTCTTCTCTATAAAAACCCTGTTTTCATTAAACTGTTATAGTTCCTCATAATCATGACTTGTATTTTCTCAGGCATGAACTGCACCTTAGAGAAGGTCTTGGCAGATGCCAAATCATTAGTGGAAAGGCTTCGTAACCATGACAACGCCGCTGAGATGTTAATAGAACAGACAACATCCCTCAACAAGCGAGTGGATGCGATGAAACAGGTAAGATGTCACATGAGGATTGGTGTTAAGTAGATGTGAATGTTAATTTTATAGATGCCTTCATACAAAATGATTAAATGCTAACAATGGATAGAGTGAAACCTATTGGATAAAATTAGAATTAGACAGTGAGGTTAATCACTTTTAAGAAGCTTTTTTTTCTTTTTTATATATATTTTTATTTCAAAAACCAGCAATAATAAAACTATTCAAAAATGTTTTTAACAATGAGCCAGGTCCAGCACTGTTTTCCAATTATGATATTTCTTAACGTTTTACACTGAAACCTTTCAGTAGTTAATTGGGAGTTGATTTGGTTGTTTCTTGTTTACAGTACCAGGAGGAGATCGATGGACTGAACCAGGTTGCACGACATCGGCCTCGTTCCAGTCTGGTGCTTGGAATCCAGCAGGAAAACCGTCAGATCAGAGAGCTCCAGCAAGAAAACAAAGGTCGCTGTGTGGAATTTTGTGTTCATGTGGCTGAATATTTTCCATGGAAATTCAAAGCTTTGATTTCCAATGGGCTGCGAATGTTGGTATCTATACAAAGTTTAGCCTGATATAAACTCACATGTTCTTCACTTAAACATCACAGTTAATTTGTCATGTTTTTGTTGGATGATTGGGCTGCTTTGTAGTCCAGAGTCACGGTGGTCCCTACTGTGTTTTTGTAAAATATGAGAGGTGTGGTTGCTAATCACAGCAAGGGGACAAGAAGCTTTTTTGAGTGTTGCTTCCTACACAAACCAAATCTCTGTTTATTCTTCCTGCAGAGCTACGAACATCGCTGGAGGAACACCAGTCTGCGTTAGAGCTCATCATGACCAAATACAGGGAGCAGGTGTTCAGGCTCCTCATGGCCAGCAAGAGGGACGACCCCGCCATCGTGACCCAGCTGAAGGAGCAGCACACCACGGTTAGTAAGGACCAGCTGATGCTGATAATTTTGGATACCTCAGTTATTCAATTTTTATCAGTTGATTGTGAACTGTACAAAATCTTTTCCGCTACATGTACTCTCAATTCAGAAGCACACCTGATCTTTTATTGATGTATTTATTTTTACCTTTTTTCTTTTATAGGAAATGCAGGCACACATAGACAAAATAAATGAGATGGCCTCTGTGATGAGGAAGGCGATAGAGGTGGACGAGGGGCGGATATGTGAAGACGAGGAGAGGATTAAACAGCTAGAGGTAAAAACAAATGTTCCAACAATTCCAAATACACAAGATCCTAGTCATCTAAATAAAACTCTGATGACCTTTGTCTGTGCACAGCGGTGCAAAATCAAAACTTCCAAATCCAAAACAGCCACAGGCTTTTGCATAATGTAATAATTCAAATCAAACTCTCTGGAGAAGGAAATGTGTTTTCATCTGGTCCACTGATTTCTGCCGATGTTTCAAAGTCAAGGAAATAGTTGTGTTTTCAACATGCAAAATACTTGGACGCATAATATGCATGCTTGTCGTGGCCTGACTTGTAATACTGCAGCTTGCACTTCAGATAACATTTGGAGTATTCAGTCATCCTTTGAAAGGACGTATGACCTATGTTTTGTGATGCTGGTAAAGGTTTGTTACATCCATGATGTGTAAACACAACATGTAAACAGACCAATATTAAGCTTCTTCACTAATTTGAGATACATTTAAAAAAAATGCTGATTCTTAGATGTTACTTAAATTGTTAAATTAGTCATTATTTTTGGCTGATCTGGGGCAGTGGAACAAGCTGTCAAAACACATATACATATATCACCTGGACAGAGCTCTGGAGAGCCGAACCATTCCGTATAAAGTTTGTCATCCAATCAGTCTATGACATCCCCTCAAACCCAGCCAACCTGCATAACGGCAATGGCAAACACTACAGTGTGTGTTCAGTTCAGTTGCTGCCAGAGGGCGTGACCCAAACAGTCCATCATCATTATCAGATCTGAAGAGAAGGCACAACATCAGAGTACTGGACTGGCAGCTCCAAGTTGACCTAGGAAGGCAGTTCAAGTTTCCAGAAAACATTGCAACCACTTTGTTCTGCCCAGATATGGTGTTAACATCGGAGTCTACAGAGCAGGAACTAACTGTCCTTTGGGAAGGCCAGATTGAAGAACCCAACGAGCGCAAAAGGGCCAAATACGCAGATGTTGTTACAAAGTGCTGAAGCAGTGGCTGGAGAGCCGGGGCTTTGCGTGCCATTCATTACAGCAAACTCTCTAACTCTTTGGAGTAAAGGGACTTCAGTGCAGAAGAGCCACAAAAACATTCTGGAGGCTGCTGAAAAGGCCTCGTGGTGGCTGTGCATCCAGAGGGGGGGGTCCATGGATTAGCGCGTCACTTGGACACAAATTGGGTGATGTCTGATGATTAAACTCCCAAAACACCCTATGTCAGCAGACATTGAGCACTTTGAGTACCTGGTCCAATATTCACTCTCCCCCTCTAGCTCTTGTCTTGTCCATAAACCTCTGAGGGACATGTCGGGCTCTTGAGCTGCTCAGTGCTCCACTATGTTCACCAGCTAGTTGCTAACTCTGTCTGTCTGCTGTGTGGTGGTCAGCCAGTAGTGCACAGTGGGTTTATCAGAGCCAGATATTAATTAGTGATGCTTTAAAGGATGTATGTGCACATCATATTTACTGTATGTGGGAAAACAAAATGCACATTCAGCCATTTCATCTATCATCCGCTGTTAGTAGATGATACAGCTGCAACTTGAAAATAGTTAAGTGAAACTATTGGACCCAGAGTGATTAGAGAGACAACGAAACACACAATTTTACATCCAAATCTGTGCCAAGCTTGTGGTATATTTAGTAATGCAACTGATTTGGATCCGCCAATGTGCAACACTAGGTGTGATAGATTTTGCAGTAGTGGTGGTGGTATTGTTTCATCTAAATTCATGGCTGTATATTTCTGTGTGTGCCTTTTTAGCTGGAGAACAGTGGACTTCGAGAGCTGCTGGGAATCAGTCGCGAGGCATTCCTCGTTCTTAAGAGAGAAGATGCATCAGAGAGCACGTCCCTGTCGCCGTTGCTGACCAGTGCTGACGTCAGCTTACGAAAAAGTTAGAGCCCAGGTCACTGCCCGACCCCTTCCCCCCTCAACTGCTGCCACTACTGTGTACAGTATGTATAGTCTGTTGCCACATACCACTTCACCTTTCACCCTAAAGACTCTTCCAGTGGTCCCCCACCTCCTCCAGGTGCTTTTACAGCATGATGCTACAGAGTTGCATCCCCGTCTGGTGATTCAGACACAAGCAGTGTGTACCCATCTTTCTTATGTTTTTTTTCTTTTTTTGGTGGTACTTCTGTTATGTTGTGTATTTGCCAGCATGCATGAACCTGTGGTGCCTGCAAGGTTTTAAAGAGTGAATGAGTAAAAGAAGGGCTTGAGTTAATAAATCTGCAAACACAGAATTGTCTCTTCTGAGTTTATATGGATGTAATTTTGCTTTCAAATGTCTGACACAACACAGATTCCCATGTCTCTGGTTTTCTTTGGGTGGCTTGTGCAAGTTCAGAACTTCTCACTTTCACCGCTCATGTTATTGTTACATATTGTCGACCGCATTTTAAAAGCAGGAATAGAAACAGTATCCAACACACAGGATATGCTGCAACATCCAACTACCCCTTCTGGTGAAGAGTCGTGTTCAAAATCATTCCTCCCACATGATGCTGTTTATTTTAATATCTGAATATGAACATTTCTGTAAATGCAACAAATCCAGTCCAGCAGCCTTTTCACTGCTCAAATAATTGTGTGTTCATAAAATAATGACATTGTTGTGATTTGTTATGGGCTGAGAGAGTTAAGAAAGAGCTCCCACCCTGCCACTATTTCCAGGATCCACAAATGTCATTTTAAAGCCTATGTTGGGGTTTACACTGGAATTTGTTATATGTGTGATGTCATTACAAAAGACAAAAACAAATACTAATACTAAAAATAATGAATACTAAAAACAAAGATCTAAAAAATGCAAGAGGCTTCTTGAAAATGTCTAATTTTCTCAATCATACTCTGTCGTTGCTGGTCAGTGAATCATATTGAACACTTACGATCTTGGAAGGTTTGGTTTGGAGAGGGAAGGGGAAGGGGAAGGGGAAGCTATCGCGGGACTGGCGGCGAGATTCTCGCGGAAGCATCGTACTCCCGTCAGAGCAACAGCGGGAGAGAAGCAGCCCTGACAGTCCTTTCAGTTCAGTCAAGCATGTCGCTTTTGCGTTTGCAGGGATTTCTGCCCAAACGAAGGAGACTGCGAGGTTACCAATGATTTTAGTGACCGGCAGACTGAAGGGTGATGTTGTCAAATAAACGAAGCAGAGGAAAAATGTCTCGTTGGATTTGGTCTCCGCTGCTGCCGCTTCTGCTGCTTCTTCCCTCGATGAGAGAAGTTCAAGCCCAAGTGGAAAGTGAGTTGCTAGAGCTAGCGATTTTATACGCTTTCGCTCTTCAAAGTTAACTTTATTAGACCTTTTCAGACTTTTAAACGCACGAACGCGGGGGTTTACAGGCTAAATGTGTAGGAAATAAAGGTTAAAGGTCGCTTTTGAATTCCTAGATACTGTTCAATGTATGTAAATCACTGAAGAGCCACTCATTTGTTGTTGTGTAGCCGCAGCTGGCTTAATATTTTATTCTGCTTCAAATGTTTACCTAACTCTATACATGTCAAACCTCCATACCTACACTATAGTGAAGTGGGGTTATCATTTACACGTTTTAACAGCATATATACTGCAAGGAGATTTCTGGCGGTCATCACAATGTTTACCCTTTAATATTCATAAATGGATATTAATATGATATATTTTAAGTTCATATTTAGTTTCATAAGATATGCTTCAGTATAACGAGGGAAGAATTGAATAAAAATGTGAGTTATCAGGTCAAATAGAAAAAAGTTCATTCTAATGTTTGAGTCATGTGAAGGAAAACAAATGGTGGGTGTTGTAAGAAAATGTGATTGTGAAAGAAAGCAGAGTTCCCTCTAAATGAAGATCAATAAAGATAAATAAAGACTAGATAACTGAATACCAACAGCCAGGTGTCATGACATGATGAAACAGGTTGGTTTTTATGCTCCACCATCTCTGCAGTGGTTTCGCAATAAATAGCAGCTTTAAGGCACAAGTAACCAATGATCTATGTCAATGTTAGATTATGTAGAATTTAGGGCTGAACAATTACTCAAAATGTTATTGAAACTGCATTTTACAATATGGTTAAGTGCAACACACCATAAATGAAACATTGTGGTGTTACAGAGATGCCTCCAAACCATATTCTCCAGATATGAGTGAACATGCTTGTTTTGTTTTTTTTTGGTGAAAGTGAAATGCAGAAATTACCATAGCCAGTATAATCGTGTTCTCATACCACAATATTTGTCAAAATAATGGCAATATGATTTTTATTTCATTTATTTTTTTGCATATCGTACAGCTCCAGTAGAATTTCATCGCAATTATTCAGTGTTTCCGCTTCTAATTTTCTTATTGCCAGGGTGGAAAAACCTCTGAAATAGCATCATGGGACTCTAAGCTCTAAAACTGGAACAAAAGAAATTCTTTTAGTGATAGAAACAACCATTCAAGAGGGAAACTCACACTCGGACATCTGGGATTGCTACGCAGTTAAACGCATAAGTAATATTTGTCTGCCTTTCTGTAGTCGTGGTCACAAAGGAGCACCCATCTTACCACCATTGGATGACACTGACACTGGTTGATATATATTTAATGTTTGCCCTTTGGTTTTTCCAATTGTTCACGTGTCAGAAAAATGAAGGCAGCAGGTCACTCCTTAGCTGGAGTCTGACCCGCAGACAAAGTGTGTGGATAAGGCAGCACATGTTGCCAGCAGCAAATCTAGTGCATTAGCTGTAATACTTGACCTTCTTGCTCTTTGTACAGGAAACAAAAATACAATAAGACCATACATACAATCCAAGCAGTACAGCACTTATTATAACGTTACTGAATAATATGTTTAATAGTCTTCAAACAGATACTAAAATACAGTGGAAATTGGGAAATTCTTGTGCTACAGTAGCTGGGTAGAAAATAAAAAATATGTTGTCACAGTTGGTTATTGGCAATTGCAAATTTAAAAATGGCTTCTAAATATTTCAAAAAGGTCATAGATCATGTTGCGTAAGTTCTGTGCTGCTCACTTTACTGATGAAGACAACAAACAGTGAAATAAAGGAGTGGTTGGTGAGAGATAAACAGGAAAGTTCAGTCTCACAGTGATAAAACCTCAGCTGAAGAATACGACATTGATAGGGTTGAGGACCAAATGATGTGTATGCTGCATTATAGTTTGGGGATAATATTTCCCAGTTTGATGTTAAAGTTGCAACAATCTGAAACATTTGCCTCCGTGAAATGTAAAGTATCTTGCTGACAGACAGAATGACGCAGTTGATTTGATTTGATTATCATTGTAAAGCTGTTTCCAGTAGAGCTGCATGAGCTCGTCAGATCTGAAGTGGTCATGGTATTACACAGTAGATCATCAATAGAAGTACAGACGTAAGCAGATGATCAGAGGAGCATATGCTTTACTATTACTATTGCTATAACAGTCCATAGGTCCTCATGTAAAAGCTGAAGATGGTGTTGACTTGTTATTTGACTGAATATTACAATTGTATTATAAGCTTCAATATAATATAATATATTATAATATACAGGGGCCGGTTTCACAAAGACGACTTTGACTGACTGTTTGACTGTGTGACAAACAGTCAGACTTCAGATAGATGTCTGAATTCATCCTTTGCACAAAGCAGTTTAGTTCTTGACTGTCTTAAGCCAGGCGGTCTTACAATGAATTCTGGGTAAATTTAAGACTTTTTAAAAAAAAAAAATAAGACAAACTAAAAAAGGCAGACTGAGGAACCACATGCAACCACTCAGCTCTGTTTGTCCCAGCAGAAGAGTTCAACAGTTACAAGGACGTTACAAGGCCTAACACCACAGACCAGTCTGAAATATCTGGCCCCTGGTTTTAAAGTGCTTTATATTTTTTTAACTAATGAGAGGGAATCTTAAATGAATGGCTCACATGTTGCAGAGAGGCCAGAAATGATTATTATTATATACAAAGTTTGGGCTTTTATGCAGCGTTGGCACCAGCAGGCTTCAGTATTTCAGATCAGAGATTCAACAGTCAACACAGTGAGTACTCGCTCTTCTTCATTCAGCCTTTTTATGTAAGATCTGTCTTTGATGAGCTGCTGACCTGGTTGGAGGTTGCCTACTTGGCTTAGGACCAGCTGTCAAAGCCGCTGTTTGTAATGCTGCTGAATGCACTGCACATGTCGCCTTGTGTCTGTCACGTTCAGCTGCAACCCATTAAAATACGAAAACAAACTTAATCTCTTTAATTTGATATTACTTGCATCTGCAGGCTGAGTGGTGGTTGGATAGTGCTCATGTGACAGAAAAATAATAATCTTTGACAATTTGACTCGACCATTTACCTTCCTGCTCCGTTGTTAAGTGTGCAGCTCTCAGAGAATAGCTCTGCTTTATGTCCAGACTCATCTTAAGTTTTTAATTCTATATGTTTGTATTGTGATATTGGAGTCAATAAACTACTGATCTCAAAGATTTTCCAGCAGTGAATAGTTGTAACCTCAACTCAACTCAAACTCAACTGTTTACAGTGGCTTCTCCATTGTTGAGACAGGGCAGCAGTAATGTGTGCAAACAACAATAAAATAGTTTAAAATACCATGTCTTGGTGCATAAACATATGACATTAAACAGTGTAAACAGCCCAGGTTAAATGAGGACAGTGTAGCAGAGTGGATTATATGCCACACACTATAATCAATCAACTGCAGTAATGTGATTTATAGAAATAAATCAGACTTTCAACTCTCTGTCACAGACCGGGTGATTTTCCTGCCGGGAACTTTCCAGAACGTGAGCGTCTCCCAGAATGAGACAGTGCAGGCCGTGGTGTCCAGGATCGCCCCGGAGGTCGCTTTCGTCACTCTGCAGTTTCACACGCAGCACCGCAATGCCACCCTCTCCTATACCAAGGTGAGAAAGTGTTGTCTCAGTCGTTTCACAGCTTTAAACTGGACAGATGTGTTTTTCACGATCTGGAGAGACTCTGGACAGGAAGCACAGACGGACAGTCACTATTGTACTAAGAGAAATATATAAGCTCATTATTGAGTAGCTGCAGTTTCTGAATACAGGCTGTGTGCATTTCTCTGTGGACTGAGGCTTTGATACTTTCACAGTATTAATATAGAACCTAGACCTGCTTTATAATCAAACAACACATGGACATCTACCTTTATACTATATGGGACCTTTAATATGAGCATAATGAGTAAAAAAATATGAATTAATATATTTGGTATAATCAGTATAACTTTTCACATTTAGTCTGGTCATTTTCATTGGATTAAATAGGCCACTTAATGAAATGAGACACTGTGGTGCACTGGTCACAATTCCTTTTTTTTAAGATAAAGGACTGAGTGTGTCACCCCAGATTTCTGTGAGTTGCTGGGGGTAAATATTTGTTTGTCTGGGGGGGTGTTGGGTTGCCGTGGTAAACTGAAAGTCTACAGAGAAACTTAGGTTAAACTGTGATGATGAGACTGGTGATATCAGTGGCTGAGATGGCAACTTTTCTTCATGTTTGTTTACCTTCTGACCTGTTCTTCGTGGTTTAGAGATTGCACTGAGCATGACATTACATAAGTGAGTGGAACCTGTGAGGGTAGATGAAGAGATAAAGATGAAAGCTCAGGGATGCTAAGTTTAAGCTAAGAGTTTAAGATGTATAATTTTCTGTTAATTGGGAAAATCAAATGTCAGATGTTTTTAGACTTAAGTTGAGTAACTATTTGTGGCTTGGCCTCGTAAAACAGTAAAAATGCTAACTAAACTGTGAAATTGAAAGTATGCTTCAGTTTATCACCACGGAGTTAGTTCCACCTCTGATTATGAATGAGGCTTTGTGAGCAAGGTCGTCTGACCCACGGAGCGAAGGGGCAGTCAGCTGATGTACAGTCCCCTGGTCATGAGTGGCAGACAGGGTGGCCCAGAGGGAAAACCTCCTGGCCTCGGTCCCAGAAGTCTCGGGGGACAGCTCGGTGTGGGTCCAAGCGGCACAGGCAGGCATGGAGCCTAGATTTAGTTTAGCTCTGTTTTTGCTTGTGATGGAAACAGCGGAAAACAAGAGATAAGAAAACAAATCCATGTGATTGAAGACTTTTCTCCTTGGAAAAAAAAGGGGACAAAAAGAGGCTGTGACGCAAATGTCAGATTCTGACATGGAGCAGGTCACTGGCAGCAAAACATCCAAATCTAAAAAGGAAATTCACAGTGAAAGTGAGAAATGTTTTCTAGTTCAATAGGGTGGGGATAAATATTGCAAAAGTTTCAGTTTCCCTTACACTGTTATCTGTCTTCAATTTCCTTTTTCTTTTTATTACACTCACTCAAAGTGGTTGACCACAAGATCCTATTTTGTTTGTTGTTATTTATTTCATCATGTTATTGCAGCCTATGCCGATTTCAAGTAAATACTCAGAGAAACCAAATCCTGCAAGGTTGGGTGGTTGGTCCAGGTGGGCGGGGCTTGGAGCATTGCTGAGAGTAGTGACTGCTTTGTTGTGACATCACAGTGTCACAGAAGTCCTGACGGCTGGTTTTAAGTGTCAGTTTCTGAATACAGGCTGTGTGCATTTCTCTGTGGACTGAGGCTTTGATACTTTCACAGTATTAATATAGAACCTAGACCTGCTTTATAATCAAACAACACATGGACATCTACCTTTACACTATATAGGACCTTTTAAAGAAAAATCCATCAGATAAACTACATTGTCTTTAAAATCAATTGTATGTTGAACCACTGTTGTGCCTGTTTCCTGTTGGTGACTAATGAGCAGTCATACTAAGCTGTAATCCCTTTACACACTTGTGATTATAATAGTTTGAGGCGGATCTACCTCTGTGACATATTATGTGAATTCAGTGGAAACCACATTGAATAGTGTGTCGATACCCACTTCAGCACTCTTCAACAAGATTAGTGTTGTACAATGGAGTTATTGTATGAGCAGAAGGATTGGAGTCACTGAGCGCGGGGCTTCGATGCTGCTAGAAATGTACGCTGAGCATGATGTCTTACTGTCTTTTGTCTGTCACAACATCACCGTTCTCACTGTGATACCACATCTAAGTTTAGTGTAGCAGTTGCACAGTACACATATTTTAGCAGTCACTCTATGGTTTGAGATCATATCCAGGAAATTGCCCTCTGTCTTTCAAATCTCCCCTGTGACTGAGATGTGACGATGGAGAAATGATATCATGCAAAGCCAGAAAACCCAGCATGTTTAACCAACTCTTTATCTTTTGCACACAGGTTTTGATGTGTCGGATTAGGTCCTCATGTTAACAAAATATTTCCCCCGTCCTTTTACTTTCAATGTTATTTTTGACACAACAATGGAACTTGTAATGCAGCTTTTTTATTTTTTTTTTACTTTTTTGTGGTGTAGAAAATTCAATAAACAAATTCGGGAAATACACAGCAAGTAAACAAACACGAGATACAATCAAAAATTTTTTAAAAAACATGGAAAAATCTGCCTGTAATGTCAACCCTCAGTCTTCAGTAGGATCTTTTGACCTCGTATTGATACACTTTCTCTAATCCATATTACAAGAATTTTTAACATTTTTTTCACCTGCATCATTTTTTCCTCTGGTAACACACATGCTTTTTTTTTTTTTGTCAGCTAATGTTATCTGAGCGTTAACCAGCTCAGGATGTGGTGGTCTGTGTGACACACTTCAGCGTTTGACTAATTCTTCTGGTTGAACTAACCATTCATTATGTTTGACTCTGAATTTTATGCAACATCTTTTTCATACTAAGAAACTTTTATTTTGGAATTCTCCATTGTCAGTTTAATACCAACATATAACAGTTAACATTTAAAAGAAAAGGCTGGTGTTATTCTATATTGTTCTTATTGTTAACCAATTTCAAAGAAAAAAAAAAAGAAAAGACCAAAATCAACAACGTGTTGGTCCGTCCCAAACCACTGGTTCCTACTGAAGATCTAAGTCTTAAAGCACAAACCATGTTAACATCCATATGATGTTTTAATATAATACAAGACATACGATGAGAGAAATAATCAGTCAACTCCATGACTGAATGTTTCCACCTTGACCTGCGGTGAATCTTGAGGAATCAAGAATAGATGAGCTTCAAACCCAGTTTTTCATTTTTTTTTCACTTTTTATGTGGTAAAACCATGTTAAACAAAATATCAATCATTTTTACTTTGTTTAAACAAACTCTTTAAACTGAAATGTTCCTGAAACGGGGGTAAATAGAGCACATTTTAAGGTTTACTCACTACTGAGTGTTTACAGCAGCAGCATGGTGTGTGTGTGGGACTTAGTCAAAATAAACTACAGCATCTGTGTGTTCATGACAGTTTGTAGACAACAGTGGAGCGCTGAAGCACAGAGGAATAAGACGCATCAGACAGGATCAATTCATTGTTAGTTTTGGTTTTGTTGACAATAAGAAAAATATAGAATATCATCAGACTCATCCTTTAAAGTGGAGCAGTGCTGCACTGCGCAGACGCTCTCCTGCCTGTAGACTCTTGTGCTTTCTGCATATTATTTGTGCGTCTGCTGACAGACTGATGCGTCTGTGTGCTTCAGTTGCCGGGCCTGGGTCTCTCTCTGACAGCAGTGGACTCGGGCCTCCTGTCAGCCCTCGAGCCGGGCCAGACGTCCCTCTCACTGTTCCTGTCTTCTCCTGATGGTGACACCGTGGCGGGCACCGGGGTCATCCTCTCCTTCTCCAGCACTGGTAAGTCTTTAACGCTCCTCTGTGTGTTTATGTTGGGCCATTAAAAAAACTTCTCTCCCGGCGAGTCTTGTGTGAGAAGTCAGAAACGAGGAAGTTGCGCGCCGTTCATACAGGAGCTGATATTTTTGACACGGAACACTGAAGTAACTCAGTAGATTGTGATTTTGACTTGAGGAAACTCAGACAGTAAGTGAGCACAAGCACTGATTGTGCGTGGTTGCTCATATGCCTTGTTTGTGTGTTTAAACAGCCTTACTACTATTCACCCTGACGTGGCAGGGTGCCGCTTATCCTCAAGGGTGTTTTTACTGTCCTCTCTTTCCTAACGACATTTCTAATGATGAATATGTCTGTTTTCTCCGTTTTAGACCCAGTCCCTGGAGCTTGTAACACAGAGTTCACCTTGGACATTGACCCTAATGTCTACATTCACTACAACCTCTATGAGACCACGATCCGCTTTGCACCAGCAAACTTAGGTTATGAGAGGTAACGCACGAGAACGACTGGCATTATCTGCTCCACTTCCTGTTCAACCTCTGTACGCGGCAACAACTCTGTGCACATCTCGCGTCTTTCAGCAGCTGTTGTCAAACTGCCACACTGTTTATGATCTCATGTCACACACACACACACACACACACAGCCCCCGCCCCCCACACCCCCTCCACTGCCGCTTCATTTTTCTGAAGAATGTGCGTGCCACAAAGCTTTCAGAGGACAGATAGTCAGAGGACTTTTCTGCGGGGTCACTAGCTGCGAGTCTGAAGCTGCACAGACTCTAAACTCTAAGGTTTTGTTTGTTTGCGTTTGCTTTTGAGGAAGAGAAGTTTTCTGCATGGCTGCTTGTAGCTTTCAGTTCTTCATCACAGTTGTTGTTGTCGTTGTGATTTTGGTGCAGAAAACGTTTTGAGACAGTTTCTTTGTAGCCATGTGGAGATAGAGCTCATTTAGCACTGGGTGAGTTATCAGCTGTTAGACAGTGCGGCACTTTTTTGTGTTTTTTTTGTTTGTTTTTTTTGTCTTTTTTTGGAAACTCTAAACACTGTGCGTACGATGTCTTTGAAGATTCTCAGTCATCCGTGACATGGTTATCTTAGAGGGTCTGAATCAAGGGCACCTGGACGTGGCTGTAGATGCTTGAAGACGCTTCGCCTCTCATTCTGCAGGCCTCTTCAGGTCTGACCATCCGGCCTGGAGGTATTTGAAATACCTCCAGGGTGAGAAGTGACAACATCTTCAAGTATCTACAACCAAGTCCAGCTATGATTTTTGGAACACAGCTTTGCTGAGTGGCAGATTTAGTTTTCAGCTCATTACCAACAGTCGTTTGGACAAATACTGGTGTGTTTGTCTGCTGTTCAGTTGTTATGTGTGGAAATCTTCTTGTTTGACGTGTCCGACTGGTTGAATTTATTAACATCGGATGAGGAGTCCACTTGACGACCACACCTACATTACATTTAAATATCCAACCTGAGCTGTGTTACTTTTGCAGATTAATTATAACTGATATTATTCACAGTCGTGTCTACACTGAAGATACACGTGTGTAGCGCATACTAAATGAGATTTTTGATTTTGTTTGTGGACATTTTGGCTGTATCCTGATCCCACACGACATTCTAATACTAATAGAACAATAGACTACTTGTCATATAGAGTTTTTGCAGCTAATATACAAGAAGTCAACATATTTCTCTTTTTTGTACAAACAAGGAACTGACAAAATACATATTATAAGATCATATATAAGACCTGGGACCAGACAGCAAAATAGTGACCTTTCACTTGAATGAAGATTTTGTCCCACAATGCAATGCGAAAAGGAACAGAAAGGACTTAAAACACACTTTGGATGGGGGAGATCTATGAATACCAACAGCAAAGCATTAATTCTGTGGTGCGTTTCCCTCCAACTGTCGTGTTTGTGTCGGTTTGACATTTGTTGGCAAGTGTGTTGCCACATTTCCTGTTTGTACAAAACAGTGAGATAGATTAATATTTTGCACCCTAACCACCTGAAGAAGATTAATGCAGTGTGAAGTCTCAGTCAGTGATTCAAAATCCAACACTCAGGACTGAGTCAGCCGCCATGTGTAAGGGTGTTTACATCAGTGTCGTGTGACACTCGCAAAGCAAGTTCAACTTCTGCAGCTGCAGTAGATGCCTGTGTGAAGCCGTTGTACTGAACACACTTCATTCATGCGCTCTAAGAGTTTCAACAGTCGGGGCGTCGTGTGGCGTAGTGGTCTAAGCAGGCGCCCCGTGTGTAGAGGCTACAGTCCTCGCTGCAGTCGGCCCCGGTTCGAGTCCCGCATCAGACGGCCTTTGCTGCATGTCATTCCCCCTCTCTCTGCCTCTCTACTGTCCTGTCCATTAAAGGCATAAAAAGCCCAAAAAAATATACTTAAAAAAATAAAAGCGTGTCAACAGTCACACGCTCCAGTACAGGGCGGCTGCTTACACAATGCTCTGGTAAACCACCAGGTTACAAAGAAGGATCTTACATAAGAACTAAGAGATGTTAGGTTTCAGTTTTAGTGTCATCACACCTCTCTTGCACTCACCCACTCCCTCGCTCTCTGTCTCCCTGCCTCTCTTTTATTTGTCGGTTTAATGACCTTCACACATATATATCAGATTGTTTTTCTGAAAGTTTACCGAAGCCAGGCGGCCTCTGTCCTGCGATCAGCTCAGTTTAAAAATATTCTCTGTTCAAGACTTCGCCGACGGAGGGAAAGTCACTTTGATTTGTCTCGACTGTCTCTGCTCTCCGTCAGAGGTGAAACTCCTCCAGTCTGCGACAGATCCACAGGGACCAACACGCGCTGGCGGCTGCAGTACGACGTCTACCAGTACTTCCTGCCCGAGAACGACCTATCGGAGCGCAGCCTGTTCGGTGGCATCCAGGCCGTGGCCGACATCCAGGGCATGATGGAGAACGGCAAACGAGTAGGCACCACAAACGCGATCGTTCAAAGCCGCGTGTTTACAGTTCAGTACAAACGCCACGAGGCAGCTGACACGCAGCCCGCTGACCTTTCGTCACCCCCCCCCCCCCCTCCCCGCAGGTCATGACGCTTGTCGTCATCAGACATGACCATGGCAGTGTTCAACTCCATCCCTGGCCAGGGCGTCATCTACTCGGTCATCGTCAGAGACCCGCTGTTGAACACCTCGGCCTCCTACGTCCCCGTCCACACCTACGCCTGCAGCTTCACCTCCACTCTGGACGGCTGCCAAACCCTGGGTGATCTACATCCTCCTTTATCTTATCTCATATATGTCGGATTTATTCTCTGCATGCAAACTGCCGTGTGAAAAACTTGCAATGAAGTCATTTTATTATTAATGGAAAAAAAATGCTAAATAAAAGAATCTTGTGAAATTGCAAACTTCATCTTCGATCTCGGCGCTTTTGAATCATGGGATCTTCAGTTTAAAATAATACAAACAACATGAGAAAACTGAGCTGCAAACCTGACCGATGAGGTAAATTATATCTCTAGCGTGTTCCAGAGGAAAGGTGACATCAGGTTTGAACTTTGGCTTCAAAACAGTTAATGCAGTTAATGATTTATATATTTTTTTTAATTTCCAGGAAAGTTATCTACAAAATTCTTCTTCACCATCGCTGGTTTGGCAGGTCTGTTCGTCTGCTTCTTTGGGCATCGATTCTTCAAATGTGGTGAGTAGTTTGACATTTCATTTATCATCATGTATATTTTAATATTACTAATACTAATATTCCAGGGGACCTCTTCATGTGTGCAGAATATGTTTCGTCTTTTTTTTTTTTTTTTGTCCTGAACCAGAGAGAATTGAAACCTTTGTGGTTTTAGCTCCAGTTTGTTTGTTGTCTAGTTACTTCTTCTTCCTCTGTGTAGTTTCTGGTTCCGTCATGTTCACGAACAAACATGACTCACAAAACATTTAGTTTTTGATTTTATTTATATGTTAATTATTTATATGAGATCCACACACTCAAAATCAAGACCTTCATTCTTAAGTCTGAGAAAACAAGTTTGACCCAACTGTTAAACTTGGCTTTCTTCCAGTCGCAGTTAGCGTCAGGGTAGGTAGAATAGATTAGTGGGGTCAGAGGTCATGTCTGTAAGTCTTGACTCAAACAGAAGCAAAGTTCTGACACCGTGCAACAAACCGGTTTGGTTTCCTTTACTTCGTTCTGTTTTTTTTTGTTTGCTTTTTTTTTTTTTTAAATCAAAACTCGTCTTATCAGGCTCCAGCAGAGGCTTTCCTCCTCTCATGTGGTCTCCCTCGCATGTGATGAAGAAATGTATTTGTTCCAAACTCAATCCCATGACTGTGATGTGCCACCGCTGTCAGTGGTCGTGATAAATCTGAAAATGCCGGAGTTAGAGGAGATGATACAGCTCGTCTCCCTCTGAGGGGAAAAACTCTTTCATCTGGTTCCAGCGGCTGAATTCTCAGGAGCATTGGTGATGTTGGGCCGGCACGTTTGTGCTGACTGAATGACTGTAACGTCCTCTCTGTACCTGTGTTTTCCCTGTCTCCTCTCTCCGTCACAGAGTTGTTCTGCATGGGATTCAGCTTCGCAGCGTTTTTCTTCTTTGTGCTGATCGCAAGGACGACTGAGCTCAGCTACGACAGTGAGTCTTCTCCACTTTGATCTTTTGTGATCTGTTCACATGATGAAAGACATTCAACATTTCTGAGCTCTCAGTAACACACTGCTACGTTTCATCCTGAATGAAAGTCCTCTTGACTGTTTCCGTCCCTCCGCAGTTTGTCTGACCGTGTCGGCAGTGATCGGCGTGGTGGGCGGGGTCATCCTGGTCATGAGCTGGTGGCGTTTTGGGTCAGTCATGGCCTGCGTCGTCGTGGTCGGCCTGATGCTCGGCTTTCTCATCGCCTCCACTGTCCTCTTTACTCCTATCGGTATGAAAAGTGCAGTGTGCTCCCCCCACACACACCCAGAAGCCAGCACTGTGTTTGCTTGTTTGTTTGTTTGTTTGTTTGTTTGTTTGTTTGTTTGTTTGTTTGTTTGTTTGTTGTTTTTTGACACTGTTGTGTTGTGGTCTCTCTCCAGGTGACATTGATGTGTTCAGGCGTTCAGATGTGGTTTTCTGGGTGACGTTCTGCAGCATCATGATCATTGTTCCCCTCTTCTTCGTGCGTTGGCCCAGAGAGGTAACAACAGTAAAACGAACCACAGCATGTGTAGGATTTATAACTGCCCCTATTTGGCGCCATCTAGTGGCAGAATCAAGAATGACACAGTGATAAATCCGTTTGAAACATGGTACTAACAAATTTAAATTTAAAAACAATTTAATATAATAAATTTAACTAATTTGGCCTAATTTATTCAACTAATTTGAATAATTTAGTTAGTGAATTAATTTACTCAATTCATTTGAGTGTGATTAAAGGAAAAGTTCAATATTTTGGGAGACAGATGTACAGCACATGTTTCAATTTTTAAAATTAATACCACTCTGATATCTGTATGATAAACTAGATCTGATTACCTTAGCTTAGCTTATTTCATCTCAGCATAAAGACTGGAAACAGCTAGCCAGCCTCTGTCTAACGTAACAAAATCAGCCGACTGGTGCTTCTAAAGTTCACTAATTAACACGTTTCTATCTCCTTCGTTAAAACGAACGCAAACAGAAAATGAAAATCATTAGGTCACAGTTTTATGTGGAGTTTGTCCTGTTACCAGATTTTAACTTTATTTGCTCTGAGAGCTGTGTTCTCTGTTGCAGGAACGTGAACTAGTATATTTCTCAAAATGTTGAACTGATCCTTTAACAAGATACACATCACAGCAGCGCTTTGTCCTCAGTGTTCATACGACTAGTTTCTATTAGCGATGACAGACATGAATAAAAAACAAATTTTGTCTTATTTTGAAATATTAAATGATATATATTTCTGTAAATTGTCCATATGCTGCAGCAGTTTGTTGTGTTTCAGCAGTGACTATTTACTGTCAACTAAATTCTAAAGTCCAGATGTTTTCTGTTTCAGGGCAACATCACCACATGTGGCGTGGTCGGTGCTTACGCTGTGATTCTGGCCGTCAACGCCTACGTTTACACCAGCCTCTCCTACATCACACTGAACATCCTCAAACGCTTCCTCAACAACAACTACAGCGCAGTGTTCACTGACGTGCCGTTCCAGACCATCGGTGAGTTCACAACTGAAGTCACAGCTGAGATATAAAACTCCGTAAGGCCAAACAAACATCTGTCCTCTCTCTCTCTCTCTCTCTCTCCCTTCAACCAGACTACGTCCTGATCACAGTGTGGGTGGTGCTCGGCGTCTGCGGCATCGTCCTGCAGCTCTACCGTGAGCGCTCGCGGCCGTTCTTCCCACCCAGCCCGTACCTCATGTGGCTGCAGGAACGCGAGCGCCGCACAACCAACGTCCTGGACCCGAGCCACCACTTCCCCTCGCTGCCCAACCGCCTCCTGGCCAGAGCGCGGCAGCTCACCAAGCGCATGGAGCCGGCAGGAGAACACACGCCTCTGCTCCTGTGAACCCCCGACGCCCTCGTCGCCTCTGTCTAAAGGCGGGTTACACAAACGGTGGGGGTCTGAGCCGAGACAAGAAACACCCCCGTGATGATGTTGTTCCTGTCGACTGACGCAGGGATCTGACTCCAGTTTTATTAAACACTTAAATAATATTTTAACTGGTCGGGAAGAACTAAAGAACTGTCCTTCAGTGTTGTCGTCACCGTTGTCGCTTCTGTCGGTTCTGCTCATTTCCTGTTTGCACTAAAGTCACAACCTACTAATGATTCACGCAGCGAGGCATTGTATCTCTGCAGAGTTGGATTAATGCTACCAACGTGGTTTTTTAAGGGTCCAAACAACGTATTTGATATTTACAGGACACCACATCCAGTCACGGTTTTGTAGTTTGGTTTTAAACTAAACACTTTAATAAAAACACACAGTGTACCTTGAGTTAAAACTAAAATTTAAAGGATAATGTGTTTCAGACTAAACTCTGAATGTGCCATTTATCTGGTAATAGATGAGGATCAGTAAGTGATCATAATGAGGTCATGCAGGTCACAAACAAAGAAAAACTGACAGTAAATAAATACAGCAATGCTCTTTTTACTTTTTAGTTTTTAGTGTTTTTCCTTCTCTGTCAGAACAGATGTTTTAACTCCTGCTTACTCGTGTTCTTGACTGGACTGCACTGACAGTCCGCTCAGGCTTCTTGTACTTTGCACACTGGATTTTAATATATTTAATTTTTTCTTTGTGATCTTTGTATCTCTCACCTGTGTGCCATGACGTTTCTCAGGTTCTCACACTCAGCTTTTAAACCATGACGCACTGAGACAATGTATCGAAGCTTCAGCCTGGTCTGTCAGTGTTTTATTCAGTTGAACTTTTATGGTCTTGTGACTTTTTAGGAACAAAACAAAACATCCAAAACAATATGCAGACATGTGTTTTGAAAAGTGATGTCAATTATCATTTGTAATTTAACATGTTTTGATATTTAATAAATGGGTACAGGTAAAAACCTCTCTTCTTTCTTTACTTTATTCTGAACAGTGGACATACATCTCCTGCTCATCCTCACAAACTTTCCACATCTATTCCACTGTGTGTGTGTGTGTGTGTGTGTGTGTGTGTGTGTGTGTAATTGACCCCTTTTGTAGTCACTTAATCCATTGTTAATATAAAAATAGTGACTATAGCAGCTTTAAAGCTATTTCTGTTTGTTTTTTCCCTAAAAAAAAATCTACTTCAGTTTTAAACATGTTGACCTCTAATGCATATAAATCCCTGCTTTTTGCAGTGGAGGTTGCATCCAGGATCTGAGTCTGTATGACTAATTAAATTAAATTAAATTGGCTCAGGGCCTCAGTAAACTAATCAGAGTTAATAACAGCTGCCTCCAGTCAGGCTGAAGAGCCTCCTCTGACCCACACTGAAATGCAAAGTCTGAAAAAGTGCATTTACAATGATTTAAAAAAGCATAAAATACAATCACAATCAGAAACACTTGAAGTTTTCTACTCCCTAAATCATAACAAGGGAGTGGTAGAGTATAAAACCTAAAATTTCTTTTTTTTTTATACATTTGACTTGGAAAAAGAAAAAGGTTTATTTCTTGAGTGGATGCAAAGACATTGTGGCTGGTGTAGTTAGAATTACTGATATTTAATATTTATATTTAATAAATCTCAACATACAACTAACTCAACCGCTAGAGGGCAGCACAGTGCAGGAGGCGGCTGTTAGACGGCTGGGTTTGAGCAGATTCTGGTTCATGCTGGAAATGATGTGAAGTCACTGGACTCAAATGTCCTGATACATATGACTAAAAGAAATGAATTCAGATCCTTCTACATTTCTCAGCACCAAACTGTTTATTTTACTTTGAGGACTTTGGCATCCAGGGTGATTTAAAATTCAAAGGCTTTAGAGGAAACAAATCTGCAAAAACATTTTGAGCTGTGTGCAACGTGCACCAGCCAAACGTGGTTAATAAGACGCAGATGGCAGATGATTTTTAAAACACTTGTCCATTTATTAATCAAAATGACAAACAGGAGACACAATCAACAGAATCAACATTCAGACTGTGACAAACACAGAGGTTTCTGTAAAGTGCCAAACCAGAAAAAAGCCTCACTGGTAATATACTGTATATATATACACACACACACACACACATACGTACACACATACACAAACACCACATAGAAAACTAGATTTTTAACACACAAAAAAAAATTAGAAACCATATAAAAACAAGTCTATACCAAGTAGATTCTGCTCTAAAATGATTTTGGCCACTGACGGGCCTCGTGAGTGTTTCCTGTTTAAAAGAAAAGAGGCGTTTGATCAGTAGTTCATCTCTGGCTTTCCTCTGAGAAACCAAAGTAACGAGTGCTCGTACACACTGTGCAATTTTCATCAGTAAAAACCATTAAACCCCCCCGCCCCCAAGCACCCACCCACCACCCCCGATCATCTAATACATTCTACTGCCGCTCAGAAACAAGAGGTTTCCGATGAAGGCACACGACAGGAAGGACCGCTCCCGATGGCGCTTTGTACGGCGCCACCTAGATGTCATTTATACAAATTATTACCATCCGACTGTCCACCAGTGGAAAGTCTGTTCTCACCGGGGAGAAAAATCAGAAACCATGATTTGTGTTCCAGTTGTTTAAAGTTTGGTAACACTCGATGCGAATAAAAACGCATCTTTTTCCTCGAAAATGTTGGACTAAGTGCATTTGACTAAGTCATGGCTCTGTCCTGTGACCTCGCTCTGAGCTAGAAGAGCTCTGAGGTCAACGTCTCAACATGATTTGTTCTTTAAAAGTAACGGCTGTACATGTTAACGAAGGTGGAAATGTAAACATTGTGCAAGTTTTAGTGTTATTCGGGTACATGGAGCTAAACTCTCAAAAAAACCAAAAAAAAAAAAAAAACCCAACAACAAAACTGTTAATTCATCACAGACAAAACAAACAGAACTTGACATCTTTGACCCTTTTGGATTTAAAATAAAAAACTATTAAATAATACACAAAAATCAACAAACAAAAATAAGTTTTGTGGAAGCTTTTTCATGAGGATTAATTAGTGACGACATTTATTGGTTTGAAGAGTCTGAGCTCTGGTGTGAAGTGCTGGTTTGTGATGAGAAGCCGTGTCACCGGTCTGCCGCTCCCACTCCGCCCAGTTACGTCTTCTGCCTCCTCCTACTGTTCATCTCAAAATAAGCGTCCTCACTCTTGCTCTTGCATTGTGGGGGCTTCTTGCCGACGGCGGACTGGGTTTTAACAGCTTTGACGTTGGGGCTGGATCTCTGAGGGGCCAGGGCTGGTCCTGGAGCTGGTTCAGGTTTTAGACTTGACTTCCCGTTGCTGGGGTTGGTCGTGGTCGTGGTCGTGGTCGTGGCTGCTTGTTTCCGCCCCGCCGTCTGAACTGTGGCTGGTGCTTTCTGATTGGCTTTGCTGGCAGGAGAGGGGCCCGCGTTGCCCCCTGGGACCCGCCCGGGGACAGCAGCGGTACCTCGTGGAGGGGCGGCGGCCTTGGTTGGGGCCGGGCCCTTGGCTTTGGCTGTGGCCTCTTTGCCTTTTGGCAGGGAGCAGGCAGGTTTTGGCAGCGCTGGGGAGGCTGTCCGGGAGCTGGGGGTGGGGGGTCTGGACTGTGGCGTTGGGGGCGCTGCAGCCCGTGTGGCTGTCCGCGCTCGCCTGGCTGCCTCTAGACGGAGGCGCGAGGCTGGGGAGCCGGGGCGGCGCTGTGCAAGGCGGGAGCGCTGGCTGGCGCCCGATGGGGGCCGCGCATCTTTAGGGGTGGGTGCCCGTACTGGTGCAGTGACGGGGCGAGGCACAGTAGCGGTGGGAGAGGTGCAGGGGCTGGAGGGTTTGGGGCATTTGGAGGACGGCTCGGGGCAGACGGGGCTTCTGGGCTGAGAGGCGGCTCCGCGTGGTGACGGCCTGAGCTTCAGTTTGGAGGCGGGGTTTGGATCTGATGGAGCTGCTGATGGCGTCAGAGCTCTGTGGTGGACCTGCGCTCCCTGCCCCCCCGGGCTGGGAGACAGTTTGGAGGAGCTTCCCACAGGTGTGGAGGGCAAAGAGGAGGAACCTTTGGTTGTGACGGGCAGGGGCAGCTGGGTGGGCTTCCTGGGGGAGGAGGGTGTCATCTGTAGGTTCTTCTTGGGTGCTGCGGCAGCACCTTTCCTGGGCAGCGTGGGCGTGCAGGCAGGGGAGGCGGCGTGGGACCGGACCATCTGACCTGCGGCCGCCACGGCCGTCTGCTTACAGGCTGAGCCAGAGAGGGAGGAGGACGACGACGTGGAGGAGGAGGAAGAGGATGAGGAGGAGATGAGGTTGTTGACAGCGGCCAGGGGGTCCATGTCAGGAGGAGGAGGTGGAGCTGCGTTGCCATGGTGACCTCCCAGGCCGGGGGGGCCTTTCTGAAAGGCCAGGATCTTCTGCTCCAGAGTGGTGAACTGCAGCACCCGCAGAGGGTCGTATTTCATCAGGAAACCACGCAGCGTGTCCCAGCCCCCGCCCACACGCACCATCACGTGTTTACCATGCAGCATCTGAGGAGGGAAAAGAATCATTTGAGACATATTCCTTTAAATTCCCAAAATATTCTCCTCAGAGCTTTAAATGAGTCTGTCCTGAGGATTAGACGCTGGACCGTGCAGTAATTAAGATGTAATCACCTAACGCAATCCGCCGCTATTGGGTAACAAGCTTACATGTGTCCAATCACAACCAGTTCTCTCTCTATCACACACACACACACACACACTGGCAGCAGCCTGTGTTGTCAGTGTGTATCCTACTACCCAGCGCTTGCGTCACAGATATTGTCCCTCGAGTTTGAATAAAAGGCGGCTCAGTGCAGTTTCTCTTGCAGTTACCAAATACTGGGATTTGTGTTTCTTCTGACACCCACAGGGAAATTCCTCTTCAGCTGGGCACTGTCAGCAGCGAGGTCAAAGGTCAGAGTAAACCACAGAATAGCTGACTTTGTTCCACTGTACCTCCCTGCTGCTCAAGGCCGTTCCATCCATTTACTCATTCCCAAGCTTCAACCACTTTTTATTACCATCTTTCTTTATCTGAGGTCTCTGATTTCTGACTCTTTGCAATAGATGTTAGTGGAAAGTGTTTCTGTGTGTGTGTGTGTGTGTGTGTGTGTGTGTGTGTGTGTGTGTGTGTTCAGATCTCTCACCCGAATAAAGATGGTCTTGTCTCCCAGCCTGTAGCGTCCCTCAGACAGGTACTCAATGGAGACTCTGTTGGAGCAGTTGCAGGGCGGGTCGTCCATGCCGTGCTCCTACAGAGGACAATAGAGAAGCATGAGTCCACCATATCCATGTCCTCAACTCTCTGGCAGCAATAATGACTGTCTATTTAGCACACAAGCATTTTACAGTAATAATAATGACCAATAATAATAATAATACTGATTCAGTGTCACTTCAGACGGCTGGAAAACAACGGATATTGACAGCATTTGCTATAAGCTGCTTATTTGCTGCTTCAGTGTATGAAGGCAAATACATTTGTGAATGAATCCAAACTGCCTTCCACTTGAATGAGCAGTTATTTTTAGCCCTGCCGTCTCCTCCGGGAATAAAACTCCCCACAGAGTGAGAGGCTCCTTTTACCCAGTGAACTGGACGAGGGAACAACATCGCCGCCCTCGCCACGAATCACAGCGTCCATCAGTGCCGGTGTAGAGAGAAGAGACGGTGCATTTACACCGATATGCGAACACAAAGTTCTGCACTTATGGCCGGTATGACGACGCGTATCTGTATCCCGGAGGTCACGTGTGACAGCGAGTCGCCGTGCACTGGCAGCGCGTCACGTGGTCAGCTGTGATCAAGTACCCCGCGGGGGCGCCAAGTGAAGCGGCAAGAACCGCTGCCTGCCGCCATCTTGGCTCGGCTTCAAGTGGGTCACACATGCATCACCTATGTGATGCGAACGTGACCAGCTGCAGCCTTTACATCAGTACACGAGACTGCATATGAATTTATCAACTGTGTGTGTGTGTGTGTGTGTGTGTGTGTGTGGCATCATCATCTACACTGAGGTTAGACAGCTCATCAATACGACAGGTGTCTGGGGGCAGTAACCTGACCATTTTTGTGCCGCACTTCCTGCCTCCAGGTGGAAGGTTTCATGTTCTGTCAGTTTAAATGGAGGTAAAAAAAAAAAAAAAAAAAACTCTGTGGAGCTCATTTCCTGTTCACATGTTCACGCCAGTCAGTCAGAACTCACTCCGGGCTGGTAGAGGCCGCCGTGCTGGCAGCACACGCTGAAGGTCTTGACGGCCGGAGGCGGCTCCTCCGTCATCAGCAGCGTCTCCTCCAGCTCGATCTCCTTCTCCAGCTTCACCAGCACGGGAGGCTCCACGCCGTACCTGAGACACACCGCGTTGACATGAGCGCGTTTTGGCAAATGACGGCGTTTAAAACAGTATTAAAAACCCACTTCTGTGCTGTGAAGACTTACTTGGAGACGATGCGGCCGATCTCCAGCAGACACAGACAAACCTGCCGAGGCTCCTTGTGCAGCACTGAGGCAGAAAACAGATCGTTATTAGATAAAAACCATCTGCCGCGCCTGCTCTTTACAGTGCTACAAAACTAACCCACGTGCTACATTTGAAAACGTGACATTGCGATGAGCACATGAGATAAAGTTAATTACTGCCTGTGGGGATGTTGGGTGACTCATGCAGAACATGACAGAGGTTTGGCGTGGAGAGATGAACATATATATATATTAAAGAATAGGAGAGTGAGTGTGTGTGTGTGTGTGTGTGTGTGTGTGTGTGTGTCTGTTCATGCTGTTCCCAGGCTCGGGATCAGCAGCAGACGTGGGATTTTCTTTCCAAATCGCCCCGATCTGTTTTTCTGGAGAGTCATTAGTTGTAATGAAGTGATCCCCCATGCAGAGTACTCAGGGTGATTGCTCTCCACAACAAATCCTATTAAACCATTAAGATGTGAGGCTTAAACCACAGATTCGGCTGTTATTAGAGCTCACAGCCGAGGTCTGGTCTGACCACCCCCCCCTCCTCGTTATCATCATCAATATGAAGCTCTACGTTGTGGAGCTGCAGCTCATGGGTCAGTGTTTTGTACAGACCTGCAGATACATGAGCTTGGTTTTGCACAGGACTGCAGTTGTCATGGTTTGTTTGACCTCTTTTTGCCCCCCAGTGTAATTTTTCAGGCTCAGTAAAGTCATAAAAGCTTGAGAGGACTGTTTCCAGTAGGTGCACGTCTCAGGGATTCAGTGTTGTGACAGTGGCCAAGCACCTGCAGGAAAACTCATCATGATGCCGTTTCCATACTTTTTCCTGAAAGAAAATATTTGAGGTTTGACTGAGGCGACGTTCTTTGATAACGTTTCTGCTCGACTGGAAAAAAAACAGACCTTGAAGCTTTGAGTCCTTCAACTTTGTAGCAGTTGCTGCCTCAATTTCTGGGAATTTTTATCCGGTTATTAAAAAAGGTCAGATTTAGTGAGACAGAGGTTCACACTTCAGACGGCTGCAGTTTGAGCTGCTGTAGAGTAACAGCAGAGGAAAAAAGGCCATTTGAAAGACTGATGTGTAAATGTAGATTGTCTTGCTTACCGAGACCCTCGGACTCAAACAGGTAGGTCTCCTCCACGCCGATGAGCCGACACCAGGACAGGAAGTTGGCCGTGTTGTCGCGGGCGAAGAAGGAACCCGGGGAGGCGTCGCGCTTACACGCAACCTTCTTAGTTGGGAACAGCTGTCGGGAGAAATGAACTCATCACAAACCTCAGTTACTTTTTTTTTTTTTATTACACACAGCACATAGTGAATTAAGGAGATTTATTATCATTAACTTGTGCAGCAGGCAGGAAAGTCATTTATGCTGCAGGTTATCACTGTCACTAGCTGCCATGTCTCCATGCACTGTGTTAGCTAGCTGGTTAGCTGAGATTTGTTCTGGAAATGTGAGTGAGTTCTGCAAACACATTCCTCTCTAAACAGTCTTAGCAACATGTTTCCTATCATTCCTCTTCTGCGCAGGCATCCTCCATTACAGATGTGAACCTCGTATTTAATCCTGGCAGAGGAACATCAGCTCAGAACAACAGGAAATTAAAGTAGATGCACATGGTGTGATAATACTTCACTACAATACCCAGATATCCTGTAGGTTATGCCAATAAACAGAGCCTGGTCACGCTGAGTACCCAACCCAGCCATGTGTAACAAAGTGCATCAGAGATTCGGCAGAAATCTGTCCACTGTGACCTGCAGAGCTCCCCCACCCCCGTGTGCCAGCATGAGAGCCAAGTGTCCGAGCTGTTTTCATCTGTGCCGTCTGACTCACCTTGCCGAGTGCGGAGGGGCAGCTCTCGGCGATCTTGGTCTGCAACACACCAATAAGCTGGCAGAGCTTCACGCCGTTATTCAGCTCCTCCATGAAAAACTCTGCTCTCACCTCCACCCCTGGACACAGAGAATAAAGAGTTTTAGCTTCCAACTCCATCATCTGCAAATGCACTTTATAAGAGCTGGGATTTGTGCTGCTTCATTTGACTTTTCCTAGATTAAAACCACATCTCAAGTATAAAATAAATACAATTAAAGCACAGATAATTCTCTTTATAGGCTGTTTTTATTATTCTACTTTGTCTTTTGTTGCAGGACTTAACAAAAAGTCTCCTCTACAAACTCCTCCAGGACTTGTGGCGCTCCCACGACCCCTTATTGTAAATCACCGCCCTAGGAAACTCAACAAAAGGCCACTGAGTCTGACTTAATTCACGCTGGGAACAAATTCCACAACGGCCATAACACTAAGTGACTAAGATTACTCCACAAAACTTTATTTTCCACATGACAACGGACGAGCCCAGAGGCCTGAAACTTTATCCGCTGCACGCCACCTGTTTCTGGACTGACGGCCACATCACTCAAACTGTTAAAAAGTTGAAAAATGTGGGATGCAGGTCATCATGGTCACGGTGCCAATAACTCACGAAGAGTGTTCAGTACCTGTCCACATTCCTCATGAGGGAAACTGAACGTCCGTCTCTAAAAAACGGTTTTAGAAATCAACAATAGAGTCAGTTTCCAGTCAGCTTCAGTTTCCTCACTGCTCCATTGTGTCGTAGGGACAATAGCCGTCAGTATAAAAAGGCAGAGACGGTCGAAATGAGGGATTTGGTTCCACTCCTGTTTACGCGCTTCACTAAGGACCAGTTGGAAATAGCAGAATCCAAATCCAATTACATGGCAGACCCGTGTCAATTGTGCTTTGGTATTTTCCTCGCCTCGAGGGGGAAACTGTTACATGCAACTGTGCAGTGTTGATTTATTTACATGTGCGCAGATTTGGACACATGTAACTCTGCTGTACATGTCCATTCTTCCTGCCTCGGCCTAGTTCTTCACAGCCAAACAAGAGTGATGTTCAATGTACCTGAGAAAGTGTCATTAAAGTTAAACCATGTGAGCCTGCAGCTGTCAGAGGGGACAACGAAAAAGACCCAAAATAAGACAAATCGATCTCCGCTGGTACTTACCCAGCATGCCTGTGAGCCAGATGGCCAGATCCTCCTGCATGGGCACCAGGGTGGCCTCGTGTCGCACTGCCAGCCACTGGTCATACTGGAAGACGTCTGCGAGGCCGGGGCCGTGGCGCTGTGCTAACGGGCTGCGAGGGCTCCTGGGGCTCAGCAAGGGGGCGTCAAACTTCTCGCCAAACCACACCTGGGGGGGTAAATAAATGTCAGATTCCCATCCAAGTGAAAGAGCTGAACACAGAAACAGATTCATTAATAAACAAAACAGAAACAAGGACGAGTTCCAGAGAGAGAAGCAGCAAACAGCCAAGAACTCTGAGGATAATACAATTAATACGGTCTACATCATCTCCGTGTATGACCGAGGATTAGAAACACACACAGAAAGCCGGGCAGACTGCTGTGGCTGCCCACTTATTGAGACATCTGCCTAATCTGATCTGAGATCTGCTCCCTCATTAAATCATGGTTTTAACACGGCAATCTTTAAAGGAATAAGTCATCATTAGCTGTCTTGTCAGAGAGAGAGAGAGAGAGAGAGAGAGAGAGAGAGGAGAAGATTGATACCATGCTCATGGCTATATGCTAGCTAGCCTGGCTAGAAAGTCACTGGGCCCAGAAACAGTCAGGTACATATCAGTAACAGTGCGTGCAGACAAACAGAGTTAATGTTACTGTTACTTTTGGACAGAGCCCGAGCAGCTGTTAGCTCCTGTTTTCAGTCTTTTTGTGAAGCTAAAATAACCGGCTAATAGCTCTGGTCATACAGACGAGTGATGATGGTGCTGGGCCACCACGTGTCACAAGTCTCTGGACTCTACTACAGGGATGAACCATTCTTCCTAAAGATTTGGTGTTTTGATGAAGGTGGTGGAGAGCGTTGTCCATCACATCCTGCTCCACCCGTTTCTCAGGTTTTTCCTTTAAATTTGTCACCGTCTATATCAGCCTTAAAGCTTTAAAATATCATGTTGGAAATGTAGTCTGGGTGACCACAAATCCTGGTAGCAGAGGTGTGCATATGTGAGCTAAAGCTAATTTCCCAAAATGCTGAACTATTCCTTTAAAACTTATATAATCCCGGCACCTGCTTTTATTGTCTTATTAGAGGTTTTAGCCACATTTCCAGCGCTGATTATTACAGTATTGTTTGATTGTGGGACTCTCATTCAGAGTGATATCAAGTGTTAAATTCTTCCTGTTTGAGGGCTTTCATTTGCTTTTGTTATTCCAACAAGTAAAAAAAATAAAATCTTATCACTTCAGTGAGGCGTTGCGAGATAAAGCTGGACACGTCCACAGCACATCTGTGAAAACACACACCTACATAATGTTTCTTGGAAGCGCAAACCGATGGACTGCTTCTACCCCTGAATACAGGTTTAGCAGTTTCTCCACAGCCCGCTCTCTGCAAGCCAGCACTGCAGCATTATCATACTCTATTTACCCTTCAGCGTAGCACTGTGGGAACATGACAGGAAGTTGTGTGACCCGTCCATGCAGAGAGGAAGCGCCGGGGATGCCGTCATACCACACTTCACTACAGCACACGCTGCACACCCCCGACTCTGCCAGGTATCGACTGTGGTTTTTATCTCATTTATTTACCACCCACAGCCACTGTTGCGTTTTCTTTAGCTTCATATCCAAAGAAAACAGAGTCAGTTGGACACTGTTGCACTTGACTGATTAAATGGGTGTTACAGTCAGTCCGCGGCTCAGTGCCTGGAGGGAGCGTCTGATCCTGGCTCTCAACAATGATGTCCCATCATATCCATCTCCACTGTCCTACACTCTCTCCCACTCCCCCCTCTCTCTCATACCTCAGTCTTTTATGATCACAGTTCAAGTCAAGTCTTTGGTTTAGCCTAAAAAAAAAATAAAATAAAATAAAAAAAAGAGAATAATGGACCAATCTACTTATGTCAGACATTTTAATCTGAATTTAAAGGAACCAAAGCTGTTGGCTAAATAAAGCTTCTATTCCTCAAAAAAATGTAAATAACTCATTCACAAAATGGCCATGTTGTTTTATTTTGAATTTTTTAATTGTTCACACACACACACACACACACACACACACACACACACACACACACACACACACACAAGGAGAGGGGGCAACCTAGAAAAAAAGCGGCAGATGTGCTCTTTGACAACTTGTCCAGACATTACATAACTCACTCCTGCATGACCCTCCTCCCCCGTCTAGTTTGTGAACATCCGGCGAAGACGCAGCCTTTAATCTTTGTGTCTATCACATGTCATCGAGCAATAACAGGACACCACGGTTAAGGGGTTACGTGGGTGAAACAAGGCCGAGTCTTGTTGAGGCCTCCAGTTCGTCGTGTTAGTTCTGCATGCAAACTCCTGGCAGGGTCAAGAGACGGGCCGTTACGCAGTAATGCATTTCTGCTGATGGTGTGAGCTGACCCATTAACAGTGGTTAGAATACTTTAACTGTGTGTGTGCACTTGGCTGGTGTGATATAAAGAGTGTAAAGAGGTCCATATCTTCCTCTTCTCCTGTGTTTTATTTGAAGTGTTGATCCATAAGAAGAGAGGGGGCTCTGAGCCTCTCTTCTGATTGGCTGACTGTTTTCTGAGTGATTGAATAAAAATATAGCAGATTTCAGGTAAACACTCTGAGAAACCAAATCCTGCAAGGTTGGATGGTGGGACCAGATGGGCGGGGCTTGGGACGTGACAGAGCGGTGACTGCTTTGTTGTGACATCACAAAGTTACAGAAGTCCTGATGGTTGGTTTTAGGCTCAGTTTTCTGAATACAGTGTGTGTGCATTTCTCAGCATCTATCATTAGATGGCATTAAACGTCATCATTAGGGCTTTTTTCACTTTTGTAAAGCTCCCTTCACAACCAGCAGTACTTAACTAGTCCTTGCGATAAGTAAACTTCGTTTCACGTGTGAAATTAGTGGAATGCCCCTTAAAAATTCAACTTCAGGCAACTTTGACATATTTTCATGACTTAATAAAGTCATTGTTGGGTGAGACCAGCGGGCGTTAACAACCTATGTTCAGTTCAGAGTCAGGATTAGAGACAAAGTGTTTAGAATAGACGTCAAAATGGACGTCATCGCTTTGGGAAGGTTTTTTCAGTCTCACACTCGAGCCAATCACATGTGAGACTGATGAACAAACACACACACAAACACCTGATGTTGTCAAGTGAAAAGGTTGCCTCACATCAAAAGAGATGAGCCGACCACACACACACACACACACACACACACACATATGTATGTGTGTGTTACATAACACGGTTCAGAAGGGCGGGCACCCTGCAGCGCTCTGACGCTTCACAACAACATATGTGTGTGTTTCTCGACATCCCGCTAATTAGAAAATAAGGCATCGCAGTGTAGCGTTTTCAGGTTACGTAAAGGAAAGTGTACCGATTAGACAAGACGACTGAACAGAGAGGATAATCCAACCCACACACCGTCACCTGACTGAATACAGGTTCACTGCGAACATTCGGGTCTTAAATCAAACTAATGTTGTAAACTGAAATCTGCACTGGACTCAGTATAGGGGCCCTCCTCAGTTAATCTGTCTTTTCTTACACCACCTCTGTCCTTATTGGCTGCGGGAATGTGGATTGGTAATCCAGCAGAGGAATGCAACCTACTGAGATGTTAAAGCACTTTGAGCCTGTGAGTTACCGTTTACGCTTTAGGAGTTTATCCGATGTTCTTAACCCAAGCCACTTATAGGCCCTGAAACAATAGTCAATAGCAGGAAGGTCAAAGGGAAATGTGGGACGGAACAATATATATATATACCAGAAATGATCATGCATATCAATCATTTAGATTTTTTCCTTGAAATCAACATCTTTTCCTCATGACTATGATGTTCACTGCTTACATTAAGACTCTTATTATATGAGCTTTTCTCATGACATTATTACAAAGCCTAATTTTCACAATACATGTCAATGACTGACACATGAACGAACTTTCAGCTACAACTCAAACTATAAGTAAATTAATGTTTCCCATCTTTGAAATGACTTTGGCCATCACAGATTTTAAACCTTCCCATGGTCTGGCTGCTGACCTTTGACCCTTTAGGATCCTAACTAAACACAGCTGTATAGTTTGGCCAGGCTCTTTTCAAATACTAAAAGAGCTAGATGTTTTTAACGCTGAGAAAACAGCATAGCTTTGGTGTAATGAGGAGTGCACTGATGTACGTCAAAATCCAGATCTGTGTGATTAGTAATGTCTTCCTGCGGTTCTTCTACTGAGGTTTTGTAGGATGTGCTCTTTTATGTCTGTTTAGCCATGACGGCCATCTCTGCTCATGTTAACTACACAGTTCTTCTTCTCTTCAGTACAAATAAAATCTTTTTTAAAAACTTGTATCTGTGCAACCCTTATAACTCCGCTTTTTTTTTTTTGCTTTCTATATTTAAACTCTCCGTGGATATCACAAAAAAAAAACTTCTGAAATTTGTTCCGACAAGGTTAATATAGAACCTAGACCTGTTTTAAACAACACATGGACATATACGTTTATACAGTATGGGACCTTTAATAGATGTGCACATATGCTACTTATACTTCCATGAGTGCATACATTTTCAACACGGCTGAACAGAGCAGTCAGAGTGCGACCAGTTATCAATGTGACTGTGCTCTACATGGGCAGTGAAGCTCTGAGCTGAGCTTTGGACGGAGCTGCAGTGTCACAGTCTCTGCAGCATCACTACAGTCTGATGTGGATCAATATCCTCACAGGGGGGGGGGCTTTGATAACACGCAACATCATTCATGTATGTTCTAAAAATAAACATGAATTAATGGAACATGTCCACATCGTCATGAGCAAATGTGAGACGTGTTTACAGAGCTGCTAATTAGAAAATGACTTAAAACATAAATTAAAATTAAAATAAACTACTCTTACCCATGTTTTAGACAAAGCTGCATTAAGTAGAGACACTGCCTCATATAAAGCAATCTAAATACAGTCAAACCTTCTCATTAACACAATCTTTAGATTTAATCTGATGCATCTGCAGCGACAGCATCCAAACCACAGTCCATCAACAGCTCCATGGAGACTCTTCACAGCCTCGTCAACACCATCGCCGTCAGTCTGACAGGTTTCCTGCCACATGTTATGTGCACAGCCCTGAGATACATATTTTGCATATCCGCGGTCCAAGACGGGCGGACGGAGAGAAGAGAGAGAGAGGGAGAGAGGGAGAGAGAGAGAGAGAGCCAGGACTTTCCAGACCAGATGACAGAGAAAACCCCGTCTCACTGAGGCGCTGTGACAAAATCTGTAACACGATACGTTTGTTATTTTGGATTTTGGGGATGGCCGACACTTCGTTGCTGGGAGGGGACGGGGGGGGGGGGGGGGGGGGGGGAGTGCTGCACATTCCACCCACTCCCCTTCAAAAATGCGCGGAGGAAGTCCTCGGGGTCCGAGCAGCAGGAACGTCAGACACGCAGAACAACAACAAGACGGCGTGCTGTAACACAGGTGGGCTCGTCACAGCTGCTGAGAGATGACAGATGTCTGCAGCTCTTTGTTTAATGTGAGGAACTTCTTCCTCAGTTCGCTGCATGGACACTAAGAGTAGCGGTGAGTGGCCTACAGAGGGCGCTATAATGAGGACTCCAGTCAGGTTCAGACCAACTTTGTAAAAGACATCTGCTGCACAAGCTTAAAATCTTACATGCGGACAAACAGCTGTCCAATTTGCAAACTAATCAATAATCAATCAAAGTCATTGATGGAGGCTGGATCAGGATCGCCACTCAACAATATCTGCAAACCAAACGCTGACACAACGATATCTCCAACCTGAAGGAATACATTTCCTCTCTGACCAACCGAAGTGCACCTCATCCTCATCCTCATCCTGTCTAGACGGCGAGGAGCTTACCTGGATGCCAGTCTGGACGGCCATGACAGCGATGACAGATTCACTTCTTCATTCTGAGGAGAGATGAGACAGAGAGACGGGGGTGAGATCATGTGCTCGTGTTCAGACAGAGGATGAATCAGGAAGTCCAGCCGTGTTTCTGAAAACCTCATATCAAGATGTACACGGTATCTGATTATGCAAACGGCTACTCGGGGCAGGTTTTAGATAGTTCGACGTTGTGGGAAACTCAATCTCGTGCCTGAGTCTTTTGGAAGGCTTTTAGCTTAGCTTAGCATAAAGATTTGAAGTAGAGGGGGAAAACAAGCTTTAACCATTTCTTGGCAAACAACAGCTGNGAGAGAGAGAGAGGGAGAGAGGGAGAGAGAGAGAGAGAGAGAGAGAGAGAGAGCCAGGACTTTCCAGACCAGATGACAGAGAAAACCCCGTCTCACTGAGGCGCTGTGACAAAATCTGTAACACGATACGTTTGTTATTTTGGATTTTGGGGATGGCCGACACTTCGTTGCTGGGAGGGGACGGGG
>NW_019174393.1:16216251-16438699 GCF_002260705.1 Seriola dumerili
CCTCATCCTCATCCTCATCCTGTCTAGACGGCGAGGAGCTTACCTGGATGCCAGTCTGGACGGCCATGACAGCGATGACAGATTCACTTCTTCATTCTGAGGAGAGATGAGACAGAGAGACGGGGGTGAGATCATGTGCTCGTGTTCAGACAGAGGATGAATCAGGAAGTCCAGCCGTGTTTCTGAAAACCTCATATCAAGATGTACACGGTATCTGATTATGCAAACGGCTACTCGGGGCAGGTTTTAGATAGTTCGACGTTGTGGGAAACTCAATCTCGTGCCTGAGTCTTTTGGAAGGCTTTTAGCTTAGCTTAGCATAAAGATTTGAAGTAGAGGGGGAAAACAAGCTTTAACCATTTCTTGGCAAACAACAGCTGGGACCTGGAGTCTTGTCATCACTTTGGAGATGCCAGACATTATTTATAAAGCACATCTCATTAAAAATTAACCTCAGTGTCTCTTTTAATTTAGTGCAAATACACAGAGCCTCACACCTCCAGCTGGACGTCCTGATCTAAAACCTCTATCACAATAAGCTGTCACTTTTATATCTTACATAACAATTAATACAACAATCGTTTTCTGAAACATCAGGATATTGTCTTTCTCATACTTGCTGACTTCTGATTTATTTGTCCTGATTATTTACATTCAACCTATTACCTTGGAAATGTCTTGTTTTTTTCCCCCATTGCGGTGGGGGGTATGTTTTAAATATTGCTGGTTAATAACCTGGATCCCTTGTGAGGTTGCCTATAATATGTGTGTATAGTGCCTTCCGACCAATCTTATATGCTAGAGGAGAGAGAATTCAGACAATTTATTGATTGAAAACTGCAATAAATTTAATTGAGGTTAGTAACAGATTCATAACAGTTTTAATTCAATTGGAGCCAAAACGCTTCATTAATTTATGAATTTGGCAACTGAAAAAAATGATGATCAAATTTTTTTTTTTTTAAGTAGTTTTTAAGGCGTTAAGACATTTTTCATATTTTCTCATCTGTATCTTTGGGTTTTAGTTGTTAAGACAAAACAAGCTGTTTAAACAAAAGCTACAGCTCTACACGATTATAATTTTCTGACATTTCACTGATTTATCAATAAAATAATTGGCAGATTAATCAATAAAACAATTACAAGTTGTAAGCCAAAATGAATCACATTCACTCTACCCTCCTGCTTCCTGAGGAAACCCTGTGAATGACCTGCAGGCGTTACTGACATTAAGCCCCATTCAGTTCACACCCAGATTATCTCATCACGTCCATTCAGTCTTTTAAACTAATTTCAGACACGTGGCTCTTCTATTTTAAAAATCTACATCTACATGTCGTCCATTACTGTCACACTGCGTCCACTACAGAACGCCTCAGAAAAGTCACACACCACCTTATAAAATCCCTGTGTCATGAGCGTGTCATCAGATTCACAGGACATAAAGTCAGATTGTGACGGATGTTCTGCTGGTGAAGACGAAACACCATATAGCTGTTATGAAGCGGTAATGGAGGAACATTAAAGTGACTGTTAAACAGGATGTAAGCTGCAAACACTCAGGATGCTGAGAACGGCCCTCTGGGTATTAAAAAAAAAAAAAAAAAAAAAAAAAAAAAAACAGCGAGGCTGTTGTTTTTACTGGATGCACAGTGAGTTTTAGTGGATCAGACTTTTTCACAAGGAAGTGATGCGGTTGGACTGAGTGCTCCTCGCTGCCCTTTCCCACACAGGATGTGAAGGATTACCCCGGACGCTCCACTGTCCCTGAGGGTGTGTGTTTGACAAAGAGAGGCAGTGGGTGGGGGGAGAAAGCAATCACAGGCGCGTACATCCTAATAACACTGATAATTTGGTCAACACAGCTGAGGCAATAGTTCTCCACCAACAACCACCCCCCTCCTCCATCCTCCTTGGACACAAACACCACCTCATATAAAGCTGAAAGTGGGTTCGTGAAACTTCTACGCTGCTGTATTTATATGTTCTGGCATTTTCCACTGATGTCATCAGCCACAGAGTGATGAAACTGATCGTCAAATTGAATCCTTATCTAGAAGTGCCTCCACAACCACAGACGCCAACAACCACATCCTCAGTCGCACATCAAAAAAAAAAAAGGGGCCGCCGGAGAGCACCCTGTCCAGTCATCCGACACCAAGTCCGCAGCTCAGAGGAGAGAAGGTGGTCAGCGGGCCGAGGATGGGACGGGACAGGAAGGATGACACCACAGGACGACTTACCTCAGAAACCCAGTGCGGTACAGAGCGAGGAAACTGCACCGAAACTACTCCGGTCAGCCTCAAAAGCTCATCCTCATCGACGGTAAACTCCACGCTACGCTCAGCGCTGTGCAGCCGGAGCGGCTCCTGCCTCTGTGGTTTTCACGAGTGAGCCGGGAGGGAGAGGCAGCGAGAGAATGACAGGGTGGGAGGGAGGGAGGGAGGATGGATGGATGGGAGGAGGAGGAGGTGCAAGAGGAGAGCCCTGACTAATGAAGTGGCTACGCTTCGCTAAGCTCCGACCGGCCTCCCCCCTTGCCCCCCCCCCCCCAAACAATCCTGTCACGGCGGGACCCTCACAAAGCCTCCATTGTTTTGTTAGCTTGCCACCCTCCCCACCTCTCTCACTCACACACACACACACACACACAAACACAACACACACACTCCTTCTCATCTCCAAACCAGAAAACAAACCAGGAACTCCCCAACCAGGATGCAATGAAATGGAATGAGATGGGATAGAGGCGATGGGGTGGTGGGGGGTGGGGGTGGTGGTGGTGGTGGTGGGGTTGTTACCTCCTCTTCCTTTTCATCCCCCACCTCCCTGCTCCTCTAAGCAGAACACTCCCAGAGGAACGCTCGGCACAAAGTTTGGGGGGGAGCGAGAAAACAATGAGTGTTGCTGTGTTTCAGACTTGACCCTGGCGTCCACGTGGAAAGTGCTTCAACAAAGTTACCCTGGAGGAGCTAAAGTCCAAGTGACAAACAAACAAAACACAGGACGTCATACTGGCCAATCAGATGCCCAGATGTTGTTTTCCACAGCTGTTTCAACCAAGCCTGTTCAAACAAGGAAAGTAGTCTCTCTGAGAGTATGTTCCCATAATTAGAGAACGTAACATATAAAATAAAGTGTTGGGAGGAATCAATTCATGCAACTAAACTGAAAACAGAGTAGTGAGAAGTAACACCCTGAAATCTTCACTGTACTCTTGTCTGCAAACCCTTCCATCATTGGTATACCTTAAAACATAAAAACCACTGAAATTGAGAATCCCTTGTGCTGATGAATATTTATTTTTTAGAAGTAATCAGATGTAAAATTCTGGAGAATTTGGACAGATGATGGAAATAACACAGACTGATGGAGAATTGTGAAATACCAGCACTTAAAAGCTTGAATTGTGGCATCTGGACCGAGCCCGAGAGGTCAGTGAACTCTTTTAAAGTATTGTTTGGAAATGTCCTGAAGGCTGCGGAGCTGAATGACCAGAACCATTCACAGAATGACGACATTTAGGATTTTCAAAAGAGGGGAACAATCCCGGACGGCTCTGCTTCTTTTGGTGAGGGAGAGGTCACTCTCTACAACACGGGACAAAAGGGCAAATCTTTGGTTCTGGACTCCAGTTGTGTGCATCTGGGGCTCCCGGCCGAGCCTGAGAGTACGACTCCCTACAGAGACCAAAGGCGCCCACGCACACAGTCAAATGTCAGGCGAGAGAATCGAAGCCAAAAGCAAGGAGGCGAAGACAAAACGTGTTTTATGGCGGCGGCGGACGCTGGAAAGAGCACGGCTCAACACCGTGACACTGAGCACTACCACGCAAATTCCCGATGGGTCGCAGGGAGGGGAAAAAAAAAAAAAAAAACATCCGACAATGCTGCCACTCTCTCCTGCCATCCATCTGTACCACGCCTGTTCCTCCATCACCTCCCTGCTGCTGACAGTGAACAGGATTTCCATCCAATTTTTGGGATCATGCTTTTAAGACTTTTTTTGTGGCCAAATATGCAGCTGGGCCTCTTACCTTACACCGCTGATTGTCAAGCTCATGACAGGCTCTACCTGATAGGAACAATGTTATTTTTGGCATTTCCGCAAACGCCCCGTTCAAAGAGCAGCGTGGGAATTCACAACTTTCCAAGAATCCAGATAATCCGTTAAGATCGCTCAAACATCAGCTTTTGTTCAGGTGCACATCCGAGCCGTTCCTATATTTCTAAAGCCACATCGGGATTAACTGAGTAAATGAGACACAGAAACCTGGTACATAAAAGACCGTGGTCGTGTTTGGGCTGACGAACCTGTATTTCCTGTTGTGGGTGATATATAAGCCTTGTTTTGGGTTTAATCCCCTCAGGAGAACTGCTGCTTCCAGACTGAATGGACTCAACCACTTTAAGTATTAACTTTAGATGGCTTTTCCAACGTTACATTTAAAGGAGCATTGCTGCCTAACATGTAAACGCAGTTTCCGACATTGCAGATTTTGGGTAACGTCGGCCTCACACCGAAACAACTTTTCAAGCGATTTCACTGCAACAGAAAAAATTTCCAATGTCAGAATAAAATCAGAGTCTTGCTGGAGTTGTGGTGCACTCTCTTTTTTTTTTTGTCTTGACGTTCTGATAAAATCAAACATGTTGAATAGTCTCCTCAGTTTTTAGTCTTGGTTCGTGCAGACAGTGACGTTCAATGACGCTTTCTCCAGCAGCAAACAGGAAGCAGCAAACTGAGCTGACAGTGAGCACGGAGGCGACCCCGGGGAGGAGCAAAAATGTGATTGGTTTGGTTTGAGGCCGGCATTTAATACATAAGGGAGGCAAAGAAAATAATTTCAAAATAAAATAGGAAATCATAAATATAAAGTCCAAACAGTCATTTTAGGGGCAGATCATGACAGCTATGGTGTTGAGATACTAACTGACGAAGACAGAGCAAAAAAGTTTTTCTTCCTGTAAATTTCCATTGGGAAATAATCTCAAAGGAATCTATTCACATTGTCTTTAGATGTGAGAGGGCGTCAGATTTTAGTCTTCCTCCTCTGACCTGTGGTCGGTATAAAGTGTGATATTCCGATTTCACACTGATTGTGATTGTGTTTATTTCTAAAGCCAGTGTGGTGTTTGACATGCATCTACGTGCAGGTAAGGAAAGTCATGACAGAGATACATTTCTTTTGAAACACATCTTTAACTCTAAATTTACAAATGAACTTATCTGAAGGGATGTATCAATGTAAACAAACTGTGACAACAAATTTAGCTCATTAAGAGGCCTTCCTTCTCCTTATAGTGCTCAACACACAATCCACTTCCTGCCAGGAAGAGGTGCCGAGTAAATTAGTGGAACTGCCTTTGTGCCAGTATAAACGAGCACTATAATAGACTTCAGCTCTATTAAAGGAAAGGGATCTAGTCCGAACTTCCCTGTAGCCTGGACTTAACATAGATGCTGTGTGTGTGTGTGTGTGTGTGTGTTTCATGAGGGTGGGGGTGAGACATCTGTCCGCATGTTCCCCATGCAGGTCGCCTCTCTCTAGTGGCAGCCCGTAATCATTTAAGAGGATCAGCGCTATTCCAGACAGCAGAGCACATCCACCTCCACAACACGCCGTCATCACAACACAACCACACGTGGTGCACGCATGCAGCCCGCGGCGCTCTGGCACTGCATGCACGCACCCGTGCATAAGTGCAAACAAGCAACGAGAACGCATTACGTAATGAGTTAAAAGTAGAAGGTTCAGGCGGCGATGTCCTTTTGATTTTCCACTATATGGCATCGTACGTGACGGGGGAATAAAAATAGGGTCAACATGAAAAAATAAAAAAAATAACAAAAAGTCAGCCACTTTCTGAGACCTCCATGGGTCTGTTTTTTTTTTTGTGGGGGAACAAAGAATTGAATTCCCTGAAGATAGCACAACTGGAGCACATGTGGCGTATAGTCTTATGGAAAATCATTTCAACTGCACAAATTTCTCAGTAACTCTTTTACCTGAAAGTTCTTTTTTTTTTTTCTTTTTTTTTTTTAAAAGTACTGAATAGTTTTCAGCCTCACATTACAACTTAAAAAAAAAAAAGGTAAATTTGAACTTCTCTCTCACTCGGACTGTGAATGGAGAAAATGTCTAAAAATGCCATTAACAACATTCTACGTCTCACCTCCTCTATACTTTCACCTTAATGCGTCTCAATCACGATTCTGCTGGACTAAATCTCAAAGGAGAAGTTTTTGATGTATAAAAGAGCGAGGCTCCATTTTTACCCTTGTAATTCAATAACTTGAGCAGACAGAAACGGATGAGTAATATCTTGTGTGTGTGTGTGTGTGTGTGTGTGTGTGCCATGTGAAGAGGCTGTGGGCCAGTGAACCTCCTGTGGCCTTCCAGTCCAAAGGGGTTCTGCTGGACCCAGCCTCCCCCCGGGGAATACTAACTCCTCCTCTATTAAACTTCTTCCTGCTGAGCCCTTTGTGTCTGGACTTAATTACCCTGTCGGAGGAGCGTTTCGTTTCGAGCCCGGCCTCCCCCTTTTCATTTTACAGATGGGGCCCGGCTGCACTGTGCCGAGAGGGAAAACCTTTCAGTGGCGCAGAATAAAAAAGTAAATATACACCAGCGGTCTGTGAACCTGACATCTTCGATAGAACTTTCTAAAACAAGTCGTTCATGTGGGCTTGTACAAGTTTACTCATCATGGTTTTCCTTGGGATAAGACCACCCCTCTTTCAAGCAGGATTAAAACATTTTCTTGGCCTCCATCCTCTCGTCCTCGTTGGAGTGGTCTCTCCTCAGAGGTGAGACGGTGTCACTAAAGCCCATCTTAAAGGCTTGAATGAGCGGGAGCCACCTGCCAATCCCTTTTTGATTTGTTGACGCTAATCCACCGCTCACTACAAGCCACCAGGTCGGCTCCGGGATCTTAAAGCCCCTCAGTGCTGACTCAGGATCAGGCTTCCTGCCCAGCTTTCCATAACGTTGACGAACAGAGGGACCGATGCGAGCTGATTCCAGGTCAGTAAAGAGGGAGCATCAGCGTGCAAGCACACCGCCTCACGGGATCGTCCTTGGAGTCGAGCCGTCCCACAAACAGAAGATACAATCAGCCGTGTATTTACTTTTATTTATTTATGTTGGGTCCACGGACTTTCCTTTGTTAAAACTTCTCCATCCAAATGTTATAGCCTCACAGAGTGCGTCAAACTTCGCCACCACATTGTCTTTGTATTGGAATTTAGATGAAACACGATGTGATAACATGTTTATTCCAGTAACTCATAAAGCAAACCGTTATCATTGGTTGTCTCTCTGACTACATCCACCCCGAGGTGTTTTCATTTTTAAAACTAATACGATCTCCGTATCAGAAATAATCTCCGTCCATAATATCACGCCTGAAAACACATATCACATGACACCACACCGAACATGCACGCGCTGGTGTAAAAAGGAAGCAGTTTGTCGAGTCTGCAGTTGGTTAGTTGAAATACTACAAATGAGGAACAGCAAAGACAGTTGTATTAATAAAATGCAGAATGTAACTGCACAACAGCTGCTAGCAAACGCAACAAGGTCAGTGACACTTGTAATTCATCATCCATGTTGCTTTCACTACTGGTAGTCGAGGCTGATGAGACCCGATGAGGAGGCGACAGTGTGCGTATATGTCAGTTTCCTACGGTCCCGTGCAGACTACAGCACAACCCCGGAGTTTTAAAAGTAGTGTGGATGTAGCCTCAGAAAAAAAACATGGTGGCACATCAAACTTCAGGGTTTGTCGTTCACTATGAGCCTAACTGAGCGCAACATCCAAGCTGACTTGACAAAGTGATTAGAGCTCCAGAGAGAAATGTAAAACTACACTGAGATGGTTTTTGGTTCTTAAAACCACAAATATATCTTCTTATGGATCAACACTTAAATAAAACACAGGAGGAGTGTAAAATATGGCGCTTTAAAGGCCTGAAACAGCAGAAGAAGACACCCCATCCTCCTGTGGCATTTTCTAACCACACCAAGTTGAACTGTTTGGAAAGACAAGGATGAATGGGCTCTGTGATGTGGTCATGTGACTCATCACATGAACTGTGTTGTTTGAAACAAGTAGGTCTTGCCTTTAGAGTTTACTGAGTCCCAGTAACCTACATTTAGAAATCTTTCTTCCTCAGAACATTGACTGACTGAGAACATCACGACATGGAGCTGCAGCCAAACTGCAGCAGGCCACTTCTCTAATGGTGATCCATCATGGCACCAGTCTCAACCACGAAGCCTGACCCATCACTTTGAACAAATATTTCCCTTTTTATTTTCACAGTCATCCTCCTCCTCTTCAGCCTCCCTCTCTCTACATGATGTCAGCACTCAGTTGGCTGAGTCAGTCAGCAGTGACCGACACACAGGCATCCTTTAAGCTGCAGCAGGCCTGGCAGGATGCCCACTCTGAGCTGTTTTCTGCTGACCTCACACACACGCACACACACACACTCGCGCGCACACACACACACACACACACGCGCGAAGGCCAACTGACTGCAATGACATCACTGCTACAGGCTGCCCGTTTTTTTTAAATACCTGAACTTGACCGTTGATCTTTCCTCAGCTGTTATTCAAACAGATTCGTAACTGCTGCTCATCTCATAATGAACAGAGGAGAATCACGAATCACATCATGTGTTCATTAAATTAATGTGTTGAGACGTGAAAGCTGTTGACAGAAACCAGCAGAAACCAACGGCTGCAGAAACCTTTTGATTTCAAACATGACATCCCTCTGGCCGCCGGGGCGTCTTAATGAATGTCTACGACTGAAAACTGTCCCGTGTCGCACCACATAATTTGTGGACTGCCAGTTGAACAAGGCAAACTGAAGCACACAACATCCAAACACGCTGCCCCAGTGTTGCCATGTAACAGGTTTTTATCAGGGTCAGCTCAGATAAGCCTGTGTAGCCCAAACAGCCACTTTGCCCCTTCCCAGCTCTTCACAGAGGGTGAGGTCAAGGAGAGAGGTGAGGGGTCATCGAGCTTGGTCTAATTAGTCACGTTCCTTTGTCACATAATAACCCTGGTTAGTGTGTGTGTGCATGTGTGTGTATGTGATGGGGAGAGGGGGGAGGGATTTAAAAACTGGGGCACCTTTCACCTTAATCAGTCTCACCAGTGCTAAGACATGCTGGGAGAAACGTGGGCTCCTTTAGATCCTCAGTGACACTAAAAGGAAAACAGAACTGTGCTGACAGGATGTGACAATATCAGTGAATGAAAACAAGACTAATAATAAACAAAAACAGATATTTGTTATCAGCCTCCATATGAGGATTTTAGCTCTACAGTGTTTGAATGAATAGAAAAAAACACTGATTATTCAGGCTTTTTCTAACATCTTGGATCGGTTTGAAAATTAAATTTATAGTTTGGAGTGTGAGTTTGGACAAAACTGATATGTTTTTATTTATAAATGCTTACATCTATTCTGTATATGACTGGTTCCTCAGATTACAGTTGTAAAATTGGTGACATCTTTGTGACAGTTTATTCTATATTTTAGAACTAGAACTTTAACCGTACTCATACAGAAAAAAACTTCATTGACAAATCTCACTAATCCAAACCACCATGTATGAACAGCGCATGACGTCAACTCCACTGTGACTATTTACAGCATCTACATGTGTCTACCTACAGAATAACAGCTTCCCTTTACACGCACGCACACACACACACACTTACCCCTGACCCCCCCCATTCTCCTCCTCCTGTAAGCTGTACCCTAAATAAATGAGGGGTAATCCACGCTTTCATTATCATCTCCATTGTGTCCACACACGCAGCACTGCAGCCCATATGTCCCCATGTGCATTTTTAACTCATTAAGCCCTCTTTGTCTCATCTGGTGTGTGCGTGTGTGCGTGTGTGTGTGTGTGTGTAACTTCTTTCCAGGCCCAGAATGTGCGGCCTGATGCCAGAGATCAAGCAGATGGTAATTATGAAGATGGTTAAAATTACGGATGCCACTTCATTAAGAGCTGTGCAGTGACAGCTTTGTCTCAAACACAGTCTTGTACCGTATCGTCAGTGATTTGGTGACAGATCGTTGTAAGGTCTAAACCACAGCGACACTGCGATGACACCTTTAGTTTGTTTTCTTTGGTCTGAACCATAGTGGAAAACTTCGTAAACAAGCAGTCACTTGTTGATTCACCATCTGTCTCTTCTTAAACTATGTATTTTGATTCTCCAGTTTTTGCCACACATGTAATCTTTTGGTCCACAATCACACTGAGATCGCAAACAAGTGTACGATGTGGTCCGGTCAGCGACAACATAAAAGTTGCTGAGGGAGTTTTTAAACATTTTTAAAGATCATTTCATTTTAAAAACATTATTTATATATTTTTTTTCACCAAAACTGTACTGTTGTGTAATACCTTTGTGGCCCACCAGTGGGCTGCGTCCCACAGGTTGGGAACCACTGGTTTGGAGAGTTTGACAACCATGTAATTAATCGCGTTTGGCCACTAGGGGGCAGCACAACACGCTGCAAACACGACATCAACATTTATGGAGGTTAAGATGGCAAATGTCACCAATGACGATGATGATACTCTGGATTTATCACTTTCCAGATCACATGGAGTCATTTTTTCCCCATTGTTCATATAAAAATATTGATTAGTGCAGCTCTAAATTCTCACATTTACCAATCGGTTCAGTCTGAGATGCATCATAGACTGAAATGTCTTGACAAGTCTTGACTTGTGACTTTCTGAGATGAAAGTCCAGACTGACAGGATTTTATTTGGGCAAATAAGAAGAAGAACAGCAGGAACAGAACTGTTCTTTGCTGCAGCACCACTCCACGATTAAGACAAATAAGAGAGGAGTAACTTATAAATTCACCATCGCACAAGAAGCACATTAACCTGATCACTGATTGACACTTGATACAATTCAATGTCCCAATGACCTGAGCAGGTGAAGCTAGCGGGGTGAGTCTACACCCATCAGCTAATACATACATGTGAGACAACACAGTGTTATTTTTGTTCAGCTGTAGCGTAGCAATGAACAGCATGTGAGGATGAATAATAATGATACGTCTGCTCTCATTCATATTCTTCCTCTTTCCTATTCTTAAATCATGAGTTATAGTTACATCACAGTCTGTGTAATGGAGGAAGGTGAAAAAATTAAGTCAAGCCATAATCACAAATAGTTTGATTCCAGACCTCCGAATCACTACTTACAGTATATAGGATGAATGAAGCTCAAGCTAGAGAAGAGATCTTGTTGTTGCAAGAGCAAAAATAAACATCACCATGAACTCATCAGCAGCGTCTGAAGTGCAGAGTGTCAATGGTTTTTCCCTCTGTGCAGGAAACACCTGCTGAACCTTTACTCCATCTCTTTTCCTCCAACAGGAAACCAGGAACATCCCATGTACAAGACTTCACATTAATGTCTCCCTCCTGATTGTTCTGACACCGTAGGTGCAGCAGCAGGAAACATGCCAGTGAGTGTGTGTGTGTGTGTGTGTGTGTGTGTGTGTGTGTGTGTGTGTGTGTGTGTGTTATGATCACAGGAGAGGGAGTTGCACCTCCAACCTAACCTGCTCTTCCTAATGAAGTCATCACAAACACAACATTCACTTTATCCCATCATCAGCTGCTGCACCCTCACATTACAGCACTTCAGCAGACACCACCCCCGAGGTCATACATGCACCAGTAAACTGCTGATCCTCTTACCTATTTCATTCTCACCTGCCAATCAGCTGTAAACATGCATTCACACACCACACCGGGAGCTGTTGTTTCACACTCAATACAAGCACGCACAGACCTGTCAAAGTCAATTAACCAGCCATTATGTAACAGTGAAATGTGTCAGGGATGTAAACTGGTTTAAACTGCACCCTTTAAACTTGGTGCGGCTCATGTCAAGGGAAAGTTTTTTTTTAACAACTTAGTACAATAATTAAAAAAAAAAAAAACAGCTTTAAAGTAAAAGTGAACGGCGATGAATACAGGCTTTACGTTTGAGGAAAAAAACCTAAAAATATCATGTAACTTAATATTTAACTTTCATTTTTAACTCCTGGCATCTTACCGAGACATTTCTCTGTATTTTATGTACCTTTCTATTTAAAAAACAAAAAACAAAAAACAAAAAACAAAACACACAGGACTTCAGTTATTTAATGTGTTTCCTAGTGAACCAGCTTCCACGCGGCTCCCTCATGGATTTTGGGGAGAAACCGGAGGAAACCTCCGCACGAGCGGAAAAACTTTCGAATAAACTCTCCCCGTTAATTCCCGCTCTGAGACAAAGACTGATAACTAGTATAATAAAAGTGTCAGACTCACCAGGAACACTGGAGGGATGAGAGTCTTCAGGCAGAAACTCCGGGCAGCTTGTTGTGTTAGTTTTTTCCTGGAGGAAATCTTCTGAGCTACTGGTTTTCTTCTGTTGGGACCGGACTTACTCATGTTCTCCGCTGCTGTGTGTTTGTGGGCAGCGCTGTTCGAATCAGCCAATCAGAGCGCTTCGTTTGCTGGGGGCGGGGTCACAGGCTCACCTGAGTGTCATTTTACTGAATGATGAAAATTGAATCATAGTAATAAAACGCACATGCCTAAATAAAGCTATAAAACATCGCTCTGGGATTGTTAATGGTAAATGAGTTAAGAAAGTGATTTTTTTTCAGGTTGTTTTCATTTCTTTGTTCACTTTGTATTTATTCACTCTCCTTTCTTGTGTTGTATATGTTGTATTGATGCTATTTTTTCAGTTGCACTTGTGTCCACTTTACCTGTGGTCTCATCCGTTATATTCATGGTCCATGTGAGTGTTATACTACTACAGTATATATCATATTTTTGAATCATTGTTGCTGATGCATTATTACTGCACATCCTACATACAATCTAAGTGTGATTTTACTGCTTTTGAGGTAGTAATTTCAAAGTAATTTCATTGGGTATCTTAATCTACAACAAGACGCCATACATTTTGAGATTCTCATATGTTCTGGATTTTAAAAGTAAAGCATATATAGCTCTCAAATAAATAGGTAAACAGTCATTTTGTCTTCAGGAATGTGGTGGAGTAGAAGAATAAAGTGGCACGAAGTAGAAATACAGAAAGTACAAGTATGTCAGAGTTGTATTTAAGTACAGTACTTTAGTTCTATTAGTGGGCACTTACACACCACAATTTTAACCTGAACATTCTGTGTGATCTCCTGGAGATCCTCTTTATCAGTTCCACAAACATCAGCTTGATCATTCATTTTTCAAATGAGAATTGCATATAAACCTGAATTTGAACTGCTTATACATTTCAGAGGTTCATTACAGACAATCACGCATTACTGTAGTTTGGGGACTCAGAGACCGCAGTGTAAAACATGATTAAATAAGATAGATTTTCATCTGCTCAATATAATGTCTGCCCTAAGTGGGAGCTCTGGGGTCTGAGTGATGCCCAAAATAAGTAATGTCCATATGTGCAATAACATACTGTGCATTTCCTTGTCTGTAAAAACAAATTGAATATATATTTTGTCAGTGTCACCTTCATCAAATGTGTAAGCTCAAATGTAAAATGAAGAATTACCACCTCACTAACTTTTATACATTTTGGATTTAAATGAGGTCAAAACAAAAGAACAAAAACATAATTTGATGAAATAACTGGACAATTATTGTTATTATTTTTGCACATGCAGCAGAAGAATATACGAGAACCCAAACACAGAGGAAGAAAAGCCAATGTCAACAAAACAATGGGATTAATTTGCATGTGAAACACATGGTCAGTGGTTACAACAGAACAACTGTGTAGAGAGTGGAAAGGTGACAGCAAGCAGCTTTTATTGGGTAAAACTGGTTTTCTTTTTCAGTGTGTAATTATTGGCAGATAATATGACAGTAATTATACAGTGGAAAAAAAAATTGATTTAAAATCACCCAAGCTGGCATTAGGGCCCCCTGTTCCCCGGGGACCCCTGAAACACCCCTGCCTGACAGAGAGGTAAAGATAATGACGACCATAGTGTCTCCGCACAAACATCACTGACCCATCAAGTAGAAATAAAGACCACTGTCCTACTTCATGGTCACCAACCATGAGGATGAGTGTCTTTACACCCAGCTCTCTCTTCCAGGGCTTTTCAGGGCTCGTCTGACTCATGTGGGGGTGGGGGTGGGGATGGAGGGGGGGTGGGGGGGCAGGTTTGTGTTGAGTTTCAGCCGCACCCTTGTCATTGTGGAGTGAAACCATGGCAGCCACTACTGCAACCTTTCTTTCCCTATAAATACTACAGGAAACAGCCAGTCTTCCAGCTGCCGAGCCTGAGCCTGCCTCCCTGCCAGCTGACCCTGAAACTGGATATTGTTCTGTTGTTGACTAGAAAGCACACACAGCTGCACGAGATAGATGACAACCGACAGAAACTTGTTTTTTTTTTTTTTGTGAAGACTGAAAACACAAACTTGTTTTCTATTGTTTTTATTTCGTACTACCGTGTTGGATCGCCGTGTTGGTGCGCAAATTAAACATTGGCCTCGTCTGTCTGAGTCCAGTGAACTGCAGGTTTTCTTATACAAACACAGGGCTCAACCACCATGACCTCACTGACCTGATAAGCTGCTAATCAGTAACAGCGTGGCAGATAAATGTCACTTTTTAACAACAGATTTTAGATGAATCTTTTTTTTTAAAAACAAAACCAAAAATTGACAATGTATGAAAAAAAATGTGAGTTGTCAGTCATTTCAGAGTCAGTGCATGAGTAGAGATAAGTTCAGTCAACATTTGAATAAAACGAAACTCACTGTGTCTTCATTCTTCTGTTGAGGCCATACTGCATTGTGCACAAACAGTTTGGTAATTCTTGGGCTAATTACAGATGTTGTTGTTGTTCAGTGAAAAGAAGTAAATACAACCTCTGCAGCAAACAGACATGAAGATGAACTTTTTCTTCAAATGTTAATGCACTTACTTTTTTTATTTCATGAACCTGAAATAGAAAAAAATAATGAAACTAATTGTGTCATGTGCAAAAAGTTTGCAAGTTTAAAGTCTCAGAACATCATTTACTCATTAGGGATTTGTAAGGCAGGAGAGAATTGTCTTTAGGAACAGTCAGCTGATGAGAAACTCTGACTCTTCAGACCTTGTGGTAACAATCAACAACATGAGCTCCTCTAAGCAACTGACTGAGGATCTGAAAATGAAGCTAACTGATGCTACAAAGCAGGTTAGGCTATAAAAAGATATGAAAGTCAATCAAATTTCCACTGTCTGAAATTTCATTACGAGGTCAGGGGGGAAAGTCAAAACATGTAGAAGATGTTCTGAAACTGCAAGAGACCGTTCTGTCCCATTGAAGTGATGAGTTAAAGGGGGGGGGGGGGGGGGGGGGCAGTGGATGAGGATAGATGAAGATGTGCGTGTGTGTAGGGGTGTGTGTTGGTATATGTGTAAGGAGGGAATATTGAGGTGAAGGTGACATGCAAACTGGTCAAACAGTCCCTAGAGTTCAGACAGTACTGAAGATGGTCAGTCTCTTCACATTTTGTGGGATTAATTACAAGCATTAACAAAGGCTGCGTTCCGTGTATAGGTGTGCCAGTTTCGGACCCCTGCTGAATGGAACGGAGCCGTTGTTAATGTCTTTAGTAACACCTGCGAGTCCTTTTGGATCTCAGGCACACAGTGAACATTGGAGCACTAATGAATCAGAATCAGCTGAAAGATTTCATGGTGGCACACACACATATCAGCAACTTGCATTAACAAGAGATACGACATAAAACATCCTGAGAAGTGAAGAATAAACAAAACCGAGTGATGGAGCCTTCATCACAGCAGCAGCTGATAACATTAGTCAAGGGTGAGCTATTAATGTTATTAGCTACGGTTTTGTTTGTCCTTCTGTGACACACTCTGTCCCACATACCTATCATATACAGTATGTACCAATACTGTGCTTTACACAGGAACAATTACCATCTGTAGGTGAAATCATTTCATTTTCGAGTTCAATGAATTGAAACTTGATAAAGCTGCAGTTTAACTGCCATCCTTTGGTGAATGTCTTGTCCCAAGTAGCAAAATGAAACTTATTCCTTGGGTCCTTGGCCCGAGTCTGGCCCATACACTTCCACACCTGGGCAGATTCCAGCTGTTATGCCCAGTAGGTATTGTCTGAAAGCTGCAAGATTTTCTGTGTGTGCACCAGAAATGCTCAAGATGTGGAAGGTGACACCTGACACTCATGCTGTATATGGGCCAGATTGGGGCGTAAACCAGGTAGCAAACTAAATGTGGCCCAATTTATTTTGCTACATGGTTCATAATTTCTTTTGCATGGCGCAAACCCTTAACAGTATGGTCATTTTCATGAAATAACTACCGTAACAGTATACAACGAAGGCAACATAACCTCCATTTAGTGAACATAGTCAAGAGAAACACTCAGTGTTTTTTCCATAGAGCATTCTGGGAATTTTCTAGGCAGCTGAACGTCCAGTGAAAGATTCACTAGAACACTAAAATGCGCAACGCTCCCAAGCCTTTAGTGCCTTGAATAGCAAATGAGAACACTTTGATCACTACATGAAAGAAACAGGAGACAGCGTGACAGCCCAGAGTTGAAAAGTTACATCAAAAGTAAAATCAATCAATATCATGATACTGAGTGCTTTATAAAGAATGAACAGGGAATTCTCACAGCCCTGCTCTGAACTGGGTCCCATCCTTTACACACAAGTGCCACCCAGTGACAGAGTGCTGCACCTGAAACACTCTCCACTCTTTTTAATAGCACTAGATACTGACTGAGAGTTAACCCTAAAAGACAGTAACTCGTCATGAAAGAGTTTGAGACATTTTTAAAACTTTAAATGTCTCTTTAAGTCTCTACTTGAGAGACTGTTGTTTTAAAAAAAGCACACTTTGCAGTAAGTTCCAGTAAATTCACCAGGCCAGAAGCTTATCTTTAATCCTGCATTGCAACAGTGATGTAGGATAAGATCTTTAAAGACAGGGGCTATTTCAGAGCCAGAAAACGAAGCTGCTGATGATACAGAGTGAATTGTCCTCTGAAGAGGACTAAGGGAAAGATTTGTTCCACCACCTCCTCTACACTTAATAGAAAGGCAATACAGAAACTGTCCACAAGGGACAGGGGGATATGGAAATGTAGAGATGTCATATAAAGGTCACCATCATCACAGCACAGTCAGGAAAGGCCACTGTGATCAGAATGGCTCTAAGGCCTACAAGATATGCCACCCAAATGCATGAACTTGAAATCAGCATTTGATAAATCAAGTCAAGTCAATTCATATTTATATTTATATGGCGCCAAACCACAAGAGAAGTGATCTCAGGGCACATATCCTTCTGTGTGATAATCAGGGCGGGACTCCCAATCAGTATACAAGCCTATGATGTCATAAATGAGAGGAATGGCACCATTGTCAAATTATATATAATTGACTTCATTTTTTTTGACAATTTCGCAGAGTGCTCATTTACAAAAACAAATGACCTTGCTCCTTGATATAACCTGTTAGCTGATCAGATAATATAACAGCAAAGGAGCAGTTAGCAGGGGAGCAGCAAGTGAAAAAGTGCCTTTTTTCTGGAAACGTGTGTCATTATGGAACACCTTACTACCTGAAATAAAAACTCTGAAATATAACGTTTTCATTATACATGAAACAGTGGTGTAATCACCTACAACAAAGATATGAACAATGAACGAGCTCTGAATGAATCCACTTGTCAAATACTGCACACGTATCCACACATACGTACAATAAATACACACATAGACTTGAATATAAGTATGGACACTGTCTGTTTGATCTGTTCTGTTGATTTTGCTCTGAATCCATTTCATTTTAAAGTCTAACTGCAAATTCGGTTCATCTTGACAGATGGGAGCCTCTGGATCAGACTGACTTGCATGGATACACTGGATTGGTGATGTTGGTTGGATGTACAGTTAAAAGACAGATATAGCTCTGACTAGATAGATAGATAGATACATACATACTTTATTTACCCCCTAGGGGAAATTCATCTATATACTAGACTATGTAACAAATGAGATGGAAGACCAACAACGTTTCAAATCACTTCATGCTTCACCTCAGTGACCCTAATAACAACCCTGCAGAACATCTCACATGTAATTAATGGCTCTGAGTCTGCCTTGTTGAGTTAATACATTATCCTTTAGGTTAATCTGAGCTGGAATGGAGATTTTACCTGAACAAACCATGCAGTATGTGCTATAATGTGTTATCTTTACAAAAAACACCGGTAGGTTATATAAGGAACAGGGACAGGTTTCACACTGTTATATTGTACATTATTGTAGAGCATATACAAAAAAAAAAAAATCTGAAATGAGATTAAATTCTTGTTATTTATTAACTTGGGATCAAAACAGTGGATACATTTAAGTCTCCTCGGCTTGTTCAGCAATTTAGCAACAATAGCAAAATATACAAACCAGCATAAGTAAACAATGTCGGACGGTATTATTGACGAATCTGGACATTCAAAATCAGTTGGCTGTTTGGCAGGATTAATGCAAATGCAGTTTTGGCCATTCAGCTCCATGTGTAATGTTTATGAAGAGGCTACATAACTTCTCTCTTTATTAATACTTTTTTTTTGGAGATCGGCCATGTTGTCTTGAATGATCTGTGCGCTTATCGTCGAGTTTCATGGCAGCTTTATTTAATCAATGTGTGTGTTTATGCTGTTTTGTATTTATTTTCTTATTGACTTGTGTATATGTGTAAAATACTTAAGCTGCTGTATCATGTGGTATTGGTCCATTGGCCAATGTCTTATTTGTCCTAATAAGATAAAAAATTAAACAGGTTTACTATGCAGCAAAATGCATTTAATTTATTGTATGCATTAATATTTAAACCATTTTAGGCAGAATTAATACTATACTAATTGGAAAATACTAAGACAGTTTAAATACACAAAAACCTTTTTGAATTACAGTGCCAAGTGTAGCTGTACTGCATAACTTCCGGCTGTATAAGGATCACTCACCACCACCCACTGCTCCCTCCCCTAATCTCTAGCATGCATCCTAGTCCAACTGTGACTGAATCCAGTTTAAAATCTCTCAATTTATCCTCCAAGAACAATATGTTCCTCATGAAACGAATTGAATCCATCCCAACATTTAGACATGACGCCTAACTGCCAGAAGATGGAGCCATTTTCCACCAAATAACTCAACCCCTTATCATTTCAAAGACGTCAACCTCAGGCATGGAAGCTGCAGGGAGGTATAAGGACGTTACATGCAGTTCGTGTCCCACTGGGATCTTTTGTCTGGGTGCTTGGAGGCAGCTTGGGCTTACTGGCCCCATATGCCATGAGAGGCCTTGCTGTCACATCAGATGAGAACCTCTGTGTGATGGCATAACTGATCATGTAGCCTTCAAGTACATGTTTACAGTCACAGCACACTATTCATCACTTTTTAAATGCAGGTTAAAGGGGTGTCTGCAAAGATGTTAAGGATAGAAAACTTCAACCTGCTTTTCAGTCATAGATTTTAAGATCATATGTACCTTTATGGGATTAACTCGTCATTCAAACTGTCAAAGTAATGACACATGATCTTTTAAGGATAAATGCATTAATAAATGCCTCTAAAAATAAATCGGATACTTATTTGGTGCATTGGTGCTGATTATGATAATCTGCTGAAGGTCAGTTGATGCATCCTTTCATGTACAATTCTATCCATATTAAAATTATTGATTTTAGGGCACTCTATCTATTTAAATTTAATCTTAATCTAAATGTAATCTTCCACAGTTCAGCTCCAAATGAATGGTCATTCCTTGAATGATCAATTTGATGCAATTTAAGGCGTAAATCAAAAATTTGAAATCTCAAAATCTTTAGAATACGTCAAAAAGCATAAATTTACTGGCAAGAATAAGTCAATTTAATTTTTTGTTGGACGATACAAATACAATTCATCACTGCAAACCTTTTGACCTCAAATCTACTTTGCATGTAAATAATTACTTGTGTGTGTACAATTACTACATTAAATATTACAAATGGATAGAAATCTGTGTCCTCAAGACACACACACACACACACTACATTTTTTAAGCAAAACTGAACAACAGCATTAAAATAATTTAATAATACCTAAATGCTTGTTATGACTCCTATAGGGAATGCCCATACTCACTGAATAGTAGGCCATTTTCTAGCATAGCATTCACGATACAGATTTTGCTTGACAGCTTCAACTAATATTCAACTTCAATTCCAATTATTTATTAGGTTTTTTTCAATAAATAATGCAACATGAGTCCTACTTCTAATCATTTTGATTAGACATATGAATAGGGAACTTATCAGTAGTGATTTAGCAACAATGACTGTAGTAAATACGAAGCTACAACTTTAACTAGATTATAACGACAAACGGTTAAACAGAACGTTACTTTCAAATGTTTTCTATTTGATAATACAAAAACGCTAAACTCTCTATGGTCCGCAAAATAGCACATCTCTGTTTAATCGGCACATGCAGTAACTAAATTAGTTGCCAAGCACGGATGGTGGAGACAACAAAAAGTCATAAATTTGGTTTCATTGTCAAGCTAGAAGTCGCGTAATTATTAGTAATGTGGACTATTAAACGCCGAAAAGCTAGCAAATAGCTAGAAATGCAATACGAAGGCACGCGCATTCGTCGGCTAACTAGCCCGTTAGCTACAAAACCAGCTATCCTTTAACGATTCTCACAGCAGAGTTAATTAGTTTGGTCTCTAGTAGTTAAAGCTGCTCTTTGCTTAATGTTATATACAGCTAAACGATGACAACTGAAATATTTTGTTTGCTCTGGGAGCGTCTAGCTGAGCTGCTGGCATCCAGAGGTAACCTAGTTAGCAACATTAGCAGTGTTAATAAGGGATTGAAATCTGACACGCTAATGTAAGTTGCCGGTAGAGCTAGCGCCCAAACCGTGCACTAGAACAATGACTTCTTTTATATAGGGTGGTTGATATTGTTAGATATTGACAGAAAACAGTAAGTTACGTCTCCGTTAACGTGAGATGTGTCCGGGTAATTGGATTAACACAAACTGTTCGGAACAGCTTCGTGGTAATTTAAGCTAAAGTTAGCTAACGTTTGCTAAGCTAATGAGCTAGCTAGCGCACGACCGACTCGTTAGCCCAGAATTCGGTTGACGGGTGGGGAGTCCAAACAGGCGGAGGGTGAACTCCGGTGTGCCGCAGTTTGTTTGCAGAAAGAGCACTATTTTGAAAACCACAAGCAAGGACACGCACTTTTCCGCTGTCTAGTGTCAATTCCTCAAAATGGGGTCTGCTAACGTACGTCTCCGCCATTTTGTGACAGGTTTTTCATTGAGCAAAGGGGTACGTGTAATGGTTGAATGTAACCCCATCAAGAAGATATCCGCTTGGCAGTTAGAGGGAAAAGGGATCAGGAGTAATTTTCAACCATCCCGTGAGATAAAAGTCGTTTTGAAGTGGTCAGCAAGGGACAGGGGCAGCTTTTACGTTTACAAGTTTCCAACAACAAATTGCTCTATGAAAAAGAAAATCACCAAACACAATAATGACCATATATGCAGAACGAAAAACTTTGATAACTAACAACATAAACAGATTGACAAAGTTATAACAATATGAAATTATGCATTTTGAATTGACATCATGTTGCATATTTGTTGTCTAAAATTCCACTAAAATCAACATAATTGCAGTGTAAGTGGTACCATATGTCAAACTAAAACAAATCAAGAACAGCATTGAATGCTGTACATATAGAATCATTAATTTGTGTAAGTAGACTTTAACTGGAATAGGAGTAATATTGGGAACTCTAACCCTTATATATAATATTGTTCAGTTTGATATGAGACACAAAGATAAAAAAAAATGTGTAAGTCACAGTAAATAAACAGTTATAAGGCACATTACAACCAATGCATGAAAATCATTTTCAGAAATGTGCAAGAATGTCAAAATATACTTGATGTAGCAGTTAACACTGGTACATTAGTCTTCAGTAAACAATTTTTCATATTCTGAAGTTTCTGATTTTGTATAATAGTGGATTTAAAAAATTGTCATATCAGTAGAACATATGATTTTCTGCAGCATTGGTCGTAAATGACTGCATGATAGTTTAAAGTATTCTTGTAATGTGTAATTATTGTGTGCAATTATTAAATTGTTACAGGGTGACTATAGTTTTTATTTCCTAATGGAAAGAGAGGTCATTTAACTGATATCAGTGAGGTATTATACTCATTTATGAGGCAGTTAGAAATATATTGAGGCTTCATGTCAGCCTGGAAAAATAGTATTTTACAAATAAAGTGTGGGGTTGCCCTCCAACGCCTTTTTGGGATAACAAGGGCTATGTTAATTAGTGTTATCCCCTCCCCCACGGGACATTTCCAAGTACCTCCTGACCCGTTTTCCAAACAGAGAGACGAGTTGTCAGACGGTCCCTAAAAAAGAAAACAGTCTCTATTGTTCCAACACCCGCTCTGCTCTGGACGGTGCGGTGCCACCTGTGGCCACAGAGGGCGCTGCACGCATGGCAGGCCGGGCTCCGCGGCCTCCACATCTTTTTGTCTGAGAACTGGATCCCTCTGCCGCTCTACAGTGTGTGCGATAGCCTCGGAGCTGCGTCCGTAACACACTGTCAAACCACTCCAAACGAATACAACCGCGACCAAAAGCATTAATTCAACACCTTCTGCCATGGCGTTTCTAATCTGTCGGTAAATCGGTCGTATTTGTGACTGTTCGTTGGAACTTAGTCCGGGGTTGAATCGGGCTGGCTTTCTGTGTGCATCAGTCTTTATTAGCGAGCTGCCGCTCTTCTTGCTATCAGCTATTTCTTTAACTTTTTAAACACTCAGCTTCGCGAATGACTGAGCGCCGGCGGAGTATGGGATCCTTGGTGTCTTAAGAAGCGACTGAAGTGGGGTTTAACCGTTTTTGCATGCAAAAACAATGGCAAATTCGACGGGGAAAAATCTACTAGATCAGCGAAGGAAAGGACAGGCTTTCCTGGACGAGCTGCGGCAATTCCACCAAAGCAGAGGGTGAGATTGGGGCGTCTTTATTCCCAAGAAATATAACTTTAAATCTTCATTCCCTGTGACTGGGAGTTAACCAAAACTGTTATTTAAACATATGTGCCTTTATTTCTTGTGTTATCCCTTCAGATCGGCGTTCAAGAAGATTCCTATCGTGGGTGGGAAAGAGCTGGATCTGAATGCTCTCTATATCAGAGTCGTCTCTTTAGGTGGATTTGCAAAGGTGAGTGGGAACTAAAAGTGGATTTTCTCCACACTCTGCTGTCTGTGGACTCCTCGGTGGACCACTCCACAACTCCGTGTGGGTAACCCGGGACAAGTGTAACCCTCCAGAAAAACGTTAGTGGGTCGGTGTTGGCCTTGTGCTAGTTTGCCATGTATCTCTATGCAATGTGGTGGCTTGTGTTGTTGTGTGGTTTGAATTGAGAGTCCAACCGCTCGGAGTCAGAGTGCAGTTGGAGCGACTCAAAATTAGCGGGCACGTTTAACATCGATTATCGGCACGGAGCCCGGCCTCAGAAAACACCGCTTAGGACATAGCGTTTCGCCCGGGTTTTTACCGGTAGTTTTCACCCAGGGGAAGCTTGATTTTTCTTTCTCGCCATAGCCATCTTTCTTCGGCTTCATGGCTGATCTCAAAATGTAGGCCTCACAGGCCCATGTAGTGAATACAGTAAAGGGTACTAAAAGCTACTCCAAAATCAAACGCGTCGCCGCAAGCTAAAGCATTTGTTTGCTACTAGAGACAGTTTGTTGCAGTTTGGCCTCGTTAGCTTTTAACGGCAAAATGTAAAAGTCAAGTTAGCTTGTTAGCTTTAGTGCTAACTAGCCTCAACAGTAACGATAGTATCTTAAAGGGAGTCTGGCAGTTGTACTTAACTGATGTGTCAAATGTAAATATGCTCGGTTAATAAACATGCTAATGGCTAATTAAACGCTTTTGTAGCAAACGGCTTGCCAGATTATTTCACGTTCAGTATTTTTTAAATCTTTTTTCAGCAGTTCGAGAAAGTTATTGATTAGTGATTCTGATATTGCCTCATTGGGGGGAACCTGTAGCAGAACAGATGGTTGCAGTTTAACCGCTCTTTTTTTGCTGTTGACGGTGTTTTATCTCCTAACGAACTCATCTCCCCCTTTCAGGTCTCTGACAAAAACCAATGGATTGAACTCGGAGAAGAGTTTAACTTTCCCAGGAGTTGTTCCAACGCTGCATTTGCTTTAAAACAGTACTACCTTCGGTAAGTAGCATGGCCATGCAGCTCTCATCCTCTCAGGTAGCATGTGGGAAGTGTTTACAAATGTTAAGATGCAGTCAGCAGGATCTAGCCTCTCGCTCCCTTCTGCTAGGAAGCTGCACCAGTGCAATATTGTGACTGGCAACGCAAGGTCTATATATGTGTACATTTGCCATAGCATGGTAGATATGTACTCACTCTCCTCTTCCACATCAGAAAAGAGTAGTCTAATCTGTCTTTTATTAAGGATGTATGTGTCCTCTGTATTTTGATAAGTGTGGAACACAGTCTTTGAGAGAACACTGAAGGAGTATTTTGCTGGTAATGGCCCAAACTATAACACAATGATGGTTATTCCTCTCTGAAAATGGTGTGGCCACAGGGCATTTGGTTTTGATATGGCTCTAATGATTGAGTAGATGTGGGTGCTGTAACGAGTATTGCATGCAGCTTCCAAATCTAAATGTAGTCAGCTGCCAGTGATGGGAGTCTGGTGTAAATGCAGCTCTCCTCAACAGCTGGCATTTGTGGTTTTGGTGCTGCTGCTTTCTCTGTACTCCTTTTCTTCCTTCTTGACCTCATACTACGATTGTTCCCATCAGTAGCACCTGCCTGCAGGGGATTACACCTCTGCAGCAGAGAAATGCTTGTAGCCCGTCATGGATATTTTGGGGGCAACTGCAGGTCACTAGTTGATGACAAAAGCAGAGGCTGATTATGTGTGCATTTTGTATCAAGTTTGCCTTTTGATGGAAGCTGCTGCAGGTTGTGAGGATGGCAGTCAATTTGATACTAACTGTACACAGCTGATAAGACCTGTAACTCCTGAAAAGTTCACAGATAACCATCAGCGTTGGCTGCAGGGCAGAAACACTTTAGGCACATGTGGGCTTTTCAGTGCAGTACAGTGCTAATGACCTCCGTTGAGGTCTCTCTGAGTACCATAACGACCACAAACCACTATCATCCTGTTGTATATTTAATCTTAATAACTGAATACTTCAAAAAGTAAAGAGAGCTTATGTGTCATGGTGTCTGTCGAAGCTCAGACGTCTGACAATATAGCGGTTTGTTACTCTGGTGGAAGTACCTATATGGCACAGGCCTTGAGTTTTGTGACCTGATTCATAATGAAACGTATCTGCATAGGCTCAATGAAACACAAAATTCAGAAATGTGTGTCTCTTATTGTTTAACAGGCTTGGTGTTTGAGTGTGCCTGAAGTACTTATTGCAGAAAGTCAATGGATGATCTGATTTGTTGAGCTTCTAAAATATTTTTTTTATGAGGACACAATTAGGCCAACTAATGTGTGTATGATCTTCTGTAAGAAAGTGGTTTATAAATACCAGTAGGCTGATACCTTGTTCTGCAGATGACAACATGAAGCAGAGAATTATGTCGAGCCGTTAACATCATGGCCGTTTGAGAATGATCTTTTTTTTTTAATTGAAATATTCACCTGTGTTACTCAGAACAGCTTAGTCTCTGTAATTATCACCTTTTTTTTAATATTTATATTATATTATATTTTGGGAAGTAGGATGAGCATAGAAGGCCTGACAGCTGAGTCCACGAACATGCTGAATATCGCACTCGTGTCGCGACAGCCTTTGGAGCTACTTTGTAAAGTTTATCTAAGGCAGCTCAGTGTAGTGGTTGTCAGAGGCAGCAGGCAGCTAGACTGGTCTTGCCTCAAACAAGGCTGATAATAGACTGTTCTCGCCTCCCTCATGCTGATATTTTGCTGACATGAGTGAGTATGGTAGAGAATTTCATTGTATTTCCTTCAAACTTCTGCCCAGTTTTACCATGCAGAAGTGGGTGAGCAACACAATCAGTGTGAGAGAGATTTTCATTTTGCCCTCATGCAGGAAGTTCAGAGGTCACAGACAGTTACACAGTAGATATGTGCTCACTGGAGCTGGTTCAGATTCAGTGTCTCGCTCAAGGACACTTAAGCTTGATGGATGTTTGCTAATATCAGGTGTTAATCTTGCTCATCCAGTTGAATGACCATCATGAGCACATGCTTGATCATTTTTAAGCTGTGTTTGCATTTTTTGAAACTTTCTTGTTAATGTACTAACAAGTTAGATCGTTTCTAGATGTGTCTTGTGTGTAATAATAATTATCTTTAACCCTGTGTGTTAAGTTAGTATTTGAAATTGGTTCAGTTTTTTTGGTATCTGTGGCCTTCAACAAGCCCAACTTCAACTTGATAAGTTAAGTTCAATTCCATATCCTTTTTTTATCCTCCTTGAGTGAATTAAAATGAGTTGGCAGGTTGGAGTGAAGAACACACCATCACTGCAGGGATCAAACTTCTCACTTCTCCGTCACAGGACGGTCTGACCGTTGACCAAGTTTCCCAGTCTGAATGAATAGGATGATCATGATGCGGCTCTCTCCGGTCAGCACTTCCCACTCAGCAGAGTAATAAGCAGCAGTGAGGTTCAGTGCCAGCTCCTGCTGCTGTCTATTTGATATCTGAATGTCACTCGGTAATAAGTGAGCAATGCTTGCCAGAAACATTTTTCCAGCTCGTTTTTAACTTGTTGAAGCGCTGCTTTGACATCGGTCCTACCAATGGTGCTGATTTTATTTCAAAGATGGGGCGGAAGGATTCACACTCTGGCTCAAAGCGTTGGCATCAGATCTCTCTGAAACACTAGAAATGAAGCTTTGTTTTCAGTTCGCTTCATTAGATTGAAACAAAAGCTATATATTTATATCAGAGGTGTTCAGGAATGATCAATGAAATGTACAACAAGGTGTTGTTCAACGGAACTGCTGATCTAGAGGACTAGTGTTAAATAATGGCCAGGGCTTCCACAGGCCATGAAAAAGTTTCGAGAAAATTTTAAAGGGTTTTGGAAAATTATTGAACAGCCTAAATTGAATTGGAAGTATTACGACAGAGCAAGCAAATTCTCTAATGCTGTGTAATGTGTATCTGAAGCAGATCTGTTTGCACAGGATCTATTCCTGTGACTGTAGAGAACCTTTTACAGACTTCGATAATTTGACATACATTTATGTTCCACATCTGTGTACTCCTTCACTGGATTGAGTTAGTTACTAAAGGCTGCATCCAGTTTTCCTGTGGCTACACTGATTTGGATGATTCTCAGTCAATACTATTTCACATCTCCACGCTTTTCCTCCTCCATTAGTAGTTTCATATGATTTGGAAGCAGTTTGCGCGAAGCTCTCAAGCCTCGTGGGCCAATGGAGTCCTGATTTTTATTTTATTTTTTTCAGTAAAAACCTCCAGTTCATCCAGGCACCCACCGCAACTTGAGAGTGAATGATGGGTGTTTTTGAAATAAGGCCTTTGGTGTTGTTACAGTGTTCGACTTCTTTCCCAAAGTGCAGCAGGTTTTACTCAGAAGCCAAGTCAGGTGACAGATACCCTGGTTCAACCTTTGTTTGCCCTCTCCACTGCATCCCCAAAGGGAGGAAATCGGGCCCAGGAGGCACTGACATCTAAGAACCGCTCACTTAAGCCTGTGTGTTACTTTTAAATGCTCAAGTCATCAATTGTTTTTATCTTGATGAGGTTTTTACACATGGTTGGAAATGTGTAAAGGAAGGAATTAGTTATTCTGCCTTGTCTAACAGATTAAATAGGGAGGATGTGCTGAGATACCCTGTCACACTGGCATTTGTTGTAAGGAAAATGATCATTTAGAGACATTTTGCATGTTTAAATCAAACCTTTATTTGATGAGTACACGTGGCAGTGATCTATTGAAAAGTATTTTAAGATATTTCGGATTTCACCTTTTGATGCCTGATGTAAGCAGCGAGTTGGACTTTCAAGGGCAGTTTTTACTGTCCACAGTGATTATACAAAAAGAAACCAGCTCTTGACTGTGCCTTGCTCTGCTGAATCAACCACTGCCAAGTAATCTCTGTTTTTCAGAGTTGAACATGCTGCTTCCTTAACAGCTAAATGATTATACCTCACTCTCAGGTATGCCTCCCCAAACTGATTGCAGTGTACAGAAGCAAGTGCGATCATATAGACTGGTTTACTCATTTCAGTCGATATTTTAATATAAATTCCCCACTAACGCCAGACTAGTTAACCATGTGTTTCTCAACTTGTGACCCCACTTCTAAGGGCATAAACTCTCCCGACCCCAGCAATTAGACAGTGGTTTAGTTGTCATGTGAATCTGAGCATGACATATGGGTTTTTTTTTTCCCTCCACACATTAAAGGAGCTGTAACTGAATTAAAGTCAATGATATTTCAAACTTATCGAATTCATATCAAAAACTGTGAAATAAGTACAATTATCTCAACCATATATATCTCCTGTGACCTTCTCTGCATCTCAGACAATGCCATGTGGATTTTTGAACCAAAAGATTGGGAAACTCTTCAGTTTCTCAGAAGTTCAAATGCCATCACTTGTGTGGAGAATACACTGGGAAACCACGAAGAGCACATCTGATGCACATCTCTTAATTACATTGTATATAAAGCCTAGACAAAGATTGGAGCACTGAAAAATTATTTGGATGCCACTGTATCTACTGACCTGTTCATGTGCTGAAGTATTACTTGAAGATAATAGTGCAAGCTACATGGTCATTGTTGAGTGTAATGTCAAAAGTCTTAATTTTACAGTTACATACTTCAAGGCAATTCACAGCAGATTTAGCCATTTAATGAAAAGACAACATGCGATTTCACAGTTTCTACTAAAATAGAAAAACAGATAAAAAAAACCAAAAAAAAAACCATTGAACTACTATCCAGCATTATACCACACACACATTTCCCTACCCCTTTCTGCTTGGCTAGTGTTCATTTTCACACCTGGTTATGACATTATTCCAGTAACCATCATGCTTTCTGGTCCTGCTCTGCCTCCTGTGTATGCCGATGGATTCTGCTGCTCATCTGAAACATCTGGATGAAGTGGCCTTTGATCTGGCTCGCATTATCCATGTTTTTATTCCCCCGCCTCATCCTAGCTGCTGCTCAGACTTAAGAGATGCTCAGATGACAACCACTTATGGAGAAATACAAGACTGTGTGGACTAGTGTCTGTTTCCCCCCTTTTTTTTATACTACATATAATGAACTTGAAGTAAGAGCAGCAGTGCTATCACAGTGCTTTCACACATGCATTGCAACCCTGAACTTAGCATTACCTGGTGGAGCTGTATGTGAGAATGCCTCAGTTGAACCGGACGTTAAACTGACTTTACCCTGCCAGCTCCTCGGTGCAAAGTCCGTGTAATGTCCGACTGAGCCTGTGTGTGAATAGAGCAGGTCATTGTCCGGAGAAGTCACGGCGAGCGAGTGAGCATGTTGATGGCGTTTCTGTCATGCGTGCTATGGGCTGAAAACAAAACAGTGAGATTTCCGCAGCGTACATTTTGCGTCATGTCCTGCCTCCTGCACACTCAACCCAGGGCGCCACCCCTGGCCTTGACCACACTGAGTAATTCCAGTAGGTGAGAACACATCTGACACAATCTCCTACTGTGCATGTGTGAAAGGGAAACTCCGGACAGTGTCTGGACCTGATTCTCCAGACATTGTCCAGAGTTCATTTGAGAAAACAGCTACAGATAACATCTGAAGGCTCTTGAGACGTTGTGTTTTTGGTCAGTCTGTAATTTGAGCTGCCCTCCAGCAGTGTTGGTCACCACTGATAGCATAATCTCCTTCACTCAGTCTCCTTGCTAACAAGCAGATGGACAGATCTGCCTTGTAGTTGACAGTGATGCTACAATCTGGTTTTACCTTTTAATTGGATATATGATATGGTTAAAATAATTGCTCTGGGTGTTGCATAGCCTCCAATTCTTCAGTAAACGTAGAATCACTTAACTTGCCAAGTGCCTTTTACACACAACTGGAGCTTCTTCTCAGTGTCTCTAACGTAGCAAGAAGAAACCTCTTTGTAAATGTATATTATGTGCAGAAAATCATGCACCATTTATGAGCCCACACACCTGTCATTTCATCCTCACTGTCCCTAAGGTCAGTTAACAATAATACTCCAGTATAGGGTCCATTGTCCATTTCTATACCTGCAACTTTCATAAGACCGAATGCCTAGCCAACAAACCAACCAGCAGTCCGTCCCTCCCATAGATGCAAAAGCCAAAGTCGCAACGAGATAACTATAGCCAATTAGGTTACATCCACACTACTATGTTTTAGTTTTAAAACGCATATTTTTTGTTACATTTACACCTGGCGTCCACTCTACTCTGGAGTGTCAGAGAGAGAGATTTTAGAGAGGTTTTGGAATTGCTGCTGACCCTGTTTAAGTGAGAAAACTCCTGGGTTGCGTTGTAGTCTGGATGGACAGAAACCAAGACCTTTGGAAATGATGATATAGACACCCACGGTTGCTCTCTGATTGGGTCTTATTAGCCTCAGCTACCAGTGGTGAAAGCAAAATGGACAATGAAATACAAGTGTTACTGACCTTGTTGTCTTTGCCAGCAGCTGTTTTAGAGCTAAATTCTGAATATTAAAGCTACAGCTGTCTTTGCTGTTTCGTAGTATTTTCTGCAACTTAACTGCAGAGTAGACAATCTGCTTCCTGTTTACACCAACACGTGCATCCTCAGAGCTAGAGCGGTCGTCTGGACTGAGATAGTTTTAAGTTTGAAATGCTGTTTCAAACTGAAAATGCCACCTGGATTTGGGCAACGTTCCCGTAAACTGCGGTGGGTGGTGCAACTACTCACAACATGGTATCTAATGTAGACAGTTATCATTAATCTCTGACTGCAAATAAACTTTGTTTTCATGGATGGAAATATTTTTGCAGATTATGTAAAAACAAAAATTCTAATTAATCAGATTAATTTGATATATCACCAAGGTGAAACCCAGTTGAATTCAGGAGGTTTCACAGCTGTTTATGAGGAATGATACAATAAGGGAAATGGTGAAACCCACAAAATAAATGGCGGCTGCAGGTGGATGGGATCAACATCTCATACCAAAGATGACAAGACCAAGGAAACCAGGAGTCGTTTTTTCAATGGAGTACCGAGGGTCAGGATTAAAGTTCTGGGTGAAAAGGAAGCAAATTCACACTCACAGAAAAAAATAACAGCTGTTTTTTTTTCCCCAGGATTCAATAACACAAAATACAAAGTCCAAGATAGAATGTGCTTGAGTGGTCATTAGGAATATTTCCAAAATGATGATGCACCACCACACTGAAAAGCAATCATACAAATTCCAACTTTAGTCAAAGGAAAGCATGTTTTTCAGTGAAACACAATTACCATTAATGTCCAAAAAGATGTACAGCTTCTTCTTTCTTTTTTCCTCTAAAAGTGAGCGCTCTTCCTTGACAAGCATCACCTGTTTTGGCTGTTTTCTGAAGGGAACTTGCACCCGTGAGAGAATTCTTCTGTTGCAAAAAGCCTGGTTTGTAGCCATGAAATGCTCCCAACCATCCTGATTTGACCAGGTTGATAACGGAGATAGATGTTTCAGAGATAAAAGCTTTCATGTGTATTAGTAAAAGGTTAATATTTTGACCTTTCCAACTGCATACAGATTGGTCACATAGGTAAAACACTCTGCACTTTGCTGTTACTTACAAGCAGAAGTCACTGGAATACCATTAGAGCAAGCAGTCAGTATTGTAATCATTTATCATTTTATTGCATTGTTTTAAGTCCGTCATCGTCACTCAAAGTTTGCTATTGGACAACAAATGGTCTGTGCTGCAAATGATCCAACTTTTCCAACAGTATTTTCTCAATTGGCTGGGAGTCGGCATCAGTAAACGTCCCTGCGATTATTGACAAAGCAAACCACCCTCAGCCTGTGTTGGACAGCCGGCTTCATTAAATCCCAGCAAACATTTCTGTCCAGAGAGCGGCTGTGGGTGTGTTTGCATGTCTGAGGGCCACGTCCAGCAGGGGGCAATCGACTCCCACACACTGACACATCGAGGGCATTTGGGCAGCCAGGCAGCTGAGAGTAATTGAAGCCAGAAGTATCTATGCTGGTGTGATCCAGATGACCGTAAATAACACAATACTAATGACAGCGGCTGTTTGCAACTGTGTGTCTATCCATCAGGTCTCATGCCTCGCTAGTTTCCCACCCTTTGCACTCGTAGTATTTTGGAGGGAAAACATCTCAATGCTAGAGGCAGTACACACACACATTTCCCTTAACGGTTGTCGTAAGATGATGAAAGCCCGGTGCTTTCTGCTGGTTGGTTGTCGCATGCAAGTCAAGTAGGAAGGGATTGATGTTCCTCTTATCATGCATGTATGAAAAAGGGGAAGTGCAGACATGAGCAGCTGCAGTCACCCCCCCCCCCTCCACTGCCCCACCCGTCTTTCACCCACGGGGCTGCTTTTTTTTTTTTTTTTTTTTCTTGCTCGTGCCCAGACAGCGGTTGATGACGCTGCAGTCGGGACCGCGGCCTATCTCTCCCGCTCTCTCTCTCTCTCTCGCTCACATGCGCGCACTCCTCTCTCTCTCTCTCCCTCTACAAATGAAGGCTGAGTGTATTTATAGTCCAGTGTGTCACCCGGCAGCCAGCGGACGGGGGATTACCTTGGCCACGATGAACAAACGGGGCCTCATTCAGAAACAGCCGCTTGCTCGGTGACTCACGGCCACACAGGCAGGGTTCACCACACTTTCACTGCTGAGGTATTTTGCTGCGTGAGTGTGTGTGTTTTTGTTTGTCTGGCAGATTTCCCCGCATCATTATTAGGTGTTATATCAAATCAAAGAAGGCCAGGCTCGGTGGCTGCATGTTGATGGAGAATATTTCTCCCCCAAATTGAGTGCAAACTTCTCAAAAATGTGAGGGTTACAGTTGAAGATGACGTGCTCGCTTCATGTTGGAAGGCCGCTGTTGGTGTTGCACTTATTCCTACTTTCAGCTGTTGCACTGTTCAGAGGAGAAGTGGTGTTTTTCAAATAACCACATCTAAGTATTTATATGAAAAGTAATTTGAACTGACCAAACCTCTTCCCACTTCCCTGGTCAGCTAAAATCAACAATAGTTCAATCCATTTTTGGGAATCTCATCGTCTGAAACATGTTGCTATAAAGAATAATTAATGTACTAACTACTTAGATTTTCAGCAGGTAAAAGTTTGGGAAATTTTTTTTGAAATATATGAAAATACATGCAAATCTACCTAATTTTTAAAGTGAGGGCAGTTATAGTTTGTAGTTGTTTTCTGACATCTCACATTATCATATTACTGACTAATATTACTTCATGCTGCACTGACAGTCATCACACGTGCCTGTCTCATGATGCACAGTGCTCATTTTTAGCCTCAGTTCCTTGACTTAACTCTTTCTGAGGCTTTGAAAGCACGACAGGTGACAGCGTTCATCGCTGACTCAAACCAGAAAACAACTTGTAAACCAGCAGTGCTAGTTGAAAGCTCAGGCCGGCAGCTATCACATTTCATTGTAGAATTCCACTTTTTTTCTGTAGCACAAGTTTCTTGTGTTTACCTTAAATTGTGTACGCTGAATTCCTGAGTAGATTCATATTTTATCTTGAATTAAACTTGGTGTGTGTGACAGTTTGTCTGCTCAGCCGTGGTAACTCTTACTACTCCTGCTTTTATACTCAGTTGTTCATTTGTGTATAATTTCAAGTCTGACTGAGTCTCAGTTGAATCTTTTTAAATGTCATTCTTTTTAGTTTATCAGCCTGTTTTACCTCGGAAATGTTGGCCTCTCATTCCACGAATTAATGTTTGTGCTTTTTGTGAGTCGTAAGCGTTGGAGGATGTTTGACTTGTAATGTGAGTACACATTGAGAGACAGTCAGATGAGTGTCCTGGTCCATTGTCATATTTGAATTGCAGAGTGAGCTTAGCCGTTTCTGCACACTGTCAACTTGACAATATGTACAGGTGCAACATCTTTGTGATACAACATGCTACAGGAAGGGGGGTGGATTTCACCCTTTTAGAAATCTCTGAAAGCTCTGACTCCTGTTAGAGGATCCTCTCTCTCTCTCTATCTCTCTCTCTCTATCTCTATCTTCTTCTCTCTCTTTCTCTCTCTCTCTTTCTCTCTCTCTCTCTCTGTGGCATCAACAGCAGCTCAGGGGCTTCCCTCCAAATCTGGGAGCAAACAAATATTGTTGTATTACACTTGCAGCTTTGTAAAAATCATAAATGTTTCTATATAGTATCCTTGAAATTAGCTTTAATTACCTTTTTATGGCGTCATTGCTTTTATTTGGTCGTATGAAAGTCAGGAGACAAAATGCAGGTAAGAGAGGGGGAGTGATGAGTGAGTTGCTCCGGGTCTGTTAGAAATGCATGTTACATGTCTTAAACACTGAGCTACCAGTACTCTTAACGGCATTTTCATCATTTGTCATGAATTATTTCTTTTATTGTATTAATTTACTCCTAATAAAAGGGCATTTGCCTAACACTACAACAACAACAGTTTGTTTGTTTAAAGGCACAAGATTCAACCTTAGTTTGATGATTACGCTACAAAACGTGAGAGTAGCAGCTTGATTTGGAGCTCAAGACTAAGAAAAGCAGAATGTCAAACCTGTATTCTTTGTCTTTGGGTTATTAAGATTTTGGATGTATTGTAAATCCTTTTAGATATGAGTTACGTTAGCTCTTCCCTTTCTTAAATACGACCATCCTGCAGTAATTTAATGTTTTCCGTTTCATAAAAGAAAAAGACAGTGGGGTCTATCTGTAAACTGTTAACGGGGGACATTTGTTAGCTGTTGGTTTGCTCTGTTGAGACTGTGAGCGGTTGGTTAGTTAGTACACAGTATCACAGAGAGAGAATGCTGCCTCGGCCTCACGGCATCTGTGCTCAGTGGAGAATGTGCTTGATCACGTTAAAGAAACAAATCATTATCAGTCACTCAAGTCTTGCACAAATCCACTGCAAAATTCACACCAAGCAACCCTTAGCTCATCGTTGTTGTTTTTTTTTTTTTCTTTCTTCTTCTTCTTCCCCCGCAGATACTTGGAGAAGTATGAGAAAGTCCACCACTTCGGCGAGGATGATGAAGAAGCGCAGCCGGGGAATCCCAAAGCCTCTCTTCCAATCGGTGCAATTCCCAACTCTTATAACTACCAGCAACACATTGTATCAGGTAGGCAGAGACAACACGCTTCGTATTCAGTAGCCCTCACTCTCTTCACCTAGTTCACCCTTCCATTTGTGTCTGGGTCACGTCTGTATCAGGTTCATGGACTCAGTCTCTGCTTCTTGTTTTCTGACTCACTCAGTTTCTCTCCGGACTTCATTCTGCCTCTCTGTCTCTTGGTCAAGATGTGATTTCAGCAAAGCATCACTTCATCAGAGCTGTGTGTGAGATGCATGGGAAAGTGGTCGACCCACAGGTCAAACATATGCATAGAAATGTGCCTCAACAATAGCTGTTTGTTTCAAGGTTTTTCTATGTGTTAGAATTTATTTCACGAGGACATGACGAGGAAGAAAATAACGCCGATTGCAAATTATGATGAATGTCCAGTTAGCTTCAATGTCTCCAATAGTTTTACAAGCTCCAGAGGTTCGGCTTAAAAGTGTTTTTGCACTTTTAATTTCAGCTGTTGGGAAATTCACTGTGCTGTGTTGTGAAAACACGTCAGATTTTCATGTGCTGTAGTCAAGCAGGCTGCATGTTAGAGCCCGAAAGATACAGCATTTTTAAGGCTGATGCTGATTTCAATGTTTGATGTTTTGAAAAGATCTGATAACGATTTATCAGCCAATATTTTGAAACCTCACTGCAGCTGGCACATGGTTCAAGTACGTTACACATGGGAGTGGGCGATCTGACGATCTTCTATCAAGGGCGATATGATCCAGGTGCTATATTTAGAGGTTTAATTTAAAAATTTAAATCACTAGTAATCAGACCATCGTTACCTGTTAAACAGCTAGTCTGCTAACTGCAGCTAGCAACAGCAAGAAATGCGAAGCAGGACAAGCCGGAGCTTTCAAATCAAAACATTTGCATATTGTACTTCATAAATAAATAACAGCGCTGTCCAAACAAACAAATACTCCACATGAACTAAGCAAAAAGTCAAATTGGTTGTGACACAATTTGTTAACAGAATTGTAGGTGAAGAAAAAGCAGCGAGCGGACGAACATTCAAAAGAAGCATCAAAGCGGTGGAAAGATACAAATCACAACTTCCAGTCTGGACTTTCACAATAAATCCAGAGCAGCAATAGGATTCAGATTGTGATTGAGATCGTCTTTTGAGATTCAAATGATTTTCTGGCCACATCGCCCCACCCCTAGTTACACATATATTACATGCAAAAGGGAGGAAACAGATAACTTGGCTCTAGTATCAAACAAACAAAATCCACCTCCCAGCATCTCCAACAACCCATTCATTAACACACCCTATTTCGTGTGTTTTTAATCTGTACAAAAAACAAACAGTGTGACAATCAATATTTGCCATTTTATGTGGGGTTTTTTTTGTCCCATACTTTCTTGGCTGAGAGCAGGAGATTTTAGGAAGTTACTGCTTCTGGCCAAGAAAGAGACCAGCACATTGTTGTTTCTAAACTCTGGAGATTTGTTAATCAGTGAGCTTAAAAGGTTCTAGGCAAATTTTTTATTTATTTATTTTTTTTACCTTTGGACAGAGCAAAGTGAAGAGAGTGCCAGCTCCAGCTACATATTTACACAGACATGAGAGTGGCATCAATTTCCTCATCTAACTCTGAGCAAGAAAGCAAATAAGCAGATTTCCCAAAATGTCAAACTATTTTTGTAACCGGTTAAAGGCAGGCTGATAACATGACAACTGCATCAACACCAAACAGAGAAATCTAATGTGAAATCTAATCTCAGTAGTGAGTGTGTTTTTCTTTTTTTCTTTTTTTCTTTTTCTTTTTTTTTTTTTAACCTTTCGGTCAGGTTGTTCTGTTCTGCTAGTTTTCTAAACGTCCTTGGCTATTTTTTTCACCTGGTGTTTTTGGCACACAATCTCCATGGTGATTTTGTATTCACACCGGCATGACGCAGGTAGTCTTGAGCTGTAACACTGGCTTCTGAACATCCATACCACCTCGTCAAGCCGTTTGATTAACTCTGCATAGTAACGCCTGCTTTTCACACCAAGAAAGAATTTGTTGCAGAGCGTAGTGACGAGAAGAAATGACTGTGTCCGTTTTGTCTTTTACTTTCACCTGTGAAACCTGAGAGAGGTCCCCCCTCCCACTACTGAGCCCTCTGCTGTTTGACTCCTCCATCTCCATCAGTCTGCTCATTGTATTTAACATGCTTCACTTTTATAACACAGCGAATCATTTAATTCAGTTCTCACCTTGCTCATCGCTGCTGTTTTTGAACCAAGGCTAAGAAGAATGCAGTAACTGTCAGTTCCTTTTTTTTTTTTTTTTCTTTTCTTGGAAGTTGCCTACACACACCTCAGCGCTGGTGAATATTTTCTTAAACCCAAACATGCTGCTGCTTTCACGATGAAAGAGCAACCTCTGAGTAACCACATCATATTTCAAACTAAATGTTTTTTGTGCAGCCGGCCAAGGCCGACCTCTTGTCTGTTCTGTCCGACCCCTGCTCTCACACACACACACACACACACACACACTCTCTCTCTCTCTCTCTCTCTCTCTCTCTCACACGTATATCATTACTGAATGTGGCTTGTCCATTAGCCTCACAGTGTTATAGAGCTGACTGCTGAGCTTCTCTTGGAGGTAATTGACTGCCCTGACAGAGGTTATTGATGAAGGGAAGGAGGAAGCACTTGTTGGTTTTCCCTCCACCTGAGTTTAGATTAGAGCCTCCAGCCCTTCAGTTCTTCCCTCAGGCTCTTCTCTCTCACATTTAGCCCGCTGCCTGCTGAGCTGATTGACTCCAAAACGTGTCCCTGGTGGAAACAGACACACGACAAACAGTGGTGAACTTAGTCCGTGGCTTCTTGGTACAAGCCCCAACAAAAATCACATCATCATTTTTGTAATTATTTTCTTCAGTGAAAATGAAACACAGAAATGACCATTCCAACTGAAATCTGCCAAAATAATTTTTTTTTTTTTTGTATATCATTCAGCCCCGCCTCAAAACCACCTTGGCATTTCTGTCCTGCAATTTCTTATTTATTCATCCCCACTGATACTGAAACTGATGACAGTATATTTGAATCTGTTTATTGGTCTAGTCCTATTTCAGACCCTTTAAGATGAACTCTGTGTCCCCCAGGCTCTGAATTTAAATGTGACCATATCACAGCGGGACGGACAGGTTGATATTGTTCTGTGTTGGCTCAGTGATGGTTAGGTATTTGACCATTGCTCTGGAAATATTACACTGAGCTGTGGTGTGCCCTGTTGTTATGTTTTGCTTGTACACCTGGGATGAACTTCTAAGTCACTCTGCTCATAAATTCGTGTGTGTGTCATGTGGCATGTCGTACACCTGTCCTCTGCAGCTCTGTGTCGCTGCAGGTGTTGGAGGATGAGCACAGACTGGCAGGTTTTGAATGGAGCTGTCGCTGCTATAATAGCAGCTCGGCTGAATTACATTTGCCTGCACAAACCTTTTCAGCATGGAAATCAAATCCACTCACCAGGACTCCTCTCTGCTGTATGATTGGTTTCCAGAGGCAGCAGTCGACAAAAATCCTGCACCGAATTGAAATATCCACTGTATAGAAAAATGACACCTATGCACACAAAATGATTGATAGCAGAAAATCACACCATAGCGCAGTGAGGAATCTGGAGTCTTTGCACTTTCCCAGACTGGATCATCTGTCACTTAGTGCTGCTGAATAATAACATCCAAATCATAATTCTTCCCTCTGCACAGCCCTCTTTAGTATTTTGGATTAGACATCTTTAATTATAAAAAGCCAATCATGGAGGTTGACTGAGTCCGAGACAAACACAATTAAAAGTTCCTCAACCAGACGAGGCACAGCTCATCAAGCTACACTGAACCAAAGGCAGCTTTCACTGAACGGCTTAAAGGCCCAAACACAGATAAAGGAAACATAAAACTGAGTGTAAGTGGCTGAAGGTGTGAAGAGGCAGCAGTAGAACGGTGAAGGAACTGGGCTTTTCACTCTTTCTGCAGCTCTGTGGCTAATTCACATGTTGCAAACTACTAACTCTTCTACGTCTGTCTTGTCCTGCTTTATTTCTTGTGTGTGGCTCCTCGGAGACGCAGTATCTCCCCCGCCTGTGTTGTTGTGATGCTTCTTTTCCTAGCTTTAAGTTCAAAAGTGCTGATTTATTTTTCCCCTTTCGAGACATTTGTTGAAGGCTTCTACATTAATATTAAAATATATTGAAATTTTTTACATAACCAAACTTGCGTTTGTATGAGCTGCACTGCACACTGTTTAGCCCTGTTTTGGCAACAAATGAAAAATGTTTAAGTGGGTGTGTGACATTTCACTCACCTCGCTCACTCATTTAAATGCATTTTATTGTGGAATATATTTAGTAACCCTGAGATATTTTGTTTTTGTTTTTGTTTTTTTTTTCTCTCCAGACTATCTCCGCCAAAGCTATGGACTGTCTACGGATTTCGTTCCACCGTGTGACTACAATAAACTGGTGCTGTCTCTCCTCTCGGGCCTACCCAACGAAGTGGACTTCGCTGTTAACGTTTGCACTCTGCTTTCCAACGAGAGCAAGCACGCCATGCAGCTGGACAAGGACCCCAAACTGGTCACGTTGCTGCTGGCCCACGCCGGCGTCTTCGACGACTGTACGTTTCCAACCTCAGTCAGATTGTGCTCTTTAGTTCTAATGTTGAACAGCCGACAAAGAAACTTTATGATATAAACTTTAAAAAGTTGATTCTGTACATTTAGTCAGTGTGAATATTGGTAAAACTGCTAAATTCACTATGTGCAAAGTGAATTAAAGTTGTTTTGTTTTTTTTTTGTTTAGGTTCTATGTACTTATATAACAGGGAATTGATGAACAATAGAATAGATGCAAGTAGTAACTCTAACCCTCCCTCTGTGCCTCTGTAGCGCTAGGCAGCTTCTCCGGGGTATTCGGGACAGACTGGAAGGAGAAAACGTCCCGGGACTTTGTCAGGGTAAAGGTCTTTTTTTTTTCTTTTCTTTTTCCTTTTTTTTTTTTTTTTTGTTAATGTGTTCTGCAAGCCGTTTATTTCTCATTTGATCGTTACAGATAGAAATGAAACACTGCTCTCTCTAAGAAGCCACAGAGCTTTTCGCTTTTTACAGTGTGAAGTTTGGCAGAAAATCTGATGGTTGCTCCTCACAGAGGAACCTCAGAGCAGTTTTCTCTTAAGGCGGTTTTACACTGATTTCACTTTGAGTTCAGTCCATGTAACCTGCGTGCATGAAAGTCAATTCATGATATTAATGCAATATAAAAACTACATTGCGTTATTGTTTTATCCTCGGTCATGGCTCGGGTCTCTTGGCTGTTTGTCCTGAAGTTAGAGGTCACACTCTGTGAGAGCTGGTGCCTGTAGCTCAAGGACATTTTGTATCTAATGCAAACGGCTTTAATGGGGGTTATGTTATTAAAAATGTGGATGTCGTGATTATGGAAAAAAAGTGCTTAAAGTTCCAAGGAAGATAAGAGCTGAAACAGTTGGTCAATTCATCAATCGACAGAAACTTAGACATCAACAACTTTGATTTACACAATCTTGCTGCAGAGGTCTTCCATGATAGCAAATTGAATATCTTTAGTTTCTGGACTGTTGTCTGGACAAAACAAGCAATTTCTCTATGTCAAATTAGGTTCTGGAAAAATGTAGCAAGCATTTTCACTACTTTTTCGATTTGGTCCATATAGTGTCTGAAAATAATCAGCAGATTATTCAGCGATTTAAATGATTTTTAGTTGTAGCACCATTTATGATATTGACACTTCTGCCATGTTAAGGTTATATGATAAAAGTGCTTACCTGGCAGTGAGCTGATTGCCCCACTAACCTCAGTGTTATGGGTTTTGTTTGGTTGTCAGCCAGCAGTAACTTGAAGTTGATGAGTTAATCAGGTCTGTCAACGTACGTTTGTCTAATTTAAAGTTGCCTAATTTGGCTGTAGACGTTTTATAAGTATGACTTTAAATGCCCGGCTAACAGCCTCTGTGTTTCTGCAGTTCTGGAAAGAGGTGGTGGAGGACGCTGAAGTCAGGGAGCTGATCTGGGACAAGGGCAGCCCAGCACAAGGTAAACACGCTCTGTGGTAGAGACCACAGAAAACAATATAAGGGTACACTCCTGTATGCTCCCATGGTGAATTTATTGACACCTAACGGGCTGTGACATGCTCAAGTGTGCAGACGTTGTTTACTGTGATTTCTTTTTCAGTTTTCCTGGTTTAATACCTGTGAGTGAGAAGTGTGATGTGTTTTGTTGTCTTTCTTCTGGAACCAGAAGTTCCGACTGAGCATTTCACATTTCATTTACAAAACAGTTTTTAACAATAAATGAAAGTGAAGATCACAGAATAAAACAAAGGTGGATTAAATAAATGATTGATGCACCATTCGGAGAAATGTTAACACCTGCTACACGTACTTTTACAATATACATGACAACACAAAAGAAACACAACTTCTGGCACAGGAAGCTCAGGAACTTCAATGACACAGTATATTTTAGAAACACAATTATTAGGTTTAATGTGATCCTGAAAGTTAAAGCTTTTGTAACCTGTTGAATAATATCTGCTCACACTCTCCTCTGGCGTGGAGCTCTAAACCGTTCCTCCCCTCCTCTCTGCAGATGGTACGTCGTGTGAGGAGCGCTGGCAGAGCCTCTTCCACCCGCCACGGAACCTCGGTATCAGTGACATGGAGGCCCAGCGGGTGCTGCAGATTGCCGTTATCCTGCGAAACCTCTCCTTCGAGGAGGCCAACGTCAAGCTGCTGGCGGCCAACCGAACGTGCCTGCGCTTCCTTTTGCTCTGTGCCCACTGTAACCTCATCTCACTCCGACAGCTCGGACTGGACACGTTGGGCAACGTGGCTGCCGAGGTGGGTCTGGTTCTGGGCATTTGTTTTGAATTTGAACAGAGACATACAACTGTTGGTCAGTGACTTAAAAACTGATGTCATGGATTTGGGTCAGTTCAGTAATGTAGTATCAGTGAGCAGCCTGAGGTAGGTTTGTATCCAGATGTAGGTTACTGTGACACGTTAAACTGTCCATGTATGAGATCAGTGTTGTAAAACTGTATTACATTCTTCATTGACGTGGTCTGAACAGATTTAATCCATTATTGGCTAAGTCCCTCCCCTATTTAGCATATTGTTCAGTCACAGCATAGCAACAGTAACTAGGCACAGCAGGTTTTTTTTTCCAAGGTTTGGATTTCTCCAGGGGTTGACGTGATGTACATTAGGCTGAGTTCCAAGAGTTTGGGAGTGTTTAATTGCAATTATTAGCATGTGTGATGAGGACAAGGAGCTTGTCATTAACAAACTATAGCACAGTGATTTGTGGGGTTACAGTTTATGCTTAATAAAAATAGGTGGACTAGTATTACCACTGTGACACATAAAAAAAAAAAAACTAAAAAAAAACACTTTTCAACCAGAATGTGGAGCTAACATTAGCTTGATTAATTAGCTAATTAACCAGCAAAATCAATTACTTGTTAAGTGATGAGTTACTGCTCAGAAACAGATAGATCTGCTGGGTTTATTTGGGTCAGACATGTGGTATGTTTAGAAACTCAATCATCTGTAGCTGTAGATACTGTTTCCTGAGAAATGAGGACTGCGGCTGTTAGATGCTGTGCCACTTACAGTCTGTTTTTTAGATTATTTTTCACATATTAATTCAACCAAGGTGAATAATCATATTTTCCAACAGTTACAGACACTGAACTCAACCGCTTGAATAAAGTTTTAGATTTAGAAATGAAGAATGTTGGTGAAACTTCAGTATAACATTTATTGGTACGCATGTTAATGAGGCTGCGTCTATTTTTAGGAACTCTATGCATAGAGTCCCTGATACAATCAGTGAAGCCTTTGATGTGATTAATTGGATGGTTGGGTTTAGGGCACTTTAAGCATTCTACAGATATGATCCTGCAAAGCCTTGTCTCATGTATTAATGTAAATAATATAAATCCTATTAGAGCACTTTTTGGTAGCTTATATGTTGTGACCAACAACACAAATCATCAGTAAGTAGACAGACCTCAACCTGCTGTTCTTGAATATAGTAACAAGTCGAGCTTTGTTATGGTACAGTGTGTTTGTTATTCAGAGCCTATAATCTCAGTGCTGAGGAGGGCAGTCCGTCCACTCTGTAAAGTATTTATAATGAACGTTGAGGTTCTTGCCAGCTGACTTGCTGGATGGTGGAATCCATAAATAATGCTCGTCTGACTTGTAGCTCCAGCTGGATCCCGTTGACTTTCGGACGACTCATCTGATCTTTCACACCATCACCAAATGCTTGATGTCCAGGGACCGGTTTCTCAAAATGAGAGGTGAGTGCTCCGGTGGCTCATTGTGGTGACAAACTCCTTTTTTATTAAGTTTTCCCTCTTCACTGTGAATGTCATGATGGTATATGAAGCATCTTGCAATAAATGTGTCCGTGTGTCTTTGTGTTTGTCCTCAGCCATGGAGATCCTGGGCAACCTCAGTAAGGCGGAGGACAATGGTGTGCTAATCTGTGAGTACGTGGACCAGGACTCGTACAGGGAGGTAATGATGCTCCTCACCCTGCCCGACCTCATGCTCCTCATGGCCTCCTTGGAGGTGCTGTACCTGCTGGCCCAGCTCGGAGAGATTCCCTGCAGCAAGATCGCCTCCGTAGACCACAGCATAGGTATGAGAGTTTAAAAAAAAAAAAAGAAAAAAAAAGAAAAGAAATCATGGAAATTTACTTGGCTTGTCTTTTTAAAAAAAAATGTTTGATCCATTCCAGTTCATTCTTCTTAAGTGAATCCAGAGCTTGAAATCTGATGTCACATGGTCTTAGTTGAGTTTTGGTAACTTGTCTGTCTGCCAAGTTCAGTCACGCTAGTCTTTCCATTCATGAGTTACTGGCTCTGATGACAGTGTATTTCCTTCATCCTTGAAATCTTTAATGATTGTTTCCTCTGGTTTGGATTCTCTGCTAAATGGCTGAAGTGGTTCTGTGTGTTTGAACTAGGTGCTGATCCTTGTATCTTTTTCTTCTTCCTCTCTCTCTCTCTCTCTCTCTCTGGTTAGACCTTTTAGTGCGATTAGTATCGGTTGACCTTCACACATTTGGACCTGACGCCCTAACAGCGGTGCGGTTGATTGAGCATCAGGCCAACGCTGACCAGGCAGCCGAGGTTCGACCACAGCTGGTCGAGCAGGTACCTGCAGCCGTGCAGGGAGCACCAGCAGCTGGTGAGTGTCCGTACATCTCCTCCATCTGTCAGTCAGACACAATCTGTGACGCTGCTGGAGGGAGCCTGTGTGAAACCTGAACCTGATTTTTTTTTTTTTTTTTTTTTTTTTTTTTTTTTTGTTCTGCCTTAACAAGGGTGTATACCTGCAGCTCCCTGCCAGGCAAATAAGAAGAGGTTTGTTTTGAGTAGAGTGAAGTTACAGTCAGATGAAGAGCAGACCGATTGAAATGTTCAGGTGCTGAGTTTTTGCTCGCTGATTTATCAAAGCTCAATTTTAGTATTATCGAGGGATTTTCATGTGTCAGCATTTAACTCAGGTATAGGCAGTAAACACAGCTTTAGATTTAAACTATTAAGATCCACTGGAATTTTTAAATTTAAATAAAGCATTTACATACCTTTGTTTTCATGGTAGCTCTCAGGTGGCAGGACTGTAAACAAAATAAAAAAAGGCAATGTAAATAAGGCAACATGCTGTGGAAATCTGTGAATCACGATATTCAGAGTGAAGGTAACAGCGAAATCCCACCTGCCATCAACTATGTGTTGGAGCTTTAAACAACCTCTACTGTAAATACCACAGAGCAGCTTCACCTCGTCCAACCCAACAGAAACCAAACACAAATTTCTCCTGTTCTGACACAAATCAATGCAACGCACAGGGTCTGTATTTGACTGTGTGTCTGTGTATTTTGTGCCGGAGGAGACGAAGCTCCTTGTTTAACAGTAAATAATGTTTAGGTAACAAATACAGAATCACTTGCCAGTTCACAATGATTCACTCACGACCGACAAACTCACCTGTTGCTGAGCCGCACAATATTCCAACATGGCTGCGCTGCGTCCTGCTGTTTACAGGCCCGTTCTGTTTGGTGCCCCGTGCTGAATATATAATATTTACATCCTTTTATTTTGCTGCTGCAAGTAATTTGCTTGGAGTAACAGGTTTTTCCATTACCAGTTGCATCGCTCAATAATACACAAGTTTCTGCTCTGTTTGTGATGAAACACGAATTTGCAGTGATGGGGGGAAAAAAAGCATTTTAAAGCAGAAAATAAAGATGAAAAAGTTTTAGTAGAATAAAAACCGTGTTAGCTGTGAACACTTTTTTGGGAGCTGATGGTGAGACCACCAAGAGAATTCACACCTGTTGGGTTTTCAGGTGTTTGAGGTGTTTTGTGTTTCCTGTACCTGTAACAGGTGTGTTTTTAAAAAAAAAAAAAAAAAAAAAATGTGTGTGAATTAACAGGTAACCGCTGGTGGGCCATAAGCCCACCTAACCTTGGAAGTGTTCACCCCAGTGTTGTCAGTGGCCACTAATGCAAAATTATTAGTGTTGTGACATCTAGTGGACAGCCAGGGGAGCACCACAGACTAGACATTCATTCAATCAATAGAGCAGGTCTTTCTTTTGCTTTGTCTGTCAGCATTAACTCGATCATACAAGGAGACTTCACTTTGTTTTTGTTTGTTTTTTTTTTAACTTAAATGTTTCTTTTCTTTTTGTCTCCTCAGTAACAAGGGTCCCAGTTCAATCCACTCAACCACCACCTGGTATTGTTGAACTAGATGGGGAGAAATTTACACTGCAGTGGTAAGATTTATTAACCTATAGACATCTATAGTGACAATGTAACTGAAGAACCAGTTTAAATGTCTTTGTGGGAGAAGAGATTCAGGATTCCCCTTGTAGCCATCCTCCGCTGTGTCTGTATTTCATTTCAACATCTTTTCTGCTCACTTTTTTTCTTGCTCAATAACTAATAATAATTCACTTTATGCTTCTCCAACAGGCTAAACGCACACTTTGAGACAAACCCTGAGGGCTCTGTGTCTCGATCAGAGATGTACTCTGAGTACCTTGCCACGTGCAGTAAAATGGGACGAAGCAACATCTTGAACTCCACCGGGTTCCTTAAATGTCTCCGGTCAGTCCCCTCTCCTCCTCTGTCTGATGCGTTTATGTTCCACCAGCACAGACAGCTGATAATCTCTGTGCCCTGACCAAAGTATATATTACTACTAACCAACTGGAGTTCTGTTTTCTCAGTTTGCTACACAGCAGTTGCTGCTGTTTACCTTGGTAGAGCAGCTTTAACAAAGCATAGCTGTGTTGAGTTTTGACAATGATCCTCGAGTCAGATACCAGTAAATGTAAAACGAAAGCAGTTTCAGTTCTATAGATTCTTGGTAAACTTCTTTTTAGGGCTGAACAATTAATCGCAATATTGTCGAAATCGCAATATGGCCAAGCACAATATCCAGTAAGGTAAAATGTATTACAACATACAAATTATAAAAATTCAGTCACAATTAAATGCAAAAATTACCATTCCCACTCAAATGTGACATATCACAATCACATCTGTCAAAATAATTGCAATATGATTTTCTTCCCACTTAAAATCTGTTCATATTATGCAAAGACAGACTCGTAGATAGATGAGTCAAATGAGGCTGTATCATGACAGAAGTATCTGTAGCAAATGCACTTTTAAAAATAAATCACCCTGCATGCTACAGGATAAATTTTCAAGTAGCTGTATTTTGTTAAAACATGTTGAACATTAATAGTAAATGTGCAACTCAAATCGCAGCACATTTTGCATTCAGCATTTAAACTCACCAGTTTTGCCGCCCCCACCACAGGACTGTGTTCCCCAACCACACGATGCGGCGGCAAGAGGAGCCCAAGGCCAACGGCCAGGTTCAGATCCTTCTGGTTGGGCTAAGGCGAAGGTCAATCCCCTTGCCCATCCAGCTGTACTACCAGCAGTCTCAGCAGCAACAGCAGCAAAGTCCGGCAGCAGCTCCTCCACCTCCAGCAGCCCGACATGAAGCACCTGGAGACCCTCAGGCTCCGCCTCCAGGTAGAATTAATCAATCAAGCTTATGCTCATGGCTTTCATTTACTTTTCCTTGGGAGTGTAAGAAAGAGTTTTAGCTAGAAAGTTAAAATGTTCCACATGAGACTGTAAATGAATTAAAGTTGCCTGCACCGGGTTTTGTTTAGTCATCCAGGATGCTGACTGTTATTCTCCTCTGGCTCTGTTTTGAAATGGTTGACACACGATGCATTTAGTTAATCAGACAGACAGGGGCCAAATGTCAGAAGCTGAAGCGCTGTGCAAGAAAAGAAAAGGCACTTGAGAAAAGTGATACTGTGGAGAAGGATACTGGCAGTTTTACAGAGAGAGGAGAGCTGTGTACCACTGGGACCAAGATGGCTGAACTAATTACAAAGGCAAACATATTGAGAAAATGATCAAAGGAAAAAAAGTTACTTGGAGGAGCTTACTAGGGGAAATTGAAAGGAAAGCAGCTAAGCTGTATCACTTATCATGAAACTGAACACAGCACATTTGGCTACAGTGTGTTATTATGTTATGCAATAATTCTGAATATGAGAGAATGATATTTTCTTTTTGCAGCATCTCTCATATGTCAAAGAACCTGCAGGACACAGGCCATCCTGGGACCATATATGTAACTTTTTGTGGGGAAGTTGGGATTGTTGTTGTTGCTGAAGAATCATATGAACATCATCATCATTATAGGTTTTATTGAATGGAGCAACAAAGTCAACCAAGCTCACCAAATGTGACCCGCTTAGGCCTCATTAAGGGAATGATGTGAACCGATCTCCTTGGCATTAATTAATAATTAATTAATTATATTTCATAGCCTGACGTTTTTTCTCCCTGACCAGTCATGATGTTGAAGACTGTTACATGATGTTGCTACCCATGTTATTTGGCTCCATCTGTTACAGTTAAAGCTCTATTGACACATAATGTACAGTCATTGACATTACCACAATAAATTGCCTGATACAGGAAGTAGCTTTGGTTGTTCATACAAATCACAAATAATTTAATACATGTGACACCTGTCACAAGTAAACCTGCCCAGCCTGTCATTAGAAACAGGAAGTATCTAATATGACAACATTCTGGTGTTGTCCATGGTGGCTTTAGTAGCTTACCAGACCTGAACAGTTTTCTCTGTGTTACCAGGCTTACCTCCCGGGCATCCCATTCTTGGACCCCAGTTTGTCCGGGCCCCAGGCCCCAGCCTCAGCACCGGAGGTGCCGCCCCATCCATGGCCTTGACTGCACAGGAACCTCCCCATGCAAACCACCCGACTGTTTCTCGTCACCCGGTGCCCCCACAGGTGCCTCTGCAGTTACCACCAAATCCTCTGGCAGCTGTGCAGCAACAGGTCCGACCTGGTCCAGTGGTCCAGATTCCGACGTCGGCACCAGCCACCCAGAACCACAGCCCCCAGAACCCCACCGCTCTGCCTGCGGCTCAGCAACAACAGCAACACTCCCCCATGCTCCCCACGGGGACGCCAGTCACGCTATTTCAGCAGGTACCACAGGGCCACATCCTCACCGCCAGGGTACAAGGTGTGTGCCCTCCGATCACCCACCATCCTCCCTTGCCTCAAATCCCTCCCCTGTCTGGGCCTCAGGGTGGAGCTCCCCAGGTGGAGCCTCAATGTGTTGCTGCAGCATCGGCACCCTCCTCTTCCATCCAGGTGGGAGGTAGTCAGGCGCTAAGCATCACGGGTGTGCCCAATTCCCAGGGGTCACGTGTCGCATTTCAGAATATCGCCCCCAAACCAGCGCCAAACCAGTCAGGTGGACCAGCAGCCACAATAGCCACTCCCAACCAGCAGCCTCAGCCTCAGCAGCAGGCGCAGAGTGTAGTAATAGTCAGCCCCAACCCCCAGCAGAGCCCCGCCTACACCCCTGCCATACACCAGATTGTTCTTGCCAACCCCTCCGCTATTCCCGGTGCCCAAACTATCCAGATAGCAGGGCAGCCAGGAGCTGCTTCCAGTCCCTGCCCGCCTCCTGTCTCTCACTCCAACACCCAGGTCCAGCCCAATCAAACTGTCAGCCACGCACTGTCCATGAAACGGCATCAACAGCAGCAACATCAACAGCAGCATCAACCACAGCCACCGCTCCAAATTATCTCCCAGACTCCTCCCTCTCAGCCTACCTCCACTGAGTCCAGCTTGATCAAACAGCTACTGCTTCCAAAGCGAGGGCCTTCTACGCCGGGAGGAAAGCTCATCCTACCCGCTCCGCAGGTGCCCCCTCCCAACAGCACGATAGCCCCTAGTCCACAGGTCATCTACCAGGCGGGCTACAGCACACAGACTCCCTCTACTCAGCCTCAGCAGCTCAATGTCCAGCTTGTTCCTGGCCAGCTTCCTGCAGCAGGAGCTCCAGCCCTTCAGACGGTCCAGCTCTTGCCAGGTCAACTCATTTCCACAAGTAGTCCGGGGGCAGCTACCATCATCCAGGGCCCCACGGCAGCTGGACAAGTCACATTCACCGTGGTCCCCAACACTGGCTTCACCACCTCTACTGCTGCTGTTGCTGCTGTCAGCCAGGGCGCCGTGGCTCCGGTCGTTCCCCCTCCTCCATTCTCTACTGGAACCGTGCCCCACCACACCCCAGCAGCCCCACCACCACCACCGCCACCACTGCCAGCTCCCCTCAGAGGAGACAAGATCATTTGTCAAAAGGAGGAGGAGGCTAAGGATGCCACGGGGCTGCACATCCACGAGAGGAAGATTGAGGTGATGGAGAACTCGTCTTTGGCAGAAGGAGACTCCTCTAACGGCAAAGCCAGTAACGGCGATGTCGCGGCAGGTGCGAAGCTGCTTAATGGTCGGAAGTGCATGGAGTCTAATCTACCTCCATACCACTCAGGGAACAGCCAGGGGGCACTCAATGGCCCGGCTACGGAGAGTCACCCTGCTAATGGGAAGCAGGCCCTCTCCCCCGGCCTGAACACCCCTCTGGAGGGCAACCCCGACCCTAAAAAGACTTTAGTCAACGGAGTGTGTGACTTTGATCGGGGTGACAGTGGTGGCAACTTTAACAAAAACATTCCAAATCACATTGCTTCCAAACAGTACTTGGGGAACGGGGAAGTTGGCCCTTCTGAAAAGAGTCACGGCTCAGACCCCCCTCTCCCTAGTCCTCCCCCCCCACAGCAGGACACTGCCAAAGCCCAGCAGGCTGAGCGCCTGGCCAACGGACCCCAGGCAGTAGGCAATAGGCTTCCCTCGGAATTAACAAATGGACCTTTGGGGCTGGGCCACGCTGTGCTAAGACAGCAACTGCTCCCCAACTCCTCCCTCCCCCCCACTGTTACTGTTACCTCCCAGAGTCTTGCTGCCTCTCCTGCAAACGGAGTGGCCTCCGAGGCTCGAGGCCTCAAGAGGCCGGCTGAGAACGAGGACCGCAGCGCAGCGGCAGCATCCTCGGGGATCCCCAATAAAGTGGGAGTGCGGATCATCACCATCAGTGACCCCAACAACGCCGGCAGCAGTGCCACCATGGTGGCAGTGCCAGCAGGAACAGACCCAAGCACAGTAGCCAAAGTAGCAATAGAGAACGCCACTCAGCAGAGGAACTGCTCACCCACAGAGGCAGCTGGCTCAACGGTGAGTCACTGTAGGGTAGTGTGACCTGATGTCACGCCTGTCACAAAATATGAATTGCAAAATATGTCTGTAACAGACACACTAGGGTGAGTATTTGCATTACCAAGTCATGTATGTTGTCTGTGACTAATCTAATTTATCATGTACTTTTTGGTTAAAGGTATCCTAAACAAACGGCTTTATTTACACCAAAACACATTATATGTGCCCTTCACATTCTAGCAGACATGTTGGGAACATCTCCTACTGCAAAACATATGCTAAGCATTTTTTATCTCTTATTTTCTTAAACTTGCATTATGATATGGCCAAACACTTTTTTTCTGCATGAAGCAAAAGGTCTCTTCTGGAGGTCTTCACTCATGTTTTAACAACCCAGTTTTTATGATTTTAGACATTTTACACTTTACTAAATCAAAATGTGGCCTTAATTGGATACATTTATCTTGAAGCTGTAAGTTGTGGTCTTGTTTCTGTGGTATTAGCTGAGATACAGCAATTATTTAACTCTCAGTAGGATTCACTGTAACTTGATACAACATACTATGACTTAAGACTTGTTCTCCAGCAGAAGCAGCTCTTTGCTTTCTCACTTCAGTGCCTCCTTCTCTCTTCATGTGTCACTGAACAAGTTACATCTACAGAGAGGCATTCACATTTACACTCACTTCATGTGTGAGATACTATACACGACACTTAAATAAGCATCATGGGTAAAACATTACACTAAAACAGCATGGCCTACGTCAAGCCCATGTTTATGGGTTGCATGCGTGTGCCTGGGAACCGGCTTGTAGAGCACACACAGCTCATCAAAACATTACTCTACACTGCCACTGGTGGCCAGAAATGCCGCAGACTGTGTTTTAATGTGGTTTCTGGGTTTGATTCTGAAATCAACCGTTATGTAACTGAGTTGAAGTGGCACATAATGTACTAGATGTGTAATATTGTAGTGTCAGGCCACAGGCTAAGTCTTTAAGTCTCAGCGTGACAGCAACTTACAAATTTTGTGCAGTTAGGACTGGGTCATGTTATTACTCGGATTGCTCTGTGTGTGGGAGATAGAGGGCAAACACAGTGTATTTATTACAGTGTGTGCAGGTTGAAGTGAAGAGTATTTAATTGAAATAGTTTTTTTTTTTTTTTTTTTAAGCTGTGACTATGTGTCTGCTGCACTGGCCTGTTACTACATGCATGTTATGACACAGGCTGTGTGTAAATCATAAAGTTGATAACCTGTGTGTCATACAGAAAGTTATGTGAATGTGCAACTGCATGTAAAATTCCTTTCCACAGAGTTATGGATCCAATATAATGTCCCTTACATAACAGGAGTTCTGTTATAAGGAAAGTGAGGTTGGAAAATCCAAGAGAAAGTTGCCTGTTTGAATGTAAAGAGTCTATTTTCCCCTTTCATTTTATGATACAAAGTAAGGTTTCTGAAAACTTCACCTACGTCCAAGGTGCATGAGGAAAGGAAAAAGTCCAAAGAGGTCTTCGAAATATTTAAAAAGTCAATCATACATCTGCGAAAAAGTGTAATTCTAAGAGCAAGAACAAACGAGTAAATACAACTTACTGTGTAAACACAACATCATCAAATACACACTTGCTGCACAGCACTTCCTGTCATGTTGGTTGGAAGGGTTCAGGTGTGGTGAGTTGGAGGTTAAGAAGGTGAGACCAGTTAAGACCATGTGGCTCTCACCGATACCCACCTCCTATAGTAAAGCAACTGAGAGAGCAACTTCTGCCAGAAGACAGGCCGGGGTTACATCTCAGCCAACAAGACCTCTCTAACTTCTTACCATCTTATCATAAAAATGACAAATGCTATATTGAGGAAAAAAATCTACATCATTCTTCTAATGCAGTTTGTGTAAGCCCTCAGTGAATATTCTGTTTTTATTTACAACTTTTACTTTAAGCCAACTACCACTCTCTGTGAGGGATATGTAGTGATTTAATATTTATTTGCCTTTTGTAATGATATGTCTCCTCCCCACAGCCGACCGTAACCCCGTCCCCGCCCCCTGTATCCCAGCCTGCACCAGCGGGACACCACAACCCTCACCTCCCAGCACAGCAAACCTCCGCAGCGCCGCCAGAGCAAAGCAGGAAAGCAGGGCAGAACTTCAAGTGTCTGTGGCAGTCCTGTAAACGGTACGCGCCGGTCGCCTCGCGTTCATATTCAAGTCCATTTTTATTCGTATAGCGCCAATTCACAACATAAGTTATCTCAAGGCACTTTCCAAATAGAGCATGTCTAGACCTACTTATAATAATATTTACTGAGACCCAACAATTCCCACCAAGAGCAAGCGCTAGGCGACAGTGGCAAGGAAAAACCAGAACTGGACTCAAGGTGGGCGGCCATCTGCCTCGACCGGTTGGGTTGGGAGAGATAGAGAGAGAGAGAGAGTGTACAAGCGAGTGTATAAGCAGGAGAGAAAGAGAGACAGAGAACATGCAGTGATAGCAATATTAATAATGGTGATAGTAGTGGCGGTAACAGCAATAGTAATGTAATGGCAACTGTAATACTCCTACTGATAAAAGTAGCAATGACAGCTAATGACATTAATAATTATCATTATTAATTATAGTAAATTTTAGCAGGTTTAGCAGCAGGTGTTAAACAGGATCATGGGGGCAGTAGGGGGTTTGCAGACTCTACAGCTCTGGGGGGCGAGGGGACCTGCGGAGAGTGACAGGAAGGAGATAGAGAAGGAGAAGGGAGAGAGAGAGGGACACAGCCTGGGCGCTCATGTGCTTGAGGGAAGTTGATAATTACCCTCAGTCGAGCCACTGTCAAAGACTCTGCTGATTCGTTCCCGTTTTGTTCTCCAGGTGGTTTGAAACGCCGTCTCAGGTGTTTTACCACGCAGCAACGCAGCATGGTGGAAAGGATGTGTACGGAGGCCAGTGTCAGTGGGAGGGATGTGAACCTTTTCCACGGCAGAGACTGTCCTTCATCACACATCTACAGGTGAGACTCCCCCTACTTCTCCTCTGGCTGCACAGGGAATCTCTGTTTGTCATCACACTTAAGTCACAGGATCAATATCACCACATTAATATGAAATTACAACAATGTAACACAGACAAAATTTACCTTAACTATTCTCACTCTTTGTTTCCCAGGATAAGCACTGTTCTCGAGAGGCTTTGCTGGCTGGACTCAAATTAGAGGAGCAGCAAGCACAAAGTCCCAATCAGACTTCTTCCCAGTACGTACCCCTCTGTGATTCATTTGACTTCTCTTCATGGTCGATGCCTGAAACTACTTTAGACCTGCTTGTACACTTGAAACTAAACTACTAAAAACTAACTACTGATGGTTGTATTTGAGACAAATGACACTAATGTGTGCGTGTGATGTATTGTAAAGGACTCCGCCAGTGTCTGGCAGTACTCCGGCACCGCGAGCACCGAAAGCAATCGTCAATCATCCGAGCGCAGCTCTCATGGCCCTACGAAGAGGCTCTCGAAACCTGGTCTTCAGGGACTTCACTGTGAGTAGAGCAGGGCTGACCATGACCATTTTTTCTCCCCGAATTTCCTTCAAACTCACACAAACACTTCTATGTGACTTCTTAAGCTCTTGATCGGCCGAGGGTAGACTTAAGCTGCTCTGAAGCTTTTAAATCCCACTGTTTCCAAGCACCGGTCAGGATTGACTGGAAATGTTGGGGGGGGGGGGGTTTGGCCTTTTCCAGGCCTTAGGAAATTTTGAAAAAAAAAAAAAAAAAATTTCAATTGCTCATTAGACTGTAGATGCAATTAAACAATGTCTTCACCCATCATTTTCTATGTTATGTCATGAATTCTAATTTACAAGTGGCATGTCTCTTTTAGGAGAAAGTTTGTTGCCAAGTAACTGTTACAATTAGAAACAAATAAATTCAGTGTTTTTCTTACTCGTCCTTGTGTTTGACCTTGTTTTTGTCTTTTAAGTGTAAAACCTACTGAACCACTGTCTTCTATAAAACTGGAAACAATGAATATATTTGTTTGTTCCCTCTCCCAGGATGAGAAAGAGGGACCAGTGACCAAACACATACGACTAACTGCTGCCTTAACGTTAAAGAACATCGCCAAGCACTCTGACTGTGGTCGCATGTAAGTATCCCACTGGCATCCAGGTGGTTTTGTTCAGTGGTGACAGGATGGAACGATAAAAATAAATAAATAAATATAAGCTTAACTGTTCATTTTCAACGTGTTCAGGTGTAGCTCACCTCTCAGTGCTGGAATAAAGATATTCGTGTCTTGAAGACTCTAACTTAAGGGTTGTATCTTTTTTTCTTTTTTTTTCTCTCCCTTGTCTCTCAGGTTGGTAAAGAGGCATGAGACGCACCTCTCTGTGCTCGCGCTAAGTAACATGGAGGTTTCCACCACGCTCGCCAAATGCCTTTATGAACTGACGCGCTCGCTCCAGGCTTAACGCCAAAAGGACAACCTCTACAACCCCCTCACCCACCACCCCCATCCCTCTCCTGAGACGAGAGGACGAAGCCACCGGTGAGCCGTAGCGGGTCCACAGTGGGGGAGCAGAGGGCGGGGACCACCGCAACGAAGACCCTCCTTCTGCCGCGCCTGCCACTCCCCCATCTCCCCCTCTCATCCCTCACCTCCTTCCTTGCCAACCTGTGTTCCAAACCCACCCCCCTCCATCCACACACACACACACACACAGACACACACACACAAACATACACACACACACAAAAAAAAAAAACTGCCACGGGGTCTTCCACCAGCTGCCCACCAGGGGGAGCTCTTTACGACTGCTTCCCCACGGGACTCCACCGACGAAACCCCAAACACGAGCACATTTTGTTTAAGTTCTTTTGTCATTTTTGTTTTCTCTCTTCGTCCCGTGAACTGATGTGTGCGTTGGAGTGAGCGGCTGTCGACTGAGGAGTACGGGTGGGCAGGGCGGCGGGGAGGGGCCTGGGCTCTTGTAGGTGTCCCGCGGGGGTTGGTTGGAGGGGGACTCAGCTGGCAACTGGCGCAGAGAATTTTTTTTTTTTTTTTTTTTCTTTAGAAACTTGGTAGCTTGGTTTTCTTACTTGAGTCAATATATTTTCACTTATTTATTATTGAAATGAATACCATTACAATTAATGAAAAAGAATCTTGTAAATATGTTGTGAATATATATAAAGAAGATCCTCTTTCATGCCGATGCAGCCACTGGAGAACTTGCTCTGTGGAGTAATAGAAGCATTACTTTGGTAGGATTGAATAAAGTAGTATGTTTTTTTGTTTGTTTTTTGTTTTGTTTTTTTTTTTTTTGCTTTTTTATGATCCCTGGTCACTTGTATCTAATGTGATTCTATACTCAGCAGTGGATGAATGTACTTAAAAACCTGTAAATAATTCTGCAAAGGTACTGATGCTGTAAAGCTTAGGGAGGGGGAAAAACAGTTTTTTGTGGAACTGTGACATTTTTTGTATTATAATACCTTGTAGAACTCATTTTGCTGGCTGAAAGAGTATGGAATAATATATCTCATGTCATTTTGTAGAAGAAAAAAAAATATTGAAGGTAATCTCTTTCCTTCCTCTTCCCTCACACACCCTCCCCTCAACACGCACACACACAAGTAACATATATCCACTGTAAGCGTTTTGTCATTGTACGGGCACAGTGCGCGTACCAAAATTCTTTTGTATTTGTAAATTGGTTTAAATACATGGAGTTTTTATACAGGTTTTCTCCTGTGTTCTTTGCTTTACGTGCAGGTATGATATTTTCTTCACTACTTTTTTCTATCTTAATATAGTGTGGAGTTTTATTGTACTATTTTTTCATTCTTAATACCATGCCACATTCCGGCTCACGTCCTCAGACTGTCCTCTCTACCGTGTGTTGTGTAACATTTATGACTGCCTGTCGTATTAGCATCTGACCGGGGCGACCCAACCATCCTCATTTCTGCGGTGTCAGTAGGATGTGTGACTATACATAGACCTAACAGTCTGTTAGAGATTGGCTTTATTTACTTTGGTGACTGTTTATAGTTTTTAAATAAAACACTGAACATTTTGCTTTGGTTCTATGCTTGTTTCTTCCTTTTTCCCCCCACATTTGTCCGACTTTCCTGACTTTTTTTTATCAAATCACATTTAACAGTTTAGAGCAGTGATTCCAAACCAGGGGTATTTGTACCCTGGGCAGCAGTTGCCGGAGGCTGCATGAATTAGGATTTGATTAAAAAAATAAATTTGCATATTGAGTTGGCTGTTATACTTGAACAATACATGTTGTGGTTGAGTACACAACAAGTAGTTAGCAAGTGAGCACAGTGGTCTAAACCAGTGGTTGTCAAACTTTTTCACATGAAGGAACCCTAAACTGACACAAATTAGACCACAGACCCCCATCGGATAAGATTTTTGCTTTTACATGTTTTATTACACCAGGTTTTTGAAACCTGCAGCCAGAATAGTCATACATTCTGTCATTGTGTTACTTAAAGATGGAATTATGGTGAAAATAAATTATCCCCCTTTTTGTTGGGGACCCCACTTTGAGAACAACTAGTCTAAGCCAAAAAAAGGTAATGGATAAAAGGTTGAAAATACCACATGAACTGTTTACTAAACCGATAACTGGAAGTTGCTGATAACAGTAAATAGTTCAAATAAATTGCTAAAAGTAGTCTAAGTGATGAATTAGCTAGAATATAAGTAAAAGTAATGGCTAAATGGTTGAAATGATTAGCTAAAAATTATGTGCAAAGCTACCTACTTGAAATAAATGGCTAAAAATAACCAAATGGAGAAATGAGCTAGCTAAAAGTAATGGAGAAATAGTTAGCAAAAACTAATAACTAATGCTAAAAGAATGAAATAGAGTCCTCAAAGTAGCCTAATCGATACATTTATTAAAATAGCTCAAATTAATGGATAAATAGTTGAAATAGCCACACGTAATGATAAATGAGGATAAATGGCTGAAACATCCAGCTTTTGCTACTCCTGGTGGTAAACTGACCTAAACTCTATAACAATATCCACTTTAATCCAAGTATTAGATTTAAGTAACATTCAATTTTTGATCAGTTTAGTTAACACGTTTGAGACATAAGAATGACTTAAATTAATCAGCTGTGGAGATACATCTGGAAAAAACGGTTGTGGAACCACTGCTGCAGAGAACACCAGCTAACAATGAGTGTTTAAGTGCTCTCATCGTGGCTCCCTGTGTTCTCTACTGAATAGAGGCAATTGAACAGATGCCTGTGTTTTAATATTCAGCACTCAGTTTTCCTGGTTGGTAGTTGGGACTTGAAACAGCCCTCTTATCTGATATAACCCAACAAGCTCCATTTGTTCTGTTTAACTACTGGACACTTTCCTCTGACTCATTCCTTTCAACATAATTGAATTGTTAATGACTTTGCTGAGCGCTCCACTTTCCACAGCTCCCGAAACATATTTTGTGAATGTGAGAATTTCTGCATTAGTGGAAAGACTGCTCTGGGTCACACTTTGTTTGTACCTAAAGCATAAACTGAGTTCCTTCTGTTTAATTTGCTTTTTGACGCCATGTTGTTTGCTCGATTTTTTTTCTATGATGTTTCTCCGAGGTATAGAGCATTGAGGTTTGTATTCAATCGCTGGTACACTCTGTTCAGTCATGGTTCCTTTCACAATTTTAACAACCACAAATGTATGAATTATTTGCCAAATAAATAAAAAATAAAAAATACAGGAGACAAAAAAAGCATGTCAGTCATATCCACCTGACTTTAAAAGAGGGAAGGTTGAATACACTTTCTGTGTGCTCCACCACCTGTTGTTGTTGTTTCTTTGTAGTGTGAATGCCTCCAGACGGACAAATCCACTTTGCCCTGCAATGCTCGGCGGCGCCGGTTGGTGTCGCCAGCTGCACCAGCTCTCAGTCAGACCGCGAGACATGTGGCTGAGACTTTCTGAAAGCTACGCTCCGTTTTTAGCCAAAAACACTTCCCAGATAGCGCGATTCGTCAGCATTTCATAGCAGGAGTTTGGACGGTAAAAACACATAACGAGGTGCAAACCAGCCGCAGCTGCACTTATAGGTGAGTAACGACACTTGCCGCTTGCTAACTAGAGCTAACTGCTAGCACGGTAAAAGCGACGTAGGCAGGTGCTGTTGTTCAAAGCAGCTAGCTAGCTTTCGGCTAAATTTGCTGCTGCTACCTAGCTAGCTAACTTGTGACCTTCAGTGCAATCTTCGTGGCTAATATTAGACACTATTTAGCCTTGTTTGCCGCCGTGCTAAAAACAGCCACTTAGCTAGTAGGTAGCCATGTTTTTAGCTAGCAATAGCTGTCTGGCTAACCAACAACAACCATGTTGTCACCGTCGTGTTGGCAATGGTTGATCAAGTTGCTAATTTTGTGTCTGCAGGAGCCAGGCCGTGCTTACCCAAAACGGCAGCAAGCTTTCTCAAGTAACTACCTGCCAACTCAACTGCTCTTTAGTTACAACAATCACTTCATTAGGATTCAATCTAACGTCAGGCTACAGCTTGATATGAGATTTTTAGGCTAACAAGTTAGCCGGTGGAGTTAAATGGGAAGCTAAGTACAACGAATAACAGAGTTGAAATGACAGTTGGAGCACAAGGCTAGAGACTAATGGCCTGTGTTGACTTGGTTTATTTTAAGTGTTTAGAAATGAGACCCGAGGGTCCTCCTTCTCGCAGGCTGTGGCCTGAGTCCGTTGAGTAGGTTTCACTTTTACAAATTTTAAAATCGCCGTACTTAAAGTGGGGAAAACAAGATTGTTGTGTATCAGCCACCAGAGGATTTAAGTCTCAGGCACAGGATTTCTTGCTCATTGTCAGCTAGCTGAAGAGCTGTGATGGCCTGCTGGACTAATGCTTGTTCACCATGACTCAGAGGGTAAATAACAGTCTGGATTCTGGACCTTAAAGTCAAAAACTCACATCTGATCAGATTGCTCAGACTTCTCAACTGTTATCAATAGTGGCTGTGTGTATTGGTTTTAAGGCCACTGGTCCCAAAGGAAGTGAGTCAAAGTAACAGCAAGATACTTCACTTTCACTTCTGGAGTTAACTATGTGACAAGAACGCTTAAAAGTTCAAAATTAAGGCTGCAAATAACAATAGATGACATTATACATAACACATAATCTGTATATGTAATTTTTTATGCTTAACAAATCAATAGTTTAGATTATAGAAGTTTTAAATAGTGTAAAATCCCACACAATCCCTCACAACAGCCTGGCCAAGATATCGGCTGAAATGAACTTATCACACATATATATTATTGATAAATTACAAGAGATCGCAGTACAGATATACCAAAGATATTGGTATTTCTTTGGTAGGCAATAGTTGTGTTGATGCATACCACGTCATGTCCCTGGTATGATTCTGTCATAAGAACATATGTTGCATGTCCAGCCATCTCCTTACCCATTTATTGTCTGTTTGTGCTGTTGTCAATACAGATAAGAATAAATAAGAGTGACTGTGATGAAGGCCATTAGCTGAAAGACGTTTGTCTGACAATAAAGTTGCTCATAAGTAGTGCTGAGTTTTCTTCAGATTTTTTCCCTTGTCCATGGATCCTAGAAGTAGGTGAAGTCGAGCATTCCTGACTCTGATCTGTAATAAAGCTTAGAATGTCAACAATAACATTTACAAAGGGAAAAAGAAATGACTAAGATACTGTGTGTCACACAAGTAGTGTGACCATTACCAGTTTATCCACCAGGAAGCACTAACAAGTTTACTTTTCCATCAGTGAAGTGCCCCCTTCTCTACATATCTTGGTCTTATTTCTGTAAATAACAGACCACAGGGATTACTGGATTCTCTCTGTTTTTGTGTAAGCATCTGATATGATTTTATAGCATTATTAAAACTTAAGGCTGAACAATTGATTGAAATATTATCAAAATCACAATGTGGGCAAATGCAATATCCAAATTGCAGTAGCTGCAGTTTTTTTTTCTTTTTCGATAAAGGTAAAATGTGTCACAACAGACCAACAAAACCATAAATAAAGTAGTGCTACAGATATGCCGTGGCCTACGAATCATATTCTCCAGATGTAAGGGAACATGCTTTTTTGGTACATGACCCAACAAAAATCAAATCATCATTTTTGTTTTGTTTTTTTTTTCTTGGTGAAAAAAAAAAAAAAAGATCATTCCAACTGAAATCATGAGTCGTATCACAAATGCATCATCTGTCAAAACAATTGTAACATGATTTTTTTTTTCTTTGATGTGATGTATGTGATCAGGCTGTAATCCATACATTACATCCAGGTAACTTCAATTTGGCCTGGTTTCATTTCTGAATAGGAGGCGACTGCTGTACGGTTGTTTACGTTCATTCATTCACTGAAGTAGAGCAGTGGTCATGGTGAGAGGATGATGATTTGTAGTGAAAACGTTGCTTGATGTACTTTACTGAGAAGGAGAAACCTGCCAAGGTCTTCTTCAGCTTTCTTAACACTGTCGTCACTGCATACAGAAAACACAAGCAACCCACTCTAACCAAGCTTTGTTTGTGGCATGTATTCTACCAGGTGAGCTACCAGGGCAACCCAGATGTTGGCAGATGTAAACCATCGTATTTATTGGTCCTTAAAGACTGAACACAGTGAATTTTAGAGGTGGTGTAATTGTATAAGTCCAAGCAAAGATGAGATGAAGACATGCTTTGTGTTGAATTAGTTGTTGCTCCTCATTAAAAGCTCTTCCAGACCTCGTCTTAACAAATTCTGCATCGATAAAAAGATACATTTAGATGCAAATTTGACCAGGACGCTGCAAATTGACATAAAGACGCAGCTGTGCAAGGTGAAAATGTTTCTACTTGTCTTTGTAAATGTATCTTATAGAGACCCACAGACACAGTCTGTGTGTGCATTGCTAGCTAGCTCACGGCTAACGTACAGGTGGTACATTGGCTGATTTAGGCAAATTAGCACAAACAGTGCACTTGCTTCTTTGAGGCTGAATGTTATTTCTGCTAAATGTGACACTGGAAGCTGGAAACTATGGGTGTTAGACTTTGACAATGTATCAATACCATCCAGACATCCATTTTCAGCTGCTTAGTCCAGGTCTGGGTCACCATGACAGGAGGCTAAGAAAGGAAGTCCAGACATCCTATCTCTCCCCTGGATGTCTGAGCTCCTCACTCTTTCTCTAAAGACGCCTACAGACTGAGATTTCATCAATCTTATAAGTTTTTTGCAGGCCACAATATGCAACATGGATGTGATAAATATATGTAGACTGTGCAATGATAACACCTGAATCGGGGGGGGGGGCAATTTTGCAAGAAGGCCTTGAGCTAAGTATTTTTTAGCATACATAAATGTATGTAGCCGTTATTTTATGCTGCATGCCTATTGTTTGGTTAGTAGATGTAGGTCGCAGCAGCAGACACATTGTGAGATGGTCATCCTAGATTTTGTTTTAGGCTTTCATTCTCTTTCATTGGTTGAAAGACCGTGACAACAGCAATCTTTGAACCTCTCTCACTCTTTGAACAAAACCATTTGTCTGCATCCAAATGATTGTGCTGTTTCTTTTGCTTTGTCTTGGAAGAATGAAGTGTCTGTACTTTGATTTTCTCAGTAGTACTTTTAATTTGGGAGTCACGGAAGTGTCTGTGTAGGCGGTGCCAGCATTTATTGTTTTTATGCATTATGTTTTGGGGTTGTCCGTCTGTTCAGTCATCTAATTCTTGTGAACATGACATCTCAGTGTCACCTTGAGGGAATTTCTTGAAATTTTACTTTCACTTGGACCCAAGAGTGAACTGAATAGAATTTGTTGGTCAAAGCTCAAGTTCACTGTAACCTCACAAAATGCTTTTTGGTCATAATTCAAGAATTCATATGCTAATTATGACACCATTTCACACAAATGTCTAATAACATATAATGTTGAAGTGATGACATATTATCTGTGACATAATGTTCTACAGAAACACTTTTCTCCCCGTTATTCAACACCATAACTCAGGATCAGAGGGGCAGATTGTGACTATATTTCACATTTAGTCAGATACCGAATTGGTGACACTAATCTTGACGCCCACCTTGAAACTGTCGTAGTTGTTTTGATCTTCTGTGCTGCAGGTTTGAAGATATGTGAAGCAGCCACATGTTCGAATTTGGAGCTTCTTTGCTGAAAAATTTTGTTTTCTGTCATAACTACAACTTTGTGTTTTATCACATTCAGCTTTATTGGCTGAGCCTTTTTTTTTTTTTTAAATTCCATCAGAGTCCTCACTACATATAATGGTCTGGATGGAAGTAAATTTAAACCGTAACTTGACTCACAACTGCCATGCAGTAATTCTAGTTTATAATTTGTGGGAGCTGTTAGTAGGGAGTGGCTAACCATCTGAGCAGAGGATGCAATAAACATGCAAATCATTAAAAGCGACACCCCATACTAATAGTATGAGCTCACCTCATCTAAAACACGTACGTAGTAGAGATTTGTAAACATTGCCAACCACTGGAAACGTAAACTCACCAATCTAATGGGTAAAAAGTCACTCTGCTGCTGTGATGATGCATTTTAAGTTTAATTTCCCAGTAGACTAAACAAAGTACATAACCCTCATCAGCTGGACTCCTCTCCTCTTTATCAGCAATACTTCCATCTTCATTTTCTCTCTGTCTTTTCTCTGTGTTGTAGTGGTGATCAGGACAGCCCGGGGCCGGACATGACTGGAGCTGGAAGTGGTGAGTGACGTTGAAGGCTCCATGTTGTGGTCTTTCTGCGAGACTAGAAAATATCAGATGATGCATCATAAAAAATCTGTCTCTTCACCTGTATTTTTAGGCGGCCAGGGTCCGCCTGACGGGACGGATGCTGAGGAGGCGGAGAGGTGTCCTATATGTCTGGGCGTCCTGGCCGGTGGCGAGCTCGCCATGCCTGATAGCTGCTGCCACGTCTTCTGCCTCAGATGTCTCCTCACATGGGCTGAGGTAAGGCTCAATGCTGCACCATTAAAATTTCAATTCCATGTAAACTAGCCATACAGTAGTACAAGCATAAAAGCATAATTTAAAATAGTGTGATTTAGTTTTTACCACTGTTTATTATGTTCCACATGTTTTAAGCATTCATCTCATTGTTTTATCTTTTAAACGATGTGCCTCTTATCTTAGTACATATGTGTTTATAATGTTTGGTTTCTTCACTTTACTTTGAAGTTACAGATGGCTCCCTCCTGCCCAGTGGACAGAAGACCTTTCACTAATGTTTACAGATGGGATGGGAATCTGAGCTGTGTTCAGGTCAGTAATCCAACTCAGTATCTCAAAGATGCCTTATGTTAAAGTTCAGCTGAAATGACCTGCTCTGGAAAGTGCATATTCTCTCTTAAGCCCCTTTTTCGACTTGTCAAAAAAAAACGCTAAGACCTGCAAACATCGGCATTCAGACCCAGGTCAAACCCAGTAGACACGGGTATTAATCGACTCCGATCAGCATTGATGTAAAGACAAAACCTGGGTGAACATGCAAATTTTGGCCCCTTTTCTGAGCTGTGACGTCTTTCAGAGCACAGACACTGAAACACACCTGTCACCTGTCCAGCACAGTGCTGTTAAACCACAAACACTGCTGCTACATTGAGCTCAGGGATGAGAGAGTGAGCCACAGCCCCAAAATAAGTTTTAAAAACACACTATCACCAATCGAAGCGTCTCACAAGGAGGCTCCGACACTGACTGGAGCACCAAGCTGCAGATGAGATGTGGCGTTTTACCAGTTTGCAGGCAGCTAACAGCTCACTCTTTCTCTCATGCATCTGCGTGTGAGTGTGTGTGCTCTGTAACAGCATGTGATGACATGGTTTCCTACATTTGTATATCCTCTCCGGACAGAAAGGCAAACCTGCTTATTCCTGCTAATTTTGGTATAAAAAGGTTATCCTCTGTCGGTGCATAGACCAGTCTGCATGCTGTTTCTTCATGTGTCTCTATTTGCTAGCTGACTAGTTTGCACTTTGGAGGACTTTGATCAACTTCAGTTTAAATGTTAAATGATGTGGTTTCTTGCTTTCAAAGCCGCAGTTTCCAGTCAGTTTGTTTACATTGTGTCTCTGTGCCCCAGCGTGTCAGCTGTCAGTCAGACATGTCAAACTCGCACCAGGTCCGCTCTCAGCTAAGCACACAGAGCCTTGATTGAACACTGTATCAGGCAACCTATTTACAGTTTTGCATTAAAATGTAATGCCCCTCTGTCATTGTTGTTTTGAAGGTTCCTGTGAAGAAGCGAGCAACTCAACCTGAAGCTGAGAGCTGCTGCTGTAGAAACCCCGGACAAAAAATCTGTCTCAAGTGAGTTTTTTTTTCTTCATAGGATCATAAGGTCTGCTTTACAGAAACTGAAGAAAATACTCTATTTAATTTATTTAGAATAATTTGTCTTATTTGAAATCAGTTTTCTTTTTGGAAACCAATACCAGAAATATTTAGCTGTTGTTTTCTTTTCAGAAATAAGCCGACAAGAAGATTGAGACGACAAAAGGTGGAGAGGACGGCAGACGCCAAAACAAAAGGACTTGTGAGGAAATGTATGTTAATCCCCTCGTTCTACAGAAACATGTGGGACCTGCTCACATTTTGTCAGGAAGATCTAACAGTCTGTATCTGTCTTTTCCAGGTAACGATGAAGACCCCTCCTCTCTAAGCAGAAAAAAGGTGCGTTTTTTCACTCGCTCCTTTTACATTGTCTCATGTGCATGAATGTAATGTTAAATCTCATTAGTGTTTGATGTATTTTATCCAGGTGAGAGGAACAGAATGCTGTACTTGGTCACTGTCTCCCTGTGTCTCATTAACAACCACATCAACGCAGGACATGTAAGTCACACTTCCCTCAGTGAGTTATTAGATTACGGTTAATTAAGAAAATTACACTGTTGGTGTTTTCTGCCAGAAGTCTGCAATAAGGTGCTTTGGTGTGATGACTATCTGCAGTGCTTCTCACTAGTTGTAAGACAGTTACAGTATCCCATTTTACAGAGAGGTTATTAGGTCAGGGGGACAGTGCATTTTAAGAAGGCCCCCTGCTGGAGTGCAGGGTACATTGCTTCCAATGGTCTGGTTTCAATTTGAACACGTTATTACATTGTTTATTTAATTTTTCCCACACCAGCTGTATGTGTATTTCCCATCAGTGTCCAACATTGACATAATATAACTGAAACAAATCTGCGTAATGTTGTTTAGAGCAGATGCAACATCAGACTATATTTTTGCAGCTGAAGTGTAAGTGATGCTGTTCGAACATTTGGGAAGTTCTTCATAAATAACTCTTATCTTTTTTTCATCTTCTTGCAGTGTAGAGCCTGTTTGGGTGACAGAGGACATCCCATATGACGCTGGTTTCAAACAGTGCAAACCCCAGGCACAAGACTGTCCGTGGCTTTCTCCTGCTGCTCCCATCCCTGCTAATGGCACCTCGAGGTACTGAAATCCCAGCTCACTGCTAATATGGCTTTACAGCATCTTTCATTAGACTTCCACTGCCTCCTGAATGTCCACTTCTTTCAAACTCCTCAACCTCAGTTTGTGACTCGTGCTAAGAAATGTAGCCAGTAAACTCAGTCTGAGATAACCTGGATGACATCGTCAGGATTGCGTTTTCAAACACTCCCTCTTGAGAGGATGCTGATACTGTGGGCGATGGTCCTCTTAACTTCATTGTTGCAGAAGAAGTGACGCTCCGTTTATCCAGTAACACATAAAAAGCTGTAAAAATTCAGGAGGTTATTACAAAGATCAGCTCTATGTGCGATTACAAAATCTTCTGGTGTGAACAGCCAGGCTTCAGCATGGCGGGCAGCTAGTCTACTGGTTTTTATTCAGAAATGGCAACATGTCAACAGCTGTGGGGTAAGTCCGATGTCACTCTGTTAACTGTCAGACCCATGGCAGAGAATACCTGCTCAGATGGTACTGATGTCCCTGCATATTTTAACTGTTTAATTGATTGTATTAATCAGTCAAAATACTTAGCACATAGACGCACAGAAATACGAGTATCTGTCCTCTTTCCCACAGTCCAGTTCATGTAACGTTTCAGAATGAGCCACACCAGTGTCAGTGGAATGAAAACCCCAGAGGAGCAAAGACGAGTCAGTTATCCTCCCAGGTCCCAGGAGCTTTAATTCTTAAGCAGACTGGTGATGGCACCGTTTTGTGAGGGACATTTTCCTCATTATTGTGATTTAAGTCTCCTACTTGCATGTTTGGGTCAGTTGTCCAATTTTCAGTCTGGTTCATGCACAGTAATCAGCATCCATCCAAACAGAACTTTGGATACACAGTATGAGGCCAGTTAAGTTGTAACTGAAACTGTGAAGTGATGATGATACAATAATGAGAAACTAACAACCAAAATCAGGAGAAAGTTTTTGTTACTAGTTCAGTCACTGATGCTTACCGTCTGTTACACAGGCAGAGTTTCCATCCCGCCAGTTGGAACCACAGTTCGTTTCCATTCGGTATCTGCTCATCTCCCTTTACCTCCAGCTCCCTGTTTGGCTCCGGACATTTTGGTGAGTCACGTCTGACACATCGTTGTGGATATCCTTTTGTGTGATGGCTGATAGAACGTAAGCTTGTTATAACATAACTTTGTACAAATAAAAAGTAAAATTTCTTTATGAGGTATCATTTGAAAGATCTGATAGTTGGGTTCTTTGATGTGTTCTTCACATTTAAATTTCTAAATGGCTTTCACACACAGTGTGCAAATGGTAGAGATTTTTGTTTTGAGAAGTAATGTCATGAAAGAGGAAGCAGGAAGTTTATCAGCGATTTAAATAGTTTAAATAGACTAGAACAAATATGTGAATACAGTGTCCTGTTTATGTTTTCACATGTTGATATATCATAAAGCAACAAACTGCAATGCTACAGTGTGTAATATTAACATTAGGGATGTTGCAATCAGCGTGTGTGGACTGATCCTGATCCGCCAATGAAGTATCATTAGCAGCGTCATGATGTCATGAGCTAGTTCATTCAAGTACTGGAGGTCTTGGTTCAAACTATTAGATTGGTCAACATATAATATTGGTATGACATTAATGAAAGTTTAAGTGGGCGCTTTATCCTCCTGAAACTGACGTGAAACGCTCAGCTGGAGAGAAGACGCATCACTCTGTTGAAGTTGTTGGAACTACAAAAAAGGGAGTCCACTCAGAATTGAGACATGGTGCCACAGAGTGAAGTGTCTTTCCTTCACAAATGATCTTTGGGCGAGTACAGACAGCATCAAGCTACATTACCCTTTAATTAGCGCAAACTGATATGACCTCCTGCTGGCAGTGAATTCTCCATTTTAACCTGTGAAAGCTCCAGTCAGCACCGGCTGGAAAAAAAAAAAAGAAGCTGCTAGCTGAATGTTTGTACACTGCTACTTTTTGCCAATGAAAAAGTAGAGTGTACAACCCTTACTGTAGTAGAATAAGGGTTGTAGTTTAGCAAATCTGTGTTTATAGATTTTGCCAATCTAGATGTCAAATCACTGATTCTGTTAGTAAATACATTGGGTTCTTTCTCCGACAGTGTTCGAGGGGGTTGTCTGCGCAATCACATGTCCCAAAGGAGGAGAGAAGAGAAACAGCCGAGCCTCGACCTCCAAAGCTCCCACCAAAGAGGCTGAGTCTCTACCGACCAGGCGATCTGGACGCAACAGTAAAACCCAGGAAGAGACTCCCGCGTCTGACCCCTCATCACTGCCTCAGTCCAGTTCATCGGACTCCGACTCGTCTACCAACCAGTCCGCCAAACCGGTCAAGACTTCTCAGGCACCAGCCAAGAGGAAGGGCAAGCAGGTAACAAACCGAAAGGCTAGCGGCAAGCGGAAAGCCACAACAAGAAAAAAACGCTCTCCTGAATTCGTTAGCAGCCCAGGAGCAAGTGAGGAGGAGGAAGAGGGTGACGGAGGTGACGACAAGGAGAAGGAGGAGGAGGAGGAGGAAGAGGAAGAAGAAGACAAAACAGACAAAGAACAGGATGCAAATAACTCAGAGCAACAGCAGTCTGATGTTGAAGGGAGCCTCAATGCAGACCAGGACCAGGACGGGTTCAACTCTGCCGATGAGCAAGAGGGTGCAGAATCAGAGAGTAAAGATGTGGAACAGGACAGTGATGAGACTCAGGAACAAGCTAATGAACATGAACAAGAAGAGAAACCGCATGAGGGAGATGAGGACCTGTCTTGTCCCTCAGACATGGCTCCTAACAGCCCTGGTTCATGCTCTGAGGGCGACGAGAGCAAAATAGAGGAAGAAGAGCCAGCCAGCCCTGTGTCCTGTGGAGACGAGGACTCTGAGAAAAGGTCTTCTCCATCACCCTCTGACTCCCAGAATGCTCTTCTGGAAGACCTGATGTCTCCACACTGTGATGAGCAAACTGAGCAGGATGATGAAATGGAGATTTGCAGCGAGTCAAAAGAAGCCGACAGTGAAGAAGAATCTCCAAAGGAAATGAAGGCAGAGTCATATGAGAGCTTGACACTTCCTGGTTCTCCCTCTGCTGCAGAGTCAGAGGAAAATGTGGCCGAGCCTGAGACAAAAGCTTCTGAGGACACTGAGACGAAAACACTTGGGTCAGAAGAAGCTTCAGTGGTGGACAGTTCTGGGGAAGGAACCAAGGCTGACAGTCCATCCAAGGATGACAATAATGTCGTCCCCATGGACTGCAGTTCGCCCATGAGTGAGCATGGGAACAATCCCATTTTGGAGCCACCAAAGGAGAGCGCTGACCCGGCTGCTGCGGGACCCTCTTCTTCTGAAAGCCAAGTCGCCAAGGACGAGAGCTGCAAGGACCAACGCGAGAGGGAGAAGAGCCAAGAGAGGAAGAACAGCAGGCAGCGGCGCTCTCGCTTCCACTCGCCGTCCTCCACGTGGTCACCGAAGAGGGACTCCAAGCGGGAACCATCCAGGCGCTCGCGCTCACGCTCCAGGGAACGTGACGGCAGCCCGCCCTCCAGCCACTCCTCCCGGGCTCGCAGCAGAGAAAGAGACAGGGACCGGGACAGTGAGAGAGACTATTCTAGGAGGGACCGTAGTCGTGAGAGGAGGAGAAGGCGATCGAGGAGTCGCTCCAGATCTAGGTCCCGCTCTCGGTCCAGGTCTCGATCCAGAACAAGGTCCTACAGACGGGGGCCCAGCCCCGATTGGGGGCCGGCATCCAGAGAGCAGTCTCCGCAAAGGAAGGAGCGCAGGGGTGGGTGGAGGTCGGGGCAGGGTAGCGGGTCTGGTGGTGAGGGACGGAGGTATCATGGAGGCACTAGCCGCTTTGAAAACGGCGTGCCCACAGAAGGCTCCCCTGATCGCCAGGGCTGGTCAGAAAATCCTGACTGGGTTACAGAAAAGACTCGTGGTGAAGCCGAGAGCAGGAACCGGGACTTTGGCTTCAGTGGCGGGTCACGCTGGGAAGACAACCGCAACAGTAGCAGTAACAGGGGAGAGACACGCGGCCGGGGGGGCCGGGGAGGGTTTGAACGTGGCCGGGGTGCAGGGCGGGGCGGCAGCGGCGGCAGCAACCGCGGCTTTTACAATCAACAGGAGGAAACGGCCGACAACCGCTGGCAGCCCAGAAACAACTTCTCAGGTACAGGCAACAATTCAGGGAATGACGCGTACAGCCGCTTCAATGAGAACCGGGGCGGCGGCCGGAGGAAAGAGTCCGAGCCCAGTGACTCTATGCTGGACCGGTCAGGATGGTCATCAGCATCAAGCTGGGCTGTCAGGAGGACGCTCCCCGCTGACGTTCAGGACTATTACTCCAAGAGGGAGAGAGGAGGACCAGGAGGCTGGAACCGACAAGAGGAGGAGCAGCAGCAGCCGACAGCAGCAGGTCAGTCCTCGTCAGTCTCTCCACAACTGAAAACCAGGACTTCCTGTTTAGTTATCACTCCACAGAAACACTGGAGGTTCTGCTTGAGAACATGGAGACGTTAACATAGGAGCAGCAGTAGTGGTGGTGTTTTGGGGTTAATGTTCTCTTTGATGCCAGGAGAAGAAGATCATTTTAGTAGCTGTAGCACAACTGTGAACAGGCTCGAAACAAACCAAAATTTACCTCCAGGCACCTGCACTTTTCAATTTTAGATTAAATTGTGATTTCTTTGAAGTTATTAATTTATTCCTTTGAAAGTCTCAGTTGTTTAACTGTTTTTGATGAGAGGCTGCTGGTTTGATTCTACCATTAACGGAGCATTTCCTGCCACATTTTCATTATGAATTGATTGAATATCTGTAACATCTGTATAAATATACAGTAGTCGAAATCAAATGGTAAATTTGTTTTAGTTTTCATACAGGTTCAAAAGTTCTTTCTGACGGTTCCTTTATTTTGTTTCTTTTACTCCTCAGATCCCACTAAAAGTGAGCCCCCTCCCCCGGCGGTCCCCGGTAACGCTCCGGTGCCGGTGATGAACGTGATTCCTCCTCATCCTCAGCTGAATGTTCTTCACCATCACTACCCCATGCAGGGCCCGCGAGGAGCCCTGCCCGTCAGCTTGCAGCCCGCAGCGCCATACGCGATGCCCCCTCAGGTCCCCGTGCACCTCCACCCTGCTGTGCCACTGCTTCAGGTGCCCGCTGTCGGCGCTCAGGGCCTCCCCCCTCCTCCCCCGCCGCCTCCCCCCATGCAGCAAGGCAGCCAGACAGCGGCAGCTCAGCCTGATGGCCACATGACTCAGGTACTGTAAACTAGGACGTAGACAGGACTACTGCTGATGGTGTGATGGGATTAAGTTCTACATCCTGTATGTCTGTTAAATTAAAATAGCTTAAGTTAAAATAAGAAAGTAAAGTTCTTTCTGTTCTTAAGCACACACTTATTCTCATTTTCTGGTTTGCCCTAGATGGCGAGTACCATAGCGGGTTATGGGAAACCCGCCCTGCTTCCCACCCCTACCAAAGCTGGTGTTGCCATAGCGACACAGGGACAGCCAGCACCCAGCCAGGTGCTGCCGTCCTCTACAACTCAGCCTGGTCATAACAAGGCTCAAGCCGACAGCTCCAAAAAAGAAAAGGTAACTTGCGGCCACAGTTTTCTCGTCACCTTCTTACAATAGAGTGTTTTTTGTTTTCAGTCAGTCTGACTCTGAATCTTCCTGCTCTAGAAACAACAAATCCAAGAGAAAGCTATAAATGAAGTGAAGACAGCCATCAAACCTTTTTACCAAAAGAAGGAAATCACCAAGGAGGAGTACAAGGAGATCGTCCGCAAAGCAGTGGAGAAGGTAAACACGTCTCACTTATACACAGTGTAGGATGGGCATCTAAAAAAAACCATCCTTGGTCGTTTCTGTGTGAAGTCCTACCAGAGAAGCAGCACTTCAATCACTCGGCTCCTCAGCTCGGCACATCTCGGCTGTGTCTCAAATCACGTGGCGCACTGTGTACACTGTGCACTCACTGGCGTAGTGGGTGAATTCCAACAGTGTAGTGTTGTCCCAAATCAAACACAGCCATTGTGCAATGCCAACGGCAGCAACATGTGACCATGATTGTCGCCTCACCTGCCCGGCTGCTTCGATTACTTGACTTAAAATGGACGTTTTACTGTCCCGTGTGTGGCCCCCGTGTCATGTGACATGGACATTACGCTGCCATCTGCACCAAACACTTGTCCTCATTCTTCTGTTGCCATTTTCACAAGTTTCAAAGTACGTTGGTGGCCCCTCCCCTTCTGCTACAAAGCCAAGATGGCGACCATTGAGGGTGAGAAGTGTCCACACTCGTTTTGAGTGAACCATCTGGGTTCTTACAGTGCACTGCACGTTGCCAGACTTTTCAATCTCAACACACACGCAGCAACAAGAAAAGATCAGCTGCAGTTTTCTTATGTCGATTAAACACACTTAAACACACCAATGTTTGTTTGACCTTTTACTGTGTTTTTTATTTCCCCCTCAGGTGTGTCACAGCAAGAGTGGTGAGGTGAACTCCAGTAAGGTGGCCAACCTGGTGAAGGCCTACGTGGACAAATACAAGCACGCCCGAAAGAAATGAACCTCTGCCCTGCTGCCGGCGCGGCGACGCCCTCGCTGACCCATTCAGCTGCTCAAGTGCAATTTCCTCAAGCTGGAATCTGGCCTCCAAACTGAAAGATGACGGAGCGCCAACATTTTTCTTTTTTTGATATCTGTACCTTTTATTGAATGATGAAGATTTTTTTCTATAGATTTTCATATTTTGTTAGAAAAAAAGAATGACCCAATCAGAAATTGTAATGCAAGAGCCCTTTATTTTGCATAGATCACGTGGCTTGGGAACTACTGTAAGCAGCGCAGGGTAGCGTGGGGGGGTGGGGTGGGGGGGACAGTTGATACTAAAGATGCAACGCTCAGTGAACGACGCCAGCTCATGTAGTGGAGAGCCCCTCCCAGGGTGCCGGCTGGTACGATGAATTTCTCCTCCGTGGCATCCTGATCGCATCGCTTATTAATTGAATATTGTCAATGTTCTTTTTTAAATATTATATAATGTTTCAGAGGAAAGCCTAGTTTAAAGATACAGTGCATTGCCTTTATTAATCTCTGTGGCCCTGTGACGGGCTGGAATCTGATGAGTGTGATTGTAATCAGGGCCCTGATTGGCTGAGGAGACGCTAAGTGGGACAGCCAATCAGCAGCGAGTGTGTAACGTAAGGCGCAGGTCCCGGGGGGGCTGATCAGGTGACACTGACCCCACACCCTGCCTGAATGTGTAATAAATGTCAATGCGTGAACATGAACTGTGCAAAGTATCCAGAGAGTAGTGAAATAAATTAGCTGCTTCCTGAAGCTCGGTGTGTTTGTCAGAGGAAACGCCGCCATTCAACATTTTAAAGACAGCAGGATTTCCCTCCTCCGTCTCCATCTTTGAGCCGTGGTGTTTTCTCAATTCATTTCCCAACAAAAGCCTTTCACACTATGGTTGGTGCGGTGATGTGTGCGTGTCCATTCAGGTCTCTCTCTCCCTTAAATTATCCATGGAAACAACTACCAGAGCCCTGTACACCCACGCAGGTCTCTACAATCAACCTGGACCTCAGGGTGTCAGGCTGACGTTGGGTGGAGCTGCGCGGGGAATGACATGATGTTACCAGACTCCATGAACTAATAACAACAGCTTGTTTTTATGCAGAGCAACAGATTTTCTCAGTAGCTAATTTCTGTTCAAGCGTCCCAGTGAGCCAGCATGCGCACTACGTCCGGGACCCTGAAAGTGAAGCAGCTAAATGGAATACAGCCATGTTTAACTTTGTTATTTACACCTGTGTTTATCCTACTGTGACGTGTCAAACTATAAAAACAGATGTAACACAGCTAACATTAGAGTCGGGGGGCGACCACACAGTCCTGAGATGAGGTCAGACAGTGGAGTGGGTTCACCATGGTTTTCACCGACCGCACAATGATTAAGGTCTACAATGATGACCATAGGCATGAGTATAATAATTTGTACATGTGCAGAATGGGTTGTCAGTATAAACCTTCCTGGCCTGATCTTCTGCAAACACATTATGAAGTTGTATTTAGACTAATTGAGCTATTTTCAGTCATTTACAAGCAAGGCTGTCAGACGCGTTCTGGTTCCAGGTTCTCAAAACATGAGCATGTGACACCTCTGTCATATATGATAGATGAATGAATCTGTGGGGTTTTGGTCTGATGGTCACATTAAACAGTTTGGATGAATCACACACTCGACTCTGGGAAATCGCAGCGGCTCACTGTCACTATGTTCTGAAAATCTGCAGCCACACAAAGATGTAATCTGAGAGCACCACAAACGGAGCTGTGCTGTGTCCTCTGGTGACCACTGGGGGGCAGTGTTGTCAAGAGAAAAGTGACTCATCCCAGAGGTAAGCGCTCCGGTCATGCTTGGTTAGATTCCCTGTTCCTCTGAGGATAATTACAAATCCACAGTTCTGAGTAACTGTATAAATATTTCCTTTACACACTCAGAGAGGGAGAGGCCCGTGCTGAGGTGGAATATAAATCTGAAATCCACCTCACCAGACGTTTTAAAGTCTGTGTTAATAACTGTGTGATGGAGGACTTCATTAAGTAACATCCGGAGCAGTTTTAACTTCATGTCCCATAAACCATAATTACACAGGGAAAAAGAAGCTGACGCAGGACGAAGAAACATCAGCATTATGTTTCAGTTTATCTTGGATTTTAATTGGACATTAGTTCATGATCAGATGCAGAAGAGGAATAAAAAAGCAGAGAGATTTTCTTTAATATTAACTATACCTCTGTCATATCTGTACACTATTAATGCTGGATGTATCTTTAATAAGTTGTAGCACTAATGTATAAGTTTAAAGGGGGCCACAATGCTGTCTGAAAGGTTTAATGTGTGTGTTCAGGTAGAAGCTAAAAACTAGATCAAAATAAGTAGGAGAGATCTATTTTTCTTTCCTCTTAGTAAGTAATTGATATTTTCTTTCAAAAACTCTACTTCATATTCTTTAAAATCAAATGTATTTGGGTTTTATTTCTCATTAATAAGGTTTAACAATTAGCTGCCTCTGTTTAGGTTGACTGGCATTCTGACAACCACCTGACCAGTCATTTGAAGGTCACTGTCAACTGCATGATGGAGGACCTGGTGTAAGTCCACTAATGTGACCAGTTTGAACACCGTGTCCTCATAAACCACATTCACAGACAAGAAGAAGCTGACAAAGGACACAAAGAGCACCAACAGCCCATGCTATAGATTATCTTTGATTTTAATCAGACATTAATTACAGGATATACATGGTGTTTCATTGAAACAAGAGTGTAACACTGGTGGGCAAAGCCCTCTTTGCTCCTGAGGTCAAGAGATGGCTGACGTACTCTCTCACCAAGACGTGCGTAAAGAACATTTTGCTAATCCGGGTTCGTGTTCAGGGGCCAAAAAGGAAAACGAGACTGCTGCCACTTTCTCCGCTGTTTCCACATGTAACATGGTTTTCACAGAATCAACACGGGAGGACAATTCAGGATTATTCAGTCAGAGTTAACGGTAGAAGCTCCGCTGCATCAGAGGAAATTCAATGTCACTGATTCACCAGCTAGGGCTTTTTCAATTTTTGTTTTACAGTTTCAATTCATTATTGTTTAAAAAAAAAAAAAAAGAAAAAAAAAAAAGTTAAAACAAAACAAAGCGTATATACAGTTGAACTCAGTAGATATATATACATATATATATACATACAATATTATATAAATATAGTAAAATAGATTAAATTACATTGATTTCACGGTTTTCCATAAATAGATGTTGGACAATAACAGTTTGGTGACGTGTTACGTTAGTGTTGGAAGCACAGTGCACCGTCAGATGACAGGCTCACGACTCGATGGGGATGTGGGTCCACGTCGAGATTTCAAGTTCTTCATTGTGACACATTTTCGATAGCAGGAATCTGTGCAGCCATACCTAAAAAAAACACTCGTAATATTCTGACGGAGGCGTTCCTCAGCTAGTTGACATGTTTGGTTGTTGGTGTTACGGAGCACACCTGACTTCTAGTTTTTAGGTGTTTTTTTTTTTTTTTTGTTTGTTTTTTTTTTTGTGTTTTTCTTTTGTTTGCAAGTTTAACAGGTAAATTACAACCACTGCATGTGGTCAAATTCAAAGTATTCTCCCATAAAGAAAAAAATTTTCAGTTTCCCGCCACCCTTGGATGGGGAGGTGGAACTGAAGGCTCGGCGGCCTCCAGGTCTCGAAGCAGTAGTGTTGTCGCCGCGCACGCTATTCCAACAAGATCTTCAGCAGGTTTTTAAGAGTTAATACAGTTTCATTAGAGTCCTCTCGTGAGATACTCTGCAGCTCCCAGTGTCGGGTTTGAGAAGAAGGCAGGTTCTGTTGACTTACACTATGTTTTACAAGGAAAGCTGACACTATAAGCAAGGTCACAAAGCCTTGGTACGAATACTGAATAGGCGGTGTGTTAGGCCTCGCCTGTCAGAACTGACAAATCTGTTTTTTTTTTTTTCACAAGTGTGCTAAACAGTAAGTGCTTTCAATATACAAAGATGCTTTACAAATACATTTTTGGCAAAGTAAAAAAGGAAAAAAAAAAAAGAAAAAAAAAAAAAGGAAAAGAAACAAATGTTGGAAGGAACTTAATTGTCCTTGAGGAGGATAAACGTTCAAGTCTGTTGCCTCTTGTCGACCTTTCGGGAGATTCACATACTTTTCTCAGCAAGACTCCGAGGTCACAGCCACACTCACGCCAAACGCAACAACACCGTACCTGAGTGTAAGCTGCATTTTGAACTCTAAGACTATGTCATCTCTGTTATGAGGCACCTTCAAATATTTGTTTTCAGCTGTACCAATAACTACACAAAAAAAAACAAAAAAACATTAAAGAGTAAAAACGAGCAAAAACGACAATGAAAAAAAAAAAAAAAAAGCTACAATAAAAAGAAGAAAGCAAGTAAAACACCATCTTTGTGGCCTATAACAGCAAACTGTACAAAGTTTGGATACATTCTCTTGGAATGGCAATGGTCTGTTGCTCAGGAAGTCAAAGCCGAGCATCAAGTGAGTTCTTTGTGTTTTTCTTCTTTTACAATAGGTTTTTCGATCTTCGTTGGTTGCGTGGTCGTTAGCAGTCCAGTGCTGGAAGCGTACCGCTCTCCCTCCTCCGGCAGGCTGCAGCAGGAGAGGCGGAGCTTTAGTGTCCGTTGGGGTGTGCGTCTGGGCTGGCTGTGGCGTTGTGGATCCAGTCCATGATGATGAGGCTCATGCTGCCGATCATGACCACGAGGCCGCACAGGAGGAAGGCGGTGGCCTGGAGAAGGAAAACGACCTCACATTTAGCTAATGTGTTCAAGCAGAGCGACTGAGTCAAACTGTCAAAATGCTTTCCGGTTATTCGCTGACGTGTGTGTGTGTGACGTGTATTAAGAATCAGCTCCTTACCCCGATCTTCTGCACAGACCTCATGGACTCCTTCTTCACCAGTTTGATGTAGAAAGCCGAGGGCAGGATGAAGATGAGCATGGCAGCAGCAGAAGCGCCTGGGAGAGGAAAGAAATTTGTCATTTTAGTCACAACATTTTGTATCTGAGCAGATTTTTACATTTATTTTTATCATCGTATACATTAACACACACAGACACTCACCGATGAAGCCAAAGATGTCCCTGATGGTGGGCACAAAGATAACCAGGGCGTTGGTGCCAGCCAGCAGGACCACGGTGATGATGGAGTGGCGGATCCAGCTGAACTCCTTAGAGGAGGACAGGTGCTGGTTGATGGAGGTACGAATCTACACAGAGAGAGAGACGAAAAGAGAGGTTATCTGACATGACCCACTGAATTCTCCTGACTAATAGTCTAAGATCTGAGCGTGACTTCTTTGACACTCACAGGGAAGAGCACCACAGGGACGGTGAGGGTGACGGCGGTCAGCACGGCCAGACGGACGATCAGCAGGACCACATCAAACTGGTAGATTTTGGAGTAGGTGTGCAGCAGCTCAGGCTCCACGCGCACTGTGTGGAAAGACAAGAGAGACCTGTTAGAGCTGAAGTACTTCACAAACACAACAGGTAAAGACATACGTTAAAGGTCCCATATAGTCTAAAGGTAGATGTCCATGAATAGTTTGATTATAGATCAGGTCTAGGTTCTATATTAATACTGTGAAAGTATCAAAGTGCTCAGTCCACAGAGAAATGCACACAGCCTGTATTCAGAAACTGAGCCTTAAACTAACTTCTGTAACTTTGTGATGTCACAACAAAGCAGTCACCCTCTGAACCTGGAACCACCATCCAACCTTGCAGGATTTGGTTTCTCAGAGTGTTTACCTGCTATATGTTTATTCAATCACTCAGAAAACAGCCAGCCAATCAGAAGAGAGGCTCAGAACCTCCTCTCTTCTGATTGGCTCACTGACCTGCTGTTGCTAAAGCTCCAGAGAGAAGCCTGAGAGAGGAGATGTAAAATTACATTGAGGTGGTTTTTGGTTCTGAAGACCACAAATATATCTTCTTATGGATCAAAACTTCAAATAAAACACAGGAGAAGAGTAAATATGGAGCTTTAATGTAAAGAGAGTTTTAAAAAAACAGGCTGTAAAGCTGCCAGAACTGGAGATAGTGAGTTAGCTGATTGAAAAGTGATCCATAACACTTTTTTTTACTGTGTCTGTTATAAAAACATGAAAGGTGCAAACATTACACCAGCTGAACATCAGCATGCTAGCACAGAGAGCTGGTTGTTCTGCATATGCCACAACATAGTTTTCTAACATTTGTTCCCTCCATTTAAACATCAGTGTTGCAATCTATTCCACTCCCACACTTTCACCATGAGTGGCTCAACTTGGCTGGCGCCCTCTGTCTTGTCCTAAAGGCGGCAAACACCGCCCAAGCATGTTGGAACAAGCGTCACAATGATTTCTCAATCTCTACTCTCCCTGGCTTCGGACTTATTCACCGTCCTCACATCAGGTTTTGCCCTATCAAGGCGGTTTGAGGAAGTCTATCGTGCTCTTGTATAACCGGTCTGATGTTCCAGGAACTTTACATTCGCTCCTGCCAAACAAACAGGAACGCAAACATGCTGGCGCACTGTTCAGCGACGACAGGTGGATTTTTTCACAGTCTTATGTAACAGGCCTCGAGTCCTGTCCTGAGCATTTTGTCCTAGGAGGGTTACTCTGTATTTAGTTTGGACCTGGAGACTTCCTCCCTTAACTTTGAATGATTGATCCATTCTGACATTCAGTATTCAGGGACAATGACTGCTTGTAAACCCGCACCGCTGGGATTAACTCTTTGTTGCTTTCTGGTCAGTCTGTTCCACTCCTCGCATTTACTGATTCATTTTTTTGTTTAAATTTCAGTTACAGAATCAGCTACATCCCAAAACTCTTCAGCTAATAGATTCAGTGAACATATTTTTATCAAAACCCCCCGAGACTTACGGTTGAAGGTCAGATATCCGAAGAGGGCGGCCAGCAGATACATGATGAACATGGCCAGGAAGGACACGTTGGCAACACCCTGCATCTTTCTGCGGGAACGGCTGTTTTAGGAGAGAGGAGGTGTGTTTCATTTAGACGCAAGCACACAGTAATCTTAGAGATAAATTTCTTGGGTTTTAAAATCGGGAAAGCGCTGATAAGGAAGCAGCTGCGGTCGGTAGTTTGGGGGAACATGATGAAACGAAAGCACTCACTCTTTGAGCTCCTCGTACATCGGCAGGATGGCCGGGTGGCACACGAAGGCGAAGGTCAGGATGGGAACAGCATAGACAGTCTGGAAAAAACAACAACAAAAAAAAAAAAAGCACGACACCCAAACATTACTAAACAGAACTAGCTTTTAGTACAAACTTAAATTCTCCAGATGTTTGCATGTCAAAGAGCTGCACCTGCGTGTTGTAGACAAAGTATTTCGGCGTGCACGCGTCCTCGCTGTAGTCCACGGCGCTGGTGTTTGGGTGGGACAAGGTCATGTTCAGCAACTTGCTCATGGTTTCATTCAGAGCGCTGATGTCTTCAGACAGAGGGCAAGGGATCTGGAACTTCTTGATGATCACCTGGAGGACAAGGCGGGGTTTTATGAGCAAACGTTTTGGCTTGAAATTTAGTAACTCCTTAAATCTGTCTGGTTGAAAAGCTTCTTAAATCCTCACGGGAAATAAACAACTTTCACTGAGACCAGGCTACTGTGAGAAATCAGGTGAAAAAACAGTCAGGATCCCCAAATCCAATTTTAAAAGACACCAAAGATGCAGCCAAATTTCAGTTTCACTATTTCACTTTGTTGTGTTTCAGTGTTTTGTGACATTTCCCATTACTGGAATCCTGCTCTTCCATGTGGGGAGGAGGGGAGCGATAGATTTCATGGAAAAACTCAAATGTTCTCTCTGACTAAGACTCATCTGGCACAACAGGATGCTTCAGAGAGGGTGTGTGTGTGTGTGTGTGTGTGTGTAATGAGGAAACTGTTAGGTTGTACTCACCACGATCACAAAAAACACCATGCAGAGCAGGGACAGACCACTGGTGTAACCAAGGTAACCTGAGAAGGGGGGAGGGGGGGGAGGGTTGGAAAAACACAAACATGAGCTACCGTTTTTACGACAGGCTTCGGCTTTAAAGCTGTGGTATTTTTTTCCCGCTTCACTTCAAGCTGTGAACATTTTTGGACCCTTTTTTTTTTTTTTTTTGAAGTCGGCCACACGTGTGAATGTGTCACCCACTCAGCAACCAAACCCTGTTTAGAAATACATCCGACTTTACAGCACACAGACGGATGCACGGCTTACCCAAGTTCCTGAGCAGGGAGAGGGGCAGGATGATGGTGAACGTCACCAGCAGCACCAGGTAGTCTCCGTTAGTGTACCACTCCCTGAAACACAAGAGAGAACATGTATGATATTACTGTCAGAAGTTATTAATGAATGAAACATTTAACTAATGAGCACCAGTCTCTGTGTAACTGAATTGAATGTATCATCAGACTAATGACCAGCTTTACACATTAAGTTCAGTTTGCTTGTCAGAAAAGCTGTTATATAATTTCTTCTTTTCTTCGTCTGATGATGTCGCCATTCATGAGAAATGTAGGATCCAGGATCCTTTTACTGGAGACTACTTCTTTTTCATAACTTTATTGACAATATATGCAACCTGTCTTTATTGCAGTTGATTCATCTGCCTTTTCTAGATGGGATGATCTGAGTAACCAGCTTCCACAGTGAACTAATTAGCTTTAAAACTGACAGCTCTGTGCGTTAACTCCACCTTCCTGTCAGACCGCTCCTGATTTTCTGCAGCTTCAGGTCCGATCAAACCTCTCAGCTGCTGCTCTGACACGCAGCTCAGAGCTTCACATCCACATATCAGCTGACACTAACCGCCCTGTGCACGATGAATGCACCACTCACAAAAATAGATGTAACAAAGCAGCACTGACGACGCGAACCACATCAATTTTTGAAACTTGAAGCGAGGTCGCAGTGAGCTCATCCCCCGCGCTCTGTCTCGATGCGGCACCGGCTGCATCCTCTAAATGGGCTCTTTGAAGGGCCACGTGAAGAGACTGAGCACTGTCCGTCCCTTTAAAACATCCAGACCCCCCCCCACCGCTCCTCCCGCCCATTATCCCTCCTCTGCTACACAACAGAAGGACAAAGACGCTGCTTCCCCTTCCCTGACTATCAGCACTTGAAAAACAACCGGCAGCCATTTTGCTCGATGTGCCACTTCACCTCGAGTGCCTCTGCCAGTCGCTTCTGCTCTTTGTCACACCTCATCTAAAATAATTTTTTTTTTTTTTTCAACTTTCCGACACATCAGTGCTTTCACCGAGTTGCCAAGTGCTCGGTGTCTTGACTCTACAAACACTCCTTTTTGGGATGTGTAAGCCCGTCTGTATTGACATTGGTTGAAGGCTTAGTGCTGCAAAACTGCTTGACAAATGCTCTATTGGTCAGATCTGAATCGCCACCAAAACTGAATCAATTGTTCTTTGGCCAGAGGCCGATCTGGCAGGTCTGCCCACCACTTTCTTGGAAATTAGTTTCGACTTGATGGTGAGTTCAGAACCTCCATTGCAGGGTCATAAATTTTTAATTTGCCACCAATATTTCAAGCTGTGTTCAGCTGTGTGGGAAAAAAATATGACACCAATATTCAAGAGTGCAGAGGAAGTCTGCGTTTCATTTACATCACGCAAAATAGTTTTTTTTAAATGTATGTATTCTGTACTAGATACTGCAGGATTTTTCATTTACAATGAATCGATACTGTAGGGAAAGTATCAAAGCCTCAGTCCACAGAGAAATGCACACAGCCTGTATTCACAAACTGAGCCTTAAAACCAGCCGAAAGGACTTCTGTGACTTTGTGATGTCACAACAAAGCAGTCACTGCTCTCAGCCACGCCCACCTGGACCCACCATCCAACCTGTCAGGATTTGGTTTCTCTGTGTGTTTAACTGAAATCTGCTATATTTTTTAATAGATCTCACAGAAAACAGTCAGCCAACCAATCTCTTCTGATTGGCTCACTGACCTGTTGTTACTAGAGCTCCAGAGAGAAGCCTGAGAGAGATGTAAAACTACACTGAGATGATTTTTGATTCTTAAAACCACAAATATATCTTCTTATGGCTCAACACTTCAAATACACTTCAAGTGTAAAATATGGGACCTTTAAGATATGATAGCCTTTGGGATACTTTGATGACACTGACTGTGTACAGGACACCTGTATCAACTTTCCAAGACCTGAAGGTGGTCACATGTGCTTATATATCTGGATACTCACCCATTGCTGGTTCCCAGAAAGGCCTGGATGACGATGGGCAGCTCGTATTTGACGATATAGAGGTAGCTTGACATGGCTGTGAAGAGGTTAAAAACTGGAGTCAGTACATTTTCCTGTGAAGTCAGCCAAGTCATGTCCATCTAAGGGACTCCACTACAAAAATAGAGATGTCTGATATTCGGTGACGGGCAGAGTTTTCCATAGGAAAGAAAAAAAGTTTGACACATGCTTGTCGAATGACTCATGTTTCTACTGGACATTACTCGACATTCCAGAAACACATGCCGGTTTCCATCAGCCAAGATTTCTGTTTTTCTTTCTTTTTTTCCCCCCATCCTCTTAGTTTAGATACAGAGTGACAGTGTTCAGTTTGTGGAATAGACTCATGGTGGATAAATATAGAAAAGTAGTTCAATAATAGTTACACAACACTTATTCCTCTGCTGCTAAAATGCCTCTTACCTCCAATGTTCTGCATGGTGATGGAGAAGGAAGCGGCGAGTTTCCCTGGCAACCCGAAGGCTTTGTAACCCAGCTGCTCGTACACCAGTGCACCTTTGAAGAGGGAAATGAAGATTTGGTATTTTTAAAATAAAACTTAACGAAGTCACTGGGGATCTTTGTGCGCACGACTGTCCGACAGACTCACCTCCTTCATTGGCCGTCTTCAGCAGCAAGTGGACAGAATACAAGGAGAAGATGGCAACGGCCATGAGGAGAATCCTGTAAACAGAGGAGAGGGACCTTTAGCTAAATGTTGACCAGGAACCGAGACGGAAAATTATCAGGAAATAAAAAGAAAAATCAGAAACAAACTGGTGTTGATCGGTGCTGAAGTGCTGCGCTGTGACATGTGCCTACACTCAGCATGGGACTTTAAAGGCCAATTCAACGACGTGTAATGACTCAAATCTTATTTCTCTTGAGAGAATCTCCCGGTTGGATGAGATGATTTCGCCAAACCAGAAGACGAGCGTTCAATGAATGATTTCCCCAAACGCCTCATTGTGAGAAAAGAGGTCAGCAATCAGGCAATTTTTAAACCTGTTGCCTTTGAGACTCAAGAGTCTGCACATTTTCATCATCCGCTGCAGTGAAAACCTGCCTTTTCTCACATTTTCACGGCCTGATCAGTAAAGACCTTGAAGGCAGCATCAGTCTGGAGGTCGTGTTAGTCGCAAGCAGCATCAGCGGGGTTGCAGAGGATGAAAGGTTTCCCTGTATGGGATCCTCTTAGCACCCTTGGGACGCTGCAGCGCCAGCACTGTGTGCCTGGGGGGGGGGGGGTATTAATAGTCCAGGTGAAAATTAATCTCCAGGCCATTCCAGACCCGACGCAGCGTTTCCCCTCGGCAGGTGACCGTCCAGCTGCTTTGAGCTAGCTGACATCATAATTGTTCCTATCTTATCACTTTATACACCGCGACTAAACAAATATATGCTTTGGCTGACCTTTTATGGGGAGTGAGTTTGTTCTTGTTTTTTTTTTAATTGTAATGGCTGATGCGAAGAGCTCCAGACATGCGTTTCAAAACTCAAAGAAAGCAGCTATCATCCATTAATCAGTGATAAAAGAGCCACTTGGAAAACTTCCAGCTACTTCAGCAATTTAGTAGCTATTTGTTTTTTTTTGTTTTTTTTTTGTTTTTTGTAATCCCCAACTTCCTGCTGATTTAGGGCTCTGATTGGCCGACAGTAAACTAGGCTCTGCTCCATTCATGATCTCCTGCGAGCGTACTCTCTGTTTACGTAACTCTGGCCCAAATGCAGCAGGATTAACTCGGCTAAGCTGCCACTCCGGCCGCTCCTCTCGTGTTTGCAAACTGACATGCAACAGCCATTTGGCGGCACCGGGAGCCGACGCTGAGTAAGAATTTGATTTCTGGCTGCGGAGTGCTTCAGGCTGGATGTCAGAGCTGATTGGGGATCAGTGCTGTGAGGTGCTGTCTGTGTGGTAGCGAAACATTTGGCCTCCTGAGATGTGTTAGTCTATGAAAAACTATTCCTCATGATGTTCTTAGAAATGCAGGCACCAACATGAACTGACACGATGGTGAAAAAGGGTAAAGTGTAATCGTTAACACAGGTTCTAAAAGTGATAGAAAATATTCAAACCTCATGATAACCAACAGAGGAAGCGCTCATAAAAACCCATCATTTGCCCTGAAGTGAACTTTCTTTTTTTCCCACTCTCTCCAGTTTTTATCTACAGCAAACATGATAGTGAGAACTTCAACTGTGGTGACGACCATCTATAAACTTTCGACCCCTGTGTAATCTACGGCTCAGGGTTGAGCGGCTGCAGAACACACACACAGTACGGGCGGGAAAAGCTTTCCCTGCAAAGCTGGAGTACATCATGACCTGCGACCTTGATGCAACAGACAAAACCACACCTGCCTGTGCAGACGCTTGATTATGAAACAACAGCACTCCTGCATCAAGTGCTGCCTTTACTACACTACACAGTTCTTCCTTTGAAATTGTTTTATTTTTCTTGCTGTTATAACCAATTCATTTTTTTTTTTACCTCTGCATGTAAAATTTAAAAACACCTTCAAAGTTGAAAACGACCCTAGTTAATAGCCTACTTAATATATGGTAGAATAAAAACTTACACAAATAGGGCAATGCCAGTGTTGGCCATTGCGTAGGACAGACCCAGGATGCCACTGCCCATGATGGCGTTGCCCAGGTTGAAGACGGACATGCCAAAGGAAGCGTTGCCCTGGTGCTGTGGAGGAAATAAAAAATGAAACAGTTAGGAAATTGTGAAAAATGACATTAAAGTTTAAAGGAGAAAAGTGTGCAGGGGGATAAGAGGAGCTCTTACATATTCAGTTTCATACTTCTTCTTCCCCAGGTTATGCTCTGGGAGGAACTTCTGACTCTCTGCGTCGATATCAGAGCATTGGCTTTAAGAGGAAACAGGAAAGAAAAGAATTGAATGCAGTGTAGGTGAACAGGATGTTCAGTGTCCACTCCAGAAAAGGAAAAAAAAAAAAAAAAATGTTTATGCTGTTTTGTGTATTTAGATGTATTTATTTAGCTGGCCTCACCTGTCCAGTGGGACCTTCTTCGTACAGTCCTGGAAAGTGTACTCAGTGCTGTTGGAGCTGCTGTTGTCCTCCTCAGGAGACATGTTCAAGAAATTCATCTCAGTTTTGGCAGCAGGTTGTTTCATACTGAAGGAACAAAAACAGATTTTTTTTTATTTTTTAATATGCATTTTTAGGCATTTCTTCTACCTGCGTCACGTCCTCCCAGCACAGCCCGTTTATTTCTAGCTGTGCGCGTTCACGTCCCTTTAGAATAATCAATATTATAGTGAGCGGGCGCGCGACTCCAGGTCATGTGACTTCTTTAGAAGAAGGAGGAGGGAAGAGGAGGGGGGAGAGGGGGGGGGGTGACGCACCGGCAGTGGAAAAATACCAGACCGGCAACCGCGTCCACCCGACATCTCAGCCCCGCTGTATGACAAAAAATCCGCAGCACGCGCCGCTCACTTTGTGCACATTTCCCCTCCGAAATCAGTTAAAAATGAAAACGCACTGTGATAGCGTCTTTTTCCACATATTAAACCTCCTGTAGCTTTTTAATGAAGCAGTGTGAGTGAGGTGACAAGAAGGCAAAGCTTCATGTCATATAATAAATCTTGACAGTCTAATATCACGTTATTAATTATCACTGGCAGTGAAGTGTGCACATGTGGGTCCACGCTGAGCCCAAAAGGCGCAACCACCAGATCCTGTTAATGACATTATTTCCACGGCCGGCTCCGATGGAAACAATGGCACGTGTTGTCCCTTTATGGGCATGGCTCTCCATTTTGCGCAGAGGCTCTGATTCATACTCAGGTTATGATTAGAGGCTTTTCAACATACACACATTCAAAAACACACACACACACACATACACAAACACGAGACACTTTAACATGTCTTTCTTTTCACTCTCCTTGTCTCTACCTATCCGTGAGGCAGTGACAGCCCAGTGCCAGCACCAGACACGAGTCCAGCACTGCAGCATCACTGTCACACCAGCTTCATTATTTATTTATTTGGACCAGGACTGACCTGGTAAGAAATGACGCCTCAGGCCTCAAAGAAAAGACAGTTCTGGCCTTTTTTCCCCCCTTTTAGATTGAGATCCACACAACTAACATGACAGGAAATGGGATTAATACTGACTTATTAGCCCAAAAGAGCCAGTGACACTTTCACTACTTTTAATGAAATGAGATTCAGAATACAACCAAAAGACAGGCAGTGAGTTGATTCAGTACAAATAGAAAATATGAAAGTGTAAAATCTAAATAACATCTAAAATCTGTTTTTTTTTTTTTTTTTTTTTTAGAGGCTGTGCCGCCTACATCCGGGAAGTGATTTGTGCCTGTCAGTAAATGATGAGGATGCCGGCAGTCTTACCTTTCGAAGATGTGGCAGGAGGCCTGTAAAATCCTTTTCGGTGGAAAAAGAAACAGCAAATGTCCGGACGATTTCTTCACAAAAAAAACCTTCTGATCCTTGAGAGTGTTTAAGGTTGAATATGAATAAAATGAGAGTTGAATGGAAAGGCCTGTTATCAAACAGGATCTGAGTCAAAACACTGGCTGACACAGTTCAAGTAATAAACACAGACAGTGTTAGAATAAAACCGACCGACGCGTAAACGCAAAGAATTTAGATTTAGTCACATTAAACCAAAATTCCCAGAGATGCGGTGCGCTCGGAAACAAGACGCTGTTCTGCTGGAGGAGGGGTGGGGACTCAGCCTTTATAAAGATGAGCATTGCATCAGCCCTACCTCGGATGGAAGGAGGAGGGGTGAGTGTGAGGGACGACGAAAAAAGGAGTGGCTTGACTTTTCTTTTTTTTTTTTCTTTTCTTTTTTTTTTTTTTACACACACACAGCGGTGACGTGGGTTTGTATACAAACACAGCGGTGACCCAGAGACGGGAGAACCTCAGGAACCCTGCAGAACGTCTTACAAGAGGTTCTGTAGAGGAGGTCGCGTGCCGTTAGAACAAGCGGCCGGGCAGAGTGTGACCAGCTGAAGCTCATACACATGAAAGAGAGCGACTGTGCAGCGGAAGCGGTGTCTCCCCTCACACCTCCGGGCAGGGCTCTGTCCCATAAAGGCTCTGACATGTTGCCTGTTTGAATCCATCCTGTAACTTACTGCCCACTTGTGGGCGCAGCAGGTCATTGTCTTCCGACGAAAGGTTGACGACCAGCCTATTGATCATTTATCAATATTCATGTATAATTTATCATTTCTGTCTTGTCCTGTTGACAAAGGCTCACGCTTGTCAAGCAGAAAGGGGAGCGGCATTTTTTGGATATTTGCGCATGCGCATTGTGGATTATCTTGGGCTCTTTCAGTACCTCATACCGCGCCCGTTTTCAGCAGGGTCTGTTATGATTGGCTGTGCGGTACCACTTGTACTTCTTCTCCACTTTGCACCTTTTCTGGCCATAGTGGTTATTTTCCACTGAAACAGGGTCTCTGCAGATGAATACATGTGCTAAAGATGAATGATAGACTTTTTTTTTTGACTTTCAAAATTTCAACAATTGTTGTAAACTTAAAAAGGATTATTTTCACACATATTCGCATCACATTAAAAAATCTAATAAAAATAAAATCGAAAAACACAAGACTGATGTTTATTTACACTGTACAACTATGTCTAATGTAACCTATACAGGAGACGGAAGTTCATTTAATATTTTCTGTTTAATTAGGACACTTGAATGTGGGGAACACACATTACACACACACACACACACACACACACACACACACTCATACTGGAGCACCCGTGGATCTCTTTGGAGGAGGGAAAAGTTATCTGGTTGGCTCAGTTTGCCCCTTTCCCACCACAAATCTGATCTGGATAAGCAGCTAGAAAATGGATGGATGGATCTTATTATGTCACTTAATCATGACAAATATCATCATCATTTCCCTTCATTAATCACAGATAATGACGTTGTTTTGAGGGGGAGTCATAGCATTAGCATCAAGACTAAAATTAACATTTAAGTGTCAGTTGCTCAATTTGTTCATGTTTACATGAGCTAAAAGTCTAAAAGGATCCAGGAAAGTATAAACAGTTCAAATAAACAATAGAAAATACTACAATAATACAATGTAAGATCAAGACAATATAAGGTCTCACTTTACCACACACACTAAATGCCTAAAATAAAAAAGCTTTAAATCAATCCTTCATGAATCAATACCCCTTTATACACTGTATATGAACTTTCTGTACTTAATGCAATAAATTATAACATACAGTATATGAGTTTTTCTATTAGTTATGACGATTAATTATTAGTTTTTTTCCCAATGTACCACCACAGTCCTGTTACTTGAACTCAAGTGACACCACCCATCATGTTCCAAACTTGATTTATATGAATGGATTTTAATCTGGATATTATTGAACACTATTAAGTTTATGGAAGTGAAATGTTTAGATCACTTACTTTTACCACTAGGAGTAGCAGAAGCTGGATGTTTCAACTATTTGTCCATTGCTGTTTATTTGAACAGTTTATCTAATACTTATATTTATTTTAACCATTTATCCTTCATGTTTAAGTAGTTACTTTTAGCTAACCTAATCCATCTTTTTTTTTTATTATTATTTACTTTTAGCTGTCCATGTTAACCATTTGTCCATTAAGCTACTTTTAGCAATCGGTTTCAACCAACCAATCTATTTTAACCATTTAGCATCACTCATCATTTTTAGTTTAGTATTTCAATGATTTATTCATTCATTTTACTTGTATCTTTAATCTTTTTATCCATTATTTTTAGCTAACGCTTTAGACTACTTTGCTAGCCTGCTAACTAGTTTTCATGCTTTCCCAATTGCGATGGTGTTCAGGTGTTAGCAGCTGACTCAACATGTGGATATACTATATGTAAGCCTTTATATTTATTTATTTTATTTTTCAAATTAGTTGAGCTACACAACTTTCCGTGAACCTCATGGCAGCTGCAGACTTTGGAAATCACCTTTGTTGTGGTTTACAGATTTGCATTTGTATTTGCAGTTGTGTATTTGTTTCCAACTCTTGTTTACAAAAGCATTGCTCTACGTTCTACGCTGTGATAGACACATACACTGAGATAGATGAAGAGATACATGAGAACCTGGACTCAAAGTGGCCTGGATGCCTGTCAGTCCAGATCAGGGTGTGAGTGCAGCTTCAAAGCGGACCTCCCCGTCTGAAGGAGATTACACACAAACGCTGTCATGTGACGGCGGCCTTCCTGATCCTCATTCACACTGTTGGCTCATCTCACTGGGTCAGGTGTATTTGTGTGTGTGTGTGTGTGTGTGTGTGTGTGGGAGTGAAATCTTCCACAGCTCTGGTTTCCCGTTTATTATGAATGCCTGGTGGACTGAGGACAATACAATCTGTTAACTATCAAGCTGGTTTGTGGACGGAACTGTGACGTCGAAGACCTGATAGATTCTGTCTCATGCAACTGCTGCTAATACAACTCATCTCTGTGACTCAACACTGATGTGCTGATAAAGATTAAACAAGTCTTCTCATTATCTTCTATTATCACATTATCAATACTATTACTATACTACTGTTGATAATACCACACAGCTTCCACCATTACATTCTACTACTCTACTACTTGTACTACTATACCACTACTGCTACTACTACCACTACTGCTACCTGCACTATAGCTATTATACTAATACTAATACTGTACATGTACATGTACTACTACTACTTGTTATATTACTACTACCACAATTACAACTTGTTTTACTACTACTTGTATGACAACTACAACTACTACTATTTGTAAAAGTACTAATACCACCACCACAGCTGCTTCTGCTACACTTACTGCTAATATTAATAACAGGATTATTACTACTGCTACAACTAGTACTACTGCCACTTCTACTATTACTTAAGTTGTACTATTAATACCACAACTACTATGTTTTACTTCTCCTACTACTAATGCCACTACTAGTTGTACTGTAACTATTACTTGTACTATTCCCACTACTAATACCACTACTAGTACTTGTACATGTACTAATACAACTTGTTACTACTACTACTACTATTTGTAAAAGTACTAATACAACCATCACAATTACTACTTCCACTACACTTATTACCAGTACTACTACAAGGACTATTACTACTGCTACAACTAGTACTTTTACTACTGCCACTACTATTACTTGTACCACTATTACTGCCACTCTTACTATTTACTGATCTATGTTTGCTGAGTTCAAAGGTCAGATACAGTTCAGCTGGGTGCATGATTAACCCTGACTCACCTGAGTGTGAATGTAAAGTAGCTCATAATGCACATTTAGGAATAAATGAGCTGTCCAGTGTGTGAAGTCAGTGTTATGAATCTGCCTCAGCTGGAGGTGAAGAGTCAGCAGGTGAAGATGAAGAGATTCCGTCTCCTCGGAAACATTATGCAACATCATTATGTCTCCCTGAACTGCTCCACAAAATGTTCACTGCGGCTTTGTGTTATTGTGAGTTACAGATACACATAGCTGAACTACTGCCATATCGCCTCAGAGAAAATACATTTTTGATCATATGCAGTGTTTTTGTTTTTGTTGGCTTTTCTGTTGATGGATACACAAAATAACAGGAAAATCTGGTTTTATGGTATTTAATTAGTGATTCAGATGTGATGCACAGAGCACTTTATTTTCCTTTCACTTTGCTTTTTAAATAATTAATATCGGATTAAATAGTTTGCTCTGATTGGGAAAGAGCTCAGTCTCCTACAAATAATATAAAATCATAAAAAGAGTTTTGGTTTATAAAAGTTATAAAGTCTTGACATTCAGATGTTGTATAAATTTAAACTCGGACACCTTTTATGGCATTTACAAACACTTTCTCCAAAACAGTGAAAGTGAATGCTGGAATTATTGATTCAGGGAAACAGACACGAACACAACACACTCGGACATCCACACACTGGGCGAAAAGAAATGAATAATTCAACAGGCGACACACTCGTGAGTGAAAGTACACTTCTGTTGATTCTCTCACTCACTGTTGATCATAATCTCTCTGTCATATACACACATTGTGCATTCCGTCACACATGAGTACGTTTGTGTGTGTGTGTGTGTGTGTGTCTCTCTCTCTGTGTACGAGCCTTTGTTTGGGGCTTAAGCTCGACCCGGCAGATCTAAGACGGATCAGGAAACTGGAGCGGGGGCAAGGGGTGCGGGAGGGAACACGGTCTGAACACCGGTGCCCGGTTACCCCCATACACACGCAGAAAAATACTGTACGTGTATTTATACAACATTTGCTATGCTGCGGGTGAAACCGGTGGAGCAAAATCTGGTCTGGGGTAAAAGGAAGCAATCCATGACCAGACCAGTCAGAGGGGGTGTGGTCAGAGAGGTCAACGAAGGCGGGTCCAAAGGTGAAAAAAGTGAAAACCAATCTAGCTAACACCAAAACTACTCCTCCCACTAGGCCTACTATAATTATAGTCCTTTAAGTCTTTCCATTATTACAACTCTGCTGTTTCTATTAGACCGACCCCTGCTACTAATGCTGCTACCACAACTCCAGCTGCTGCTGCTACTGCTGCGGTGAATAATGCTGACTTTGTCATGTGGCGGCTCACAAGTACGTTGAGAGCCAATTCTGAGAAACAAGGCTTTCACTGTAACAGAGTCTGGATCTGAGCGATTTCACGGAGGCTCTGTACTTTATGATGCATAAATGAACCGCCTCTGTCTGCCACAAACCCACAACAATGCCACTCAGCCAACTTGTATAGGTGTGTGTGTGTGTGTGTGTGTGCACGTATTTGTGTGTGTTTGTGTTGAGGATTGGTTTAAAACAAATGCGGACTAAGTGGGATTTCTCTGCACATACCCAATGCAGATAATTAAATTAAGAGTAGATGTTTGGACGTTTTTATCTGCTGTTGTAGCTGTAAGGAGATTATAATTAGAATTATAATTAGAATTAATAATTGTCATCAGTGAGGGAAATGCAGCAAATAGACATCCTGTCACATTTTCAATAAAGGAAACCACAGAGGTTTCATGAGAAACAGGAAGATTAGATAGACAGACAGAAGTATCATCATTATACTTGTGTATACTTTATACTGTACCTCTTAGCTACACTCTGCCTGAAAATACAAGTCTAATTGCTCTTCCATGAACGTCCGCACCTTGTAAAAAAGACACAAAAAGTTCACCTGGTCCCGCACCAGGAAACAAGCACAAAACTCAAAATGAAGACACAGGTGTTATTTAATACCGAGCATTTCCTCATGTTTGAAGCACCAGGGGGAGAAAAGAAATAAATGATGGTCATACAATTGGTGTCAGAGATATAGTTTATTAAACCTGGAAAGATAACCTGACCTGAACGGTTTGCTGACACGATAAGTTATCTGTGAATACTTATTTTTTGATTTTAAAGATAGAATTATATTTTGGAAAATACATTTATTTGCTTCCTGGTGAGAATAATGCCGCATTCACGTGCTCCTCAGACGGTCCCATTATCCGAGTTGGGAAGTCGATCTTCTGTCTTGGGTGTTTTCATGTAATTTAAGTGAGAAACTGGAAACAACATGGATGCTACAAAGAAGATGTGCAGTATGTTATTCCTCAGAGTGTTAATAACAACAACACACCTGTTTCCAGTGTTACCTATTATCAGGGTTACTGCTAATAAATAACCTTTCTAACTAATCTATTTCACTGTACATGGATGGCAGCTAATTGTTACAACCTAATACAAAAGTTTTTCACTATCAACAAAACATTTCCTTTCATTCACCATGTTGCTGCGTATATGACGTCAACAACTAGGTCGTGTACCAAAATTTTCGGCAACATTCCCAGTTGTTGTTGTTGTTGTTGTTTGGACTTGAGGGTGAATTTTCCAAGTTGGAAACATATTTTTGCGATTATTTACCACATACCACATGAATGCTCTTATGTCTGCAGAGTAAGGAGCTAGAGCTGGGAGACCATTAGCTTAGCCTAGTATAAAAACTGGAAACAGCTAGCTAACTCGCCATAAAACCACTATTCATAGTTTTTGTTTTGCTGTTTGTACAAAATTAATTTAATGAGATAGAACTTATAGTAAATTCTTGTTGTTTTATCAGCTAAAGACATATTTTTCCTCTGGAGTTGGTGGAGACCAAACCAGAACTAAAAGGAGATGTGTAATTAGGCAACTATGAGCTAACATCTATGTATTAGTTTACATAGATCAGCTCTGTGTCACTTGTCTCGTTCAGCCACAATATTTGCTCCCTATCACCCCAAAGCTAATCATATCCTGCCAATTTCTTATGAAAGTCCACTTCCCAAATGAATAACTCTCAGGACATCATATTTAACTGTGCCAGTCTCCCACTAACCCCCCCCCCCCAAACACACACACACACACACACCTCCTGTGTCCAAGCCAGGCCAGGCCAGATCACTAACACCATTGCCCCCCCACCCCCGGCCTATACCTATTAACTTTTCATTTTCCATGACTTTAGACCAGGGATTTTCTTGCTCCTCAACCTTACTCACCCCGTCCCCACTGTGCGTGTTCTTGGAACAGTTAACCTCTAAGGAGGATCTTTATTACAATATAGACGGACAACTTTGTCTTTCTTTTTTTTTTTCCCCAGGAGGAGATCTCATGATCACGTATGCTTTATTAGGAAAATAGAGGTCATTGGGTTTTTCTCCACTGGCTCTAGGTGTGAACAAAAAGTTAATGCACAGATCCGCAGGGGTCGAATGTGTGAGGGGGTAACTGCTTTATTTCCTGTACGTGAGAAAAGTATGGGATAAAATGAGTGGGAGACACTGCTGAAGTCAGCATGCGATCCTGGTTCATGATGAGCAACCAGGAAAGAAAGATGTTTGTTGTTGGTGCAACTGACAATCAGGGGCTTTTGATCCCTCAGAAGTGAATATACTTAAATTAGAATTAATAGGTTTGTTTTGAATTTTGGCAAATAAAGTGTTTTATTTGAAACACCATGCAGCTACGGGCCTTTTAATTTCTGATCTAGGATGATTGAATATTCTTTGTAAGTGTTACTTTCATGTTACATTCCTTGTTTTGTAGGTGTGTTTGCACATATTTAAGTATGTGTGGTTGTGTCCTTTTTTATTGGGCATCGGGTGCGTGAATGCAGCCGCCATTTGACTTTGGCAACACAAAGGAGACTAGTGGCCATCAGACTGAAAAGCAAACATGTCGCCAAAGAGGAAGTGAGTTATCTTTTGGAAACCTTGTCATGTCGCTCACACGCACACACACTCACACACTCACACACTCACACAGAGGCATAGTTGATCCTGATCGGACGTGAGGCCTGTGACAGGATCAGGGTCACTACGTAAACACTCCTTAGCTAAACACGACCTCCTAACACAGTGGGAAAACCCACAGAACCCAACAACCATCACTGGAGGCTCTTCACAGTTTGGACTGCGCTTCAGTAGATTCGCCTTAAATGTCAAAATCACAGTTTAATTATCCATTCAGGTTCCCATGCCAATCCCATCTCATCCCATCCCAATGTTAGCTTCAATATTAGTGCACGTAAAACACAATACAGAGAAAAAAGTAATTTGGTTGTTTTACTCTGCATCTTCAGTCATTATGTGATATGTCAAAAATGTTCTCTCATATGTTGAAACTTACTTACTTACTTACTAATAAAACAGATGCAATCCATTCATTTTTAATATCCTACCAAATGTTGAACTTGTGCACCAGAAATTTTTAAAAATTAAAATAAAAAAAAAAACTTGTTATGGATTGCTGTTTTAAAGGACCAGTGTGTAGGATTTATTGACATCTAACAATGAGGCTGCAGGTTGCAACCAACTGAATGCCCCTCCCCTCACCCCTCCCTTTCCAAGCGTATAGGAGAACCTACGGTGGTCTTCGGGTAACGTAAAAAATGCGAAAAGTCCTATCTAGAGCCAGTGTTTAGTTTAGTCCATTCTGGGCTACTGTAGAAACATACAACCTGGACCCCAGAGCCCGGAGGCCATCATGAGGACCCGCTCTCTATGTAGATATGAAGGACTCATTCTAAACTAATGGAAACACAGTAATTCTCAGTTTCAGGTGATTACACACTAATGAAAACATCATTTTTAATATTATATTCTATTTCTGCCAATAGATCCCCATAGAGTCTACACACTGGTCCTTGCATTTTCACATCTGAACAAGATTGGCTAATGGTATATTTGGTACTGAAACTCCACCCTGATGGTTCCTGGGTTGTACTTAGTGGGCAAGACCGCCCAGACCCTAAAATTAGAGCTTGACTCCCTGACTTTCTAGTACCTAGAAAGGTTGCTGGATGGATTACTGGAAAACCTAAACGAGGGCTGATGACTGGTGAACCAAAAAATGAAAACTTCCTCATGACTCATTTTTCTTACTGCATTATGAAAGAGTTTTGGTTTAACCAACATATCCACCACAGAACAAGAGGAATAAGAAGTGGACAAATGCTCAAAATATAAAAGTAACTGACAAACGTTTAAGAAAAGTACAACTGCAAAACACTTGACTTAGGCTTCTTCCACACCACCATGTTTTCATTTTAAAACAGCATTTTAAAGCAAAGCTGGTGTAAACAGGAAGCAGATTGTCTACTCTGCAGGTGGTTGGTTGCAGAAAATACCATGACAGAGAAACAGCAAAGGCAGTTGTTGAGTTAACATTAAGAATTCAGCTCCACAACAGCTGCTAGCAAAGACAACAAGGTCAGTAACGCTTGTATATCGTTATCCATGTTGCTTTCACCACCGGTAGTCGAGGCTGATAAGACCCAATCCGGGGGCGCCCGTGGGAGTCTACATCGCCATTTCTAAACGTCTCCATTTTTGCCCATCCAGACCAAAACACCACCCTGGAGTTTTCAAACTAAAATGGGTTCAGCAGCGTTTCCAAAAGTCTCTCTTTTAGCCTCTCAAAAACTTTGGAGTAGTGTGGACGAAGCCTAACACCTGGTGGATTAAGTGTGGGAAGCCAGTGAAGGATCATGTCTTTGTTGCTGCACTAATGGCTCCTGCCACAACCGTACTGCGTTACTTAAGGAAAGCAAGGACCAATTTCAAAACCCGAATCTGTGCAAATTTCAGGTAAAACTGTTTCCCTCACTTCCTTCGAATTAAAACCAGCCTAGACGCCTAACTAGCATCTCTACACCAAATGTTGGAGAAGGGTGCCCCGTTTGATCCACAGGGTAAAATCTCTCCCCAGCTTTCTACATGAGTTATTAAATTCAGCTTTCCAATGTCTAGATGTGCCGGAGCATCTCTTGATTCGGCAGCATTACCTTTGTAATCCTCTTAGTGGTGGGAAAGTGGTTTAGCGGGCGCATTCTTTATGACAGGAGCACAAATGGGGGGATCACGTTAGCCTTAGGGGCCCCAGAGGGGAGGGCAGGCCGCTCGTCTCCCTCTCCAAAAACTTTCCACCCGGGATGATGGACCTCAGTCAGCCCTGTGAACCCACTGACTCCCTGTCCACCTCCACTGGGCTGCTGTGGGATGTGCGCTTTTTCACAATGAGAGGCAGAGAATGAAACAGACAGACAGAGGGAAGGGAAATGTGTCAGAGGTCACGCTAGACCAATGCTAACTTATGTCCTTACTTACACAAAGTCTTCCAGAAAACATGCAAAAATAATTCCATTTCCATCCACTAATGTTAAGTTGTTGTTTAAGTAACATGCTCCATGTGCATCGCGATTTATTTGCAAAATTTGTTTGACTTGCACTATGTCGCATTTTGTGTTCATTGCTATTTCTACCTCAGCCAAGTGGTAAAACTTTATTGCGATATTTCAAGTTTGTTTTTGTTTTTTGAACATCTCTACATTGTTCTCCTTTTCTGTTAAATGCATTTCCAGAGGTGCTGCTCCATTGTAACCAGAACATATTGTTTTGTAGGTAATGTAACACGACACCTTTCACTTCAGCATCATGAGTGCTTTTGACCTGACAAAGAAGTAAAACTGTGAAGTTAGTTATCTCAGTTTCACTACTCACACGGCTCCAGCTGTTTGGCTTTGTGGGGCAGTACATGTGTGTTTGTGTATTTGTACGTGATAGTGTAGCTCTTAAAACATGAATCGAGTCCGAATGTCTCACACAACCAGCGGGGGGAAAAAATTAAACGAAAAAAGGGCATATAGAGGTAATTCAGTTCACAATGCAGGGTAAAGTTAGGGCACTGGAATTAGTGGGGCTGCAGCGACTGAGAGGATTAAGAGGATATCCACAGAAACACACACACACACACACACACACACACACACACACACACACACACACACACACACACACACACACACACACACACACAGACACACACACACAACTAGACACACTGTATACAGCTTCTCTCCAGAATGCGGCTTGTTACTGAAAAGAATCTGTAGCACTTACATTAGTTTATTCAGCAGCAGACACAAAGACAGACAGACACACACACCATCACACTGACAGACTCGTGACTGTCATTAGCTTTCATTTAGCCTGTGGGCCTTATCATGACTAATGTTTTAGCTGACTGCTCGTATTTCTGTCAGGATGTAACTCACATCTCTGTCTCTATTCACTAATGTTGAACAGACATGTTTTTTCTCACAGGATGAAACTCTGAATGCTACAGTGAGTATGATTATGACAGTAACGACAATGTAGAATAAGGTGTAGTATAGTAGTAGTAGGAGCTATTTTATTCAGTCATCACACATAATACAGTAAATATAAACAATGTAGAAACAAAGTCAACAGTCTATGTATTACAGGTCCCATATAATAGAAAGGTAGATGTCCATGTGTTGTTTGATTATAAAGCAGGTCTAGGTTCTATATTAATACTGTGAAAGTATCAAAGCCTCAGTCCACAGATTAATGCACACAGCCTGTATTCAGAAACTGAGCTTTAAAACCAGCCGTCAGGACTTCTGTAACTTTGTGATGTCACAACAAAGCAGTCACCTCTCTCTGACCTGCCAACCTCACAGGATTTGGTTTCTCTGAGTGTTTACCTGAAATACGTCGTATTTTTATTGGATCACTCAGAAAACAGTCAGCCAATCATTGTTTTGAAAACCAAAACTGAATTACACTTTTTTTTTTTTTTAGCTTTTTGTTCAGTAAACTATCAAACAGCTCTCAGATCATATTTGTTCCTGTATTTAAAAACAGTTTGTGAGTGACTCATAGATTTACAGCTCTGAACATTGTTTTCATTGTTTTATAAAATACTTAATCATTCAATTTCATTGTATGGGAATTTTGAAACACTGGATTAGTGTGAGTAACCAGCCGTATTAATAATAAGTATGACTCATTTTTGTAGTAAGACTATTGAATTCATACTTGTTTCAGAGGCAGACCCACAATCTAATAATATAAATTGTATCAATTACATTATCATTATTATTACATTATTTTTAGATTGTGTTTCTATTTCTATCTTGGTCAATGGGAGCATGATGAAAAAATGATAATTTTGCTTGGGAGGGTCTTCTTTTTTAATCAAGTGAAACATAAGCCCAACACCCGTCCTCAATCACTTTCTTACAGTCCCTACAAGAATTAAGACGGGGTAATGAGATTAGCATGAGATAGTGTTGTCATATTTGTCATGGCTTAGAGTTTCTTTGTAAATGCTGGCTCAAACGGATCAGTGGATATGAGGGATAAACTGAGAGAGGGCGCTAATTAATAAAACTAATTTCCATATGTGACCTTTGTGCCCAAAAACAAATATAGTCCTGAGTTCATATAGTTAAGAGATAAATTAGCTGTTGAGCGAGAAAGAAAATGTAGTCAGTACATGATAACCTCTGAATTCCTGTCTGGTCTTTGTGTCTTTGCCACTCTCAGTATGGTAATGTCTCTATAACACAGGAAGCTCAATGAAATGCTTTTGCTATGACAGTTTCCTGTCTGCAGCTGGAAGTGAGACAGAGGCAAACAAGCCAGGACTTAATGCCAGTAAGAGGCATTCCCCCATGAGGCCAAATGTCATCTACCATAAGACAATGTTCCAGTAACGTCCAGAAGCTGCATATGATATAAATGGTGTCTGCAGCCTATAATTCACCAACAGTAGGATTTAAAGTTGCAATCTCTAACTTTTGGACTACTACTACTACTACTACTACTACTACTACTACTACTACTACTACTACTACTACTACTACTTTGCAGTCTGAAAATTATATTTTTTAAGATGTGTTTCTTTTACTGGGAAATGTTTTAAGAATCACAACACTGATTCTGGCGGCCTTTGTGAGCAACCTCTTATCACTGTGTGCACACCACAAAGAAAGAACAGAGATGAGTTTCAATAGAGGGTGATTTAATATGACTGTAAACAGGATTTGACATCAACTCATACTACCTCCCCCAGCCAACTCATAATGTTAAAATATATACCAGAGCCATGCAAAGAAAATTGATGCAATGATGAAAAGTTGTTACGGAGTGGCTGATGAAAATAAGAGCTGTGATGTCGTGTGAAAAGAGAGCAGAGGTGAAATAGTCACACATTGAACGGTTTCACATTAAAACAGTTAGAGGTTAGAGGTGTGGGGTTTCAAGATGACACGGAGGTGTAGAAATTAATCATGATAAAAAAAAAAAAGAAAATGACTAAAGCCCTGAGAGGCAAAATATCTTGACAACATGCACTGCACCAATAATAAAATAAAGGAATAGTCTGACATTTTGGGAAATACATAAATTGACTTTCTTGCAGAGTTAGATGGTTTGAACGTTAATACCACTCTCGTGTCTATATAAAAAAATAAAGCTAGAACCAGCAGCCAGTTATCTTAACTTATCTTAAAGACTGAAAACGGGGGAAACAAGTAGTCCTGCACGGTACAAAGGTTCAAAGCCCCAGAGCTCAATCATTAAATTAATCTGCAAAAAAATTACATGTAAAAGTGACCCTTTGTGGTTTACAACAGGTTGTCATCTGTGATGTTGTCAGTGGAGCTTTGGTTGCGCTGTTAGGGTGATTTAAAAAAAAATGTATGTATTATTTATTTATTTTAAGTTGGATTTTTTTATTCTATTTTAATTATTACACTGAACCAGGCTAGCTGTTGACCTCTTCCTTCCTGTCTTAAATTTTAAACAATTTAGTAGCAAACAACTATTTTCTCTGCAATTCTATTTCTAATTCTAATTTAACATGTACTCTTGTATCAAGTGTTATTTTTGATTTACATACACAAATGTTTCAGCACAGAGAGAAACAAGAAAACAGAAGTACCTACAAAGGCAAAAAACAAAGCTAACGTGAAAAGTGTATTGACTTTGAAAGATCGTTGACGTTTTGAGATGTAACCGTGCTTACGCAACAAAAGCATCAGCCAGATTCTAACGGCCTAGATCTCTTAGTGCAGCAGAGCTATTCTTGGAAATGACTTTCTAACTGTGGTGAGTCAACACAGTTTGTTGTGGATGTGTGTTACTATGAGTGCAAGTATTTAGCAGTGCAATGTGATACAGTACATACAGTATGATTGATTGATTTCTAGTGTGTACGCTAACCAGTGCTCTTCCATGTACAGGCCTGCTATGTTGACTAGGGAAATGGTTTAACCTGAACCTCGAATTATGTAATGTTATGTAATTTTTTTTTGGATTCAAGGATAAGTTTTGAATAATGAAGGTCAAGTACGGAACAAATGCAATCTATCTTAAGTTTCCAAAGTCAGGGTTCCCCACTTTCTACTTGGAAGCGACATCAAATAAACATGGCCGGCCCCACAACAGGTATCAAATATTACTTTTATCACATCACATCTTCTTAAAACACTTCTAAACCTGATTAAATGTGTGAGCATACAGATAAAGTACTGCAAGCTGTTTAAAGCTGTAATTACAGGCTCTGGTGCTCATGTGCAGAAAGAAAGACTTTAATGTTGCTGTCCGTGATTTTTTCTTCCATTTTGGTGGCTCAAATACACAAGAACAAAAACACATTTATCCTGTTTGACTTCCCACAGTGAACAAAGCCACACTAAAACACAGTCTAAACACAGTGGGTAGTTAGCATGAGATTGCTAATATGGTTGAACAACAAAGAAAAGAAAATTTAAGGATGATGATGATGATGACAAAATAAGTTACACAGGAATAATAGTAATAATAATAATAATAATAATAATAATAATATATGCTTAAGCACTTCTCATTCAGGCAAAGTCAGACCAGTACACTTACAGAGGATGGTCCTGAGTTTTCATCCATCATTTTTCATCTGATCTGACCTGGTTTCAGCCAGGTGTGAACACACCGAGAGGCGGCTTCTGGTACAGACTCTCATTGACCCTCATCTGACATCCGTGTGAATTATTGGAGCCGTATCAAAGACTCCTCTAATGAGGCCATACCACACACCCCCACATACACACGTACGCACACACGCACACACACATACACACACACGCATATTCCCATATCTTCCTACCCACTAGAAGCCAAGACAACGATTCACTTTTCTTTAAGCAGATTTAACAACTCAACTATAGATGTCCTGAATATTAAACACATGATGCATTTCTACACAGAATGAAACATCAGTCATAGATGTCTAATAAATAAATAAAATGAATGGAGGTGGTACAGTGTTGCTCAGGGGAGCTTTGAGTGGAAACTTGCTGTTGATACTTTGCTTTCCACTCCAAATGAGTGGAAAAATAGATAAATAAAAAATAAAAAAGCCTTCAATATGCAAGTCCTACAGGCGACAGCTTGTTACTTCATGTACTGTCAAACACTGTTTTCTTATATATTTGATGAAATTGGATTTATTTTCTATGACTGGCTAATTGTCAATATATGTCAATGAAAGTTGCTGGAACTTACTAAATATTGCTAAATGAAATATCCAAAATATTCATGCTCCGTCTATCTGTATTTACCATCACAGTTTCCCGAATCCTGTCTCAGTTCTGACTGAAAACAATGGAGAGGATTTACATAAATGCCTTCTCAGTGGCACCACAGGTGTGCCCTGCAGTAATGGTGTAAAGGCAAAAAAACAACATAACCACAACATAACCACCATCTGCTGCAGATCTCACCGTTCCTGTATGGCAGGTTAGACTGCATATCTGTTACTGTGACATGAAAGATAATAACTTTTACATCCTTGTTGTGGAGTATGATACACTGATCTGTTGCAGACTTCCTCAAAGCTTTTTTTTGGTCTGTTGGCTGTGTGTAGTGTTATCTTTTAAGAGGTTATAAGTGAGGTAGTGGGCCAAACTGCTGAGACTGTTCCCCAGTCTGTGGGGAAGTAAGAAAGTAGAGCTGGGTTACCAGGTGCTGAGGAGCTCTACAGACTGTGGCACATTTATGTAACACACACCACAAGAGGGTCAAATAAGGAAATCTTATACTAAGTCATCAAATCCTGGAACTACCTGCTTTATCCATCCATTTCTCCAACTACAACCAGTGGGTGAAAAACTTTGTCTTTGCATACCGTAAACAAATTCAGTGAGTATAGTGTAGTGTCCAATTCTGAGTGGGAAATGCATGCACTATATAGTTCCCTCAAAATTTCATTGAACACTGCCCTCTGCTATAAATCCCACGGTGCAATGCGTCACATTTTATAGATGCAAACATAGAAGATTCATGATCCCCCACACTAAAAATGTCTTACTGGCAGCGTGTAGAGGGCTTTGCAATATATCTAGATCTTAATGTTGAGAGACACAAACATTCTATTACTTATAAGTGATAGAGAATATTAATTATGATTCCTTGGCATGTTGTAGGATGAGAGTATCATCATAAATGTTATTGATCTGAAATGTAATCTGACCATTAGTAATTTTCATTTCTGGTTACTAATGTTGGTGATTTCTATTTTAAAAGGCATATATCTTAAATATAGATTGACGTGTCAATCTTTTTTTTTTTTTTTTGAAGTATTGTTTTGGGCATTTTGCCTTTATTGTGATAGTCACAGTGAGAGAGAGGCAGGAAAGTCAGGGAGAGAGAGAGAGGGAATGACATGCAGCAAAGGGCTGTGGGACGGATTCAAACCCATGGCCGCTGCAGTTAGGACTAGGAGGTACACACTGTTTCAAGTGAGCCACCAAGGTGCACCCAATTCTTTTCACATATACTCAATATTGTATTTTGCCATTGTTAATAAATGTTGTTTCTTTAAAAGTCCCGTATTTTCCTCTTCTCCTGTGTTTTTTTTTATGTGTATATATTTGTGGTTTTAAGAACCAAAAACCATCTCAATGTAGTTTTACATCTCCTCTCTCAGGCTTCTCTCTGGAGCTCTAGTAACAGCAGGTTGGTGAGCCAATCAGAAAAGAGGAGGCTCTGAGCCTCTCTTCTGATTGGCTGACTGTTTTCTGAAGGATCGAAATAAAAATATAACGGATTTCAGGTAAACTCTCAGAAAAACCAAATCCTGCAAGTTTAGATTTTGGGTCCAGGTGGGCGGGGCTTGGGACATGGCTGAGAGAGGTGACTGCTTTGTTGTGACATCACAAAGTTCCAGAAGTCCTGACGGCTGGTTTTAAGGCTCAGTTTCTGAATACAGGCTGTGTGCATTTCTCTGTGGACTGAGCGCTTTGATACTTTCACAGTATTAATATAGAACCTAGACCTGCTTTATAATCAAACAACACATGGACATCCACCTTTAGACTATATGGGACCTTTAATAAATATATGTTTCTTTGATCCTACTTTTTTATTTTGCTTCAGCTGCACACTCACAGCAGCACAAGGAAGGAGCTTATGTCATTTATTTTTCATGTCATTTTTATGTTTATGTTTTTTATTTTTTATGTCATTGTTGCAAGAGGTCTGCAATGTTGGTTTGGTGTAATGATTTATACATTTTATGAATGAGAAGTGAAGGTTTAGTCTAGACATGCATGACTCTGCAGACTACCCAACTTGTTGCTGTGTTAAGTTCTCCTCAGTGTGTAGACAAAGATCATAAAACACCAAGAGTCATATGGCTGCAGTCACAGTACAGCCCTGTGGTCCATATCTTTTTATGTAATCTTAAGTCATACGGTGAGACGTAACATGAGACAAATTTGTCCCCCATTGATTGACATCTCCCTTTATTGACTGAGCCAAAAGGTTATTTACTTTGCTTGTCTTAAACTTGTGCGAGGTGTGATTCAATTCAACTCCAAACATTTCTTCTATTATCTTCATCTGTACTGTATTACTTAAACTACCTTGCTGTTGCACAACACTTATGTGGGCTCGAGACCTTGATGAAACTTGTTACTTATCCTGATCTTACAAAGTTTGGGAAAACAAAAACAGACACTATTTTCCCCTGGGAGACACATTCGATACTATGAGGTGTTGTGAATGTCTCCTGAAAGATTAGAATAAATCATCTCTTCATTTTGGTGGAATTAACCTCCTGCTGTAGCCTTGGGGCTGAAAGAGAAGCACACATAGAAAGTATTTAGTTTTCTTATGTGCATTTTATCACTTTTATCACTTGATTATCTGAGAATAATAACCATCTCTGCACAATGAGCAAAGTGTACAGAACTCCACTGTTTGTACCCGAACAGGCCTCTAGGTAACAATGCTGCAAATACTCAGAGGCTCACAGATTTAAGCATTCCTTTGTATACATAACCGCATTTACAGAATAAGTCAGATTCAAGAGAATGGTATTTTAATGAAAGATTAACTTTTGGTGAAGCATTTTAACCCTTCTTGACCACCTCATGTCATCAGAAAATGCTGCTGTTTGTGGAATGGAGAATGCACCTCATTATATGAACAAACTGGTTTGCACATTTAAGCAAAAGTCACTCTGCTTCCGTGTTTTAGCACTAAAAATACATCATGAGACTAACCACAAGCAACGCTCAACATGAAACTGAATTGAATCAAGGAAATACAAGCAGCATTAATCAGAAATGACTGCAAGTTATAATTACATTCCAAAAGAGGGAACCAAGACTCAACTCAAAACAAGTCTTAAAATAACAAAAAAATGTCGTGAGTGAGTGTAGCTGAGACAGCAGCCAGAGAGCATCTTGCTTCATTTGTAGTACAAACACACCCAAAGCTCAGAGTGAGCTGATCCACTGTTGACATCTTGTCAGTGTCTGACTCCACCAAACTCCCACCTGGCTAATAAAAAAATGATCAAAGAGGTGGGGCGTGTGTGGAGCTGGTGCATGGTGCATGTTGGCTAAATAACTGTTGCAAGCATACGCTCCCATTAGCATCTGAACACAGCTGGGCATCTTGCTCGACTTATAATTCATTTGGTGGCTAATTAGCTAGCTAAAGAGATAAGCTAACAAGTTAGGTATGACGATCACAGACACAGGAGGTAGAGCAGGTCGTCCACTAATTAGATGGTCGGTGGTTAGATCCCCGGCTCCTCCAGGCCACATGTCGAAGTATTATTGGGCAAGATACTGAACCCCACATTGCCCCTGATGGCTGTTCCATCAGTGTATAAGTGTGATGTATGAATGTGAGTGAATGGGTGAATGTGGCAAGTATTGTAAAGTGCTTTTAGTGGTCAGTAAGACTAGAAAAGCGCTATATAAGTGCAAGTCCATTTACCATTTACAATTAGTGCTAACATATAAACAAAATACTAGAATTTCACTCAAAAAACAGGAGCACAGACTTCCTTATGTTTTATTACTCAATTACTCAACAACAAGTCAAATTATCTGTCTGATATTTAAATGAAAAATCCTCCAAAAGACACCAACACCACAACCACAGCTGCGAGGTCATGTTCACTGACTGAATTAGCTGAAGTGACAGCTAGCGGCTAGACATCATAATAAAATGTAAACAGGTGAGTTATATAACAATTCTGTCCCGCACAGTTGTCACAAAGAAGGAAATTATCTGTAGAGACCAAAATCATTTTTTGTACCAGGCTGTAAACATGCTTGGAGGTTGCTGCTTGTTTAAAGTCTGGCGGTTATTTTACCCACAATGCAACTCAAACTCTCAAACTCAAATTTGTTTAATGGCATGTTGCATCACATACAAATTTTACAATAATTTTTGTAAAATTTTTTTGTAAATTATGATAAGTACAGGCCCTGAAGAAACATTTCTGTTGTCCATTATTGACATCCTACAGTGGCTTACTCACTGTTTTCAAGTTCAATATTTACCTGTGACTGATGACTATCTGAATGCAAATACCTGTGATAGAATTTGATTATGTGACATTTCATGGCTTTACAAGTTCACTAAAATGCTCCATTACACTACATACCGTGACACAATGCACCATGGGATACTGAAAGGTGCTTGTGTCCTCCAAATTCAGGTGAAAGTCAGGTTGTTGCATTTCCCAGCTGCATCTGAAGGAGAACATTTTGTTGAAATTCATATTATGTTGCACTGTTTTTTTGTGTTTAATTGTAACTTAACCAGGCGTTTGCAGGCTACTTTGAGACGAGCCTGCATGATGAAGGGATGTAGAGAGAATCCTCGCTTTCTATCTTCAAAAGATCTGGACGCTCAATTCATGTTTGCATAGAGCACTATAACACACCATTGTTTACAGTGCACATGTGCACAGTCATGGTAACGATGCAAAATGGCACCGACAGGTAAAGATACTAAAAAGCCTTCATCCTGCGGGTTTATGTGCACTTGGTGTCTGAGGAGTTTCTGTCTGAGGAGGTATTTGAGAGATGTATCATGTTGTGTATTACGTTTCATATTTTGGTATATACAGAAGATGACCTGGATATCATTGGTGACTAGACAAAAAGAGAGACTTTTATGGTACAATAGAGTTTGACTGACAAGTAATCTCTTAGAAATGCAGCACAGATATGCTTAAATCCACTTGGCTCCAAATCAAATAGCCTATAATAAAACAAATAAACTTTTTTTCTTTCACTTGACACACAAAAACAATAGGGTCCATTGTGCTCCGGTCTTCGTTCTCCGTACTTTTTCTCACACACCGCTCACATCAGCTCAGCGTCTCCGGCAAATTCTGCGCAGTCATGCCAGGTTATGAGAGGATTAAATCACCTGAAGGAAATACAGCACCTGAACAGGGACATCCAAAAACACAGAGGGTGAGAGCAGAGAGAGAGAACAGCCGCTCCAGCTGAACAAACACAACTTCAGAACTCTGTATTATTGACTCTACAGTCATTCACAATTAAGTCGTACCTTTTTTGTGGTGCCAGAGGTCCTTTTTGTTTTAATAAAGTATCATCAGAGGGTCGGCTGCTCCATGGATTTACATTATGAATTCCACTCAGACCCTGTCTGAGACCCTGCTTGTACAATAACTTACATATTTTCTCCTGGCTGTGAGCATCTCTTTCATGAAAATAGCACGACTAAGCCTTTTTAAATGACAACTGTATGTTCTAACAAAATCCTCCCCTCCATTTTGGAATTTCCAAAGATATTGTTTTTGCTTCAAAAGGGTTTAATATAGTGTCTGGTCTGTTGCCGCCACACATTTTTACGTTATCCAGCCATGTCTGGAGGAGCTTCAGAAAACCATGTAAACTCATGTAATTCTTGAAAATGGAGCCTCTGGAGCTTCATAGGGATGCTACCCTGCACCAGTTTGAAAGTATGGTGTACACACATAGTATAGCACACTGTAAGTTGTCAGTGCTGCTGAAATAGATTGTGATTGGGCAATACATTTAAAAAGTAAGTCAAATACAATTTTTCAAAAGGATGCATAAAACCTACACCGAACCTTGATTCTTAAAAACCTACATTTTAGTGGGGTTATTTTGGCCAGCTGCTGTTTTCAAAATCAAAAAGTAACGAACTAAATAAATAAATAAACGGACATATCAGCCATCCATATTGTATAGATATTTTTTTAAGATTAAATTCATACCATTTACTATCACTCTTTTTCCTGGCGACAGTTCTGTATTTAAGTGTGACCACACCCAGCAGTGATGTCACAGTTTACTGACACACTGCAGCAAGAAGGGTTAAGCTAAACCACTTAAAGTCAGAAAAATAAAACAAGATTTTCTGCCCTTTCATTACATAATATAACAAGGAAAAGTGGTGGAAAGAAGTGTTCAGATCCTTTACTTAATTAAAAGTAGCAATTTAACACTGTAAAAAAATAAGAAAAAGAAACATTATGAAAAAAAATTCTGCCTGCAGTCTGGAGAACTGGATCAACAGCAGTAACACTACGCACTATTTTTTACATTTGAAGGTTTGTTGTTGCTTTGAAGGTTCTGGGTTGTGTTGCCAGATCGGGCATCAGGAAGTTAAGTGAATTTAAACCTGATGATGTGCCAAATCCCAACCATCTACATGACTGTGAAAAATGACAGATTTTTAAACAGAGTGCCAAAATCAGACGTCTTGACACATAACTAATCCCTGACTGTGACAAAGAAATAAATCTGCTTTGTTTGTTTTGCTTCATTTGATATTTCATGTCTTTACCTGTCGATGGACTGCAGCCAGGATGATTATGAGAAGTTCACATTTAGTTTTAAATTAGATACCATCTTTTTACTGTAAATTCTTTCGGACAAAATTCTATAGAAAAAACAATAATGTAAACCTGCATCCTAAGACAAAAAAGACAGAAACTAGAATCCAGTCAAAGACAAAAAACAAAACAAAACACAATACAGCAGACATGTCAGTGACTCACAGCAGATTATGTTTATTACCTCATCCTTGTAGAGTTAGCAACTTATCTCAGTACATTTTTTGCACATTCAAGTTGGGATTTATGGTATTTCCTAATGTTATGTGGAGCTAGTCAAAGACCAAAATTCCCCAGAAGTGACCTTTGAACTGAGCTATCTATTTCATCAGGGATCATTTCCAGCACACAATGACCTGGCATTGTTAGTCTGTCACTGTGGAATGCAAACTTTCTGTGCTGAGTCACAAATCACCACGGCGTCGGATCTTCTCCGAAGGAAGTAATCACAATAAACACATAAAATGGTGATTAGAATAAACAATTGTAGATAAAACTTTTCTGATGGTGTTTGTTTCATAAAGTGTTTGTGCTTGTGTTTGTGTTTGTGTTTGTGTTTGTGTTTGTGTTTGTAACATAGCAGCCTTGAATCATCAGGGGTTTATGTCACAGTAATGGTCTATCTGTGGTACAATATTCTTATTACAGCATCACTTTTCTTAATATATAGTAGAAACAGAAAATGACAAGCAGGAATCTAATTATACAGTAAAATTATAAAACCAAATATAATAATAATTTTTGGTTGACATATAAGTTTGGTAGGTTAACAAGATTAAGGGTCATGCTAGTAGTGCTTTGATCTGAAAGCTAATATTAGCATGCTAACATGTTCACAGTGACAATGCCGATGTGTAGCAGGTACAATGATCAACATGTTCACCACCTTAGCTTAGATTGGCTATTTAGCAGTAAACACAAAGTGTGGCTGAGGCTCTCAGCTCAGGTCACTAGTTTGGCGGGTATTTTGGTCATGAATCAAAGTTAACATTTTGTTTTTGTTTGTTTTGCCAATTTTAATGACAATCAATGTAATAGTTGTTGAGACTGGGGACCATGAAGGTCTGTACAAAATGTCACGGCAAGTCATCTAATAGATGTAGAGATATTTCAGTCTAAAGTGATGGACCAACCAACCGAGAGTCTCAGTTTTAACCTTAATTATACAGGAGAAAGTTTTAAGTTTAAAGACATTTAACATTTATAATCTTCAAAACAAGCTACTGGTATAAGCAGATTTGACAGGTAGGTATAATTTTGTATCATCTGCATAGAAATTAAAAAATATACAGTATTATGTCTAATGATTATGTGACCAAGCAGAAGAGTGTGAATGGAGAACAGAAGAACAGAACTAGAATTGATCCATGATTTACACCACTAGTAAGTTTTGATGTGGAAATTAAGCTATTAAGTTCCTTAGGGGATTGAACCGCTCAATAATTTCACTGACATGAAATTATGATTTTGTGATTTTTGTCGAAAAAAAAATTGTACATGCACAAGATTTGTCTCTTTAATATTTTTTTTTTATCTTCAGGACAATGGGTAAATGTTTAAGTTACTTGTTCATGTGAACACATAAGGGAAGAGACTCTCATCATACTGTGTTCAGTATGTTTCACACAGTCATATGAAACTGTAGAGCTGATGGTCAGTGTTTCCAATGATAGCAAACATTTTGCATTTTCTTGGAAAGCGTGTGATGTGAGGAGCAGGGAGGTGAGCGGGAAACATTGAACTGAAGATACAGAACGTTCAGTGTCACAGCTTTACCGACTACATTTTTTTCCCACAGTCCTCTCTGCAAATAAAATTCATTTATTTTCCGACACAGTAGGAGAACACAGATATGATGAAAGCAGAGAAGGTCCTTGTTTGGATTTGATCCCAGACCAGTTAGTCTGTAGCAGTATATCCACAGGCTGAGGGACTTCAATGCAACATCATCTCTGCACATGGAATTAAACACAAATCTGCTTCATAGTGCAAAACCACAAACATTATAGTATTACAGCATTCAGAAGGTGGAGGTATTGTCTTGATTTATTTTTTTTTTATTTTTCCAAATGTCTAGTTTGCTTTCCAGTAGCTAAATAATGATGATTAATTTTTGTCCTTTTTGTACTGAGAGGATTTTTCTATTTCTGGCCAGAGACACAAGTGTCACCTTAGAGGAATGCTGGAGGTTTGTGTCTTTGCTGTTTTGACACACCCCTGACCTGCTGCACTGTTACACTCTTATATCATCTGCTGAGTTGTCCCAAAGACGCCTGAGAGGTCAGAATCAAGACCGCCCTCTTTGTGTGTGTGTTGGGGTGTGTGTCCTCGGCTGGCACGGTTGCCCTCTCACACCAGAATGTGGTTTCTATCACCGTGTCGCCATCTTTGCCACCGCTGGTGTGTCCCGCAGCACCTTCCAGTAAATCACACCAACTCAAACAGCTCGGCTCTGATCTCTGACACCCAGGGAGCCTGGGGAGCTGCCACGTACCTGGGAGGAGGTGACCCAAATCCCACCCTATACTCAACGTAATGTGGAACACAACAGAAATGCTGTTCATTATTGTGAAAACAGAGAATAAAAATGAACAAACTGTAAAAATCTGATGTTCACTTTGTAAGACTGTACAATATATAGCAAATAAATACGCAGTGCATCATACTAATAAATTTATATATAATCAACATAGAATAACTTGGTTTTTAAAGCTTATACACAACAATGACAATTTTTTTTTGATGAGTAAAAATCTCAAATTAAGATTCCCTTACTTGCTTGATTTACAGCTTTTGACCATATCACACCGTCTTCATAGGCAAATATAATAAAGTTTGCATTAAGATAAAGATCACACAAAAAACAAATTAAAACGTAAAAAAAATGAAGAAAGCTGCTCTTTAAAAGCCTCTAGATTGTATTGTATTTTACAAAGGAACACAATTACAATTAATATATCTGCTGGGATGGAAAAAAAGGCTTTTGATAAGATAAGTTATTCCTTTATTAGTCCCACAGTGGGTAAATTTGCAGTATTACAGCAACAGAGTGACAGTACAAAGAAAGAAAACTGCAAATGACAATACCAAATACTTGTGCTAAACTAACACTATAAAAAATAAATTATAAAATAATATAATGATATAATATGTACAAAAATAGCAGATGGTAAGGTAAATTATTGCACATGGTGAATTATTTATATATGAATTATAAATTAATAATATTTATTGAAATATTAATCAGCCCAATAAATCACAAAACATAGACAACTGTAACAAAAAATGTAATGAAAGACATAAATAAATAGATGATAAATCTGAAAGAAAAACATCTTGTCAACAGAGTCAGCTATAAAAAATAGAAACTGTTCAAAAGCCCTCCACAAATATAGAAATGTCTCCATGATAGTAATGAATAATATGGGGTATGTATGTGTGCTGAAAGCTCATAGGATCCTGGAAGTCAAATGGTCACAACAACAACACACACGTTAGCCAGTGGAACATGAGAACCTGTGTTTACTGTAACTACACTGTATGTTATACGTGTTCACTGAGCATGTGTGTGCCTCAGCGTGTGTGACTGAGTGTGTGACGGAGTGTGTGACGTCCACCACATGTGACCCTTTTATTGTATTAATGGATGCAGGATGCTGCTCTCGGAGGAGCCACCAGCTTCTGACCAGCAGCCTGAGCTTATGTAATGTTGAACAATGCAGACGCATTTCAAATACACAGACACACACACACACACACACACACACACACACACACACACACACACACACACACTCAAAATCATTTCCTCTAAACTGTAAGTAAATCTAATTCATACCATGTGATTTTGTAAAGTCGCTCGGTGGTGACATTTATGAGCATTTAGCTGATGCTCTCATTCTGAGAGAGCAGGGCAGCTTTTGACTCCACTCAGCTGTAATGGAGATTGAAGCTGTGTTACACAACAGCCACAGTGGTGAGGACTGGAATCTGCTAAAGATGTCCTTCATCACCTACAGTATGCTGTCATGACTTTCACAAGGAGAGCGGTCATTTTGATGACCTCAGGATTACATCTTTGACTTCATCATTTTAGGTGGGTGTTACAAAACCCATCCATTTCTTCTGTGCGTTTTTAGATTAGGAGTGGGTGTTTCATCTGCAGGACAGACGATGCATCATCCGTGATTTGGGTTGTGTCCGAAAGCTGATAAACCCAGAACATATATTGCAGCAGATAAGCTTGTATGTGGAAAGTATTGTGCATTTTATGACTAAAGCATGAAACTTCCTCCAGTGTTTTTATATAAACCATGAAGTTCATTTTCAGACATGGAGGCATTCCAGATGTGACCTCTGGGACAGGGCAGAGCCCCCTGGAGTAATGAGTGTGGTCCAGACCAAACGAGCATGCTAGCTTCTGATCAAAATGTTCGCTAATGTGCTAGCTGGTCGTGTAATTTCATAGAAGACACAGCAGAAGTTGTCAGTGTTTTTAACAAACTATAGCTACCTTAACACCTGGAAACGGTGGGGTCTGCAGTCCCCCTGCAAAATTGGTGCTTGAAGCAAAAATGTATGCCATACTATACTGCCATGTTTTTATGCCTTATATACGCTGTTGTTTTTATGCCTTACTATACTAGGACATTTTTATTACTTACTTTACTATGACATTTTTATGCCTTAATATATATGTCGTTTTTGATACTTACTATGCTTTGACATTTTTTATGCCTTACTATACTATGACATTATTATAAAAGTACCAAATGGCTTTGGACCCCAGGACCTGGATCCTCCAGGAGGAGCTGGAGAATGTGGCCACCAAAATAACCACTGTGACTGCTCTGCTAAATCTGCTGCCACATGACCCATATCTGCAGCACTGTCTGAAAACTGATCAATGTTGGCTGGTGCAGACTGTCTAACCGTTAGACAGGGGCGTTTTTTAAAGCTGCTGTAATCAATATATTCATATTAACAACAAATCAGTTGACTATGTTAAATGTGAAACCCACAGAGAATTATCACCCTCCTTCCCCTCAGTTTTTCAGTATTATTATGACTCCATGCAGGAGACATTATGTTTTTCCGTCCCTCCTTCCCATTCTTGTGAACACAATATATCAGTAACTCCTTGAGGAGGCTTCTGTAAATTTGGCACAAACATTAATATAGGCTCAAGGATGAACTGATTAGATTTTAGGTGTCAAGGGTCAAAGGCCAAGATCACAGTGACCTCACAATACACAGTTTTGGCCCCTTGAATGTGATTTCTCAAGACCACCTTGAGGGAATTTGTTTAGATTTGGAATAAACGTTCACTTGGACTCAATGAACTTATTTCAATTTGGTGGTTAAAGGTCGAAGGTCAAGGTCACTGTGCCCTCACAAAACATGTTTTTGGCCAGAACTCACAAATTCATACACTAATTATGACACAATTTAACTTAAATGTCTATAAGGATGAGATTAAGTGATGGCATTTTATATCCAAAATGTCAAAGGTCAACTTCACTGTGACATCATAATGTTCTACAAAAACACTCAGGAAGGGGAGATTGTGACTATATCTCCTGTAACTTGGCTGGTTGGCAGAGGAATACAACCACAAGGTAGTTTTCTAGTTTCTAATTGTTTCTATGGCTCACAACTTTAATGTTTTGATTCACTCTCACAGCTCTCATGAATGAAAAGGCCCAGCAGCAAACTACTGCCAAAATTAGCTACTAGCTAGACTCACAGATAGTTTTTTTGCTGTATGGTTCTCTCATCGTCAACCCTTCTCATTCAGTAACGTAAATCAGGCTAATCCTAAAGAGTTTTTCAGCGAATACTGTCTGTGTGGCGTGTTTGACTGAAAATCTCTGTGGATTGGTGCTGCTGAGGATTTTTCCCACACAGATAGTAAGTTATTAACGGTGACCGTATTCCTGGAATTTACCACACTGTACAGAACAGTACAGTTAATCCTCATAAAAAGCAGATAGAAGGGGTGGGGGGAACACAGGGAGAGAAGGGGGCTGGGGGGAAAGAGCGGGTGGTGGTGGTGGTGGTGGTGGTGGTGGTGGTGGGGGGGGGTTGTAGATGCAAAGAGGGGAAGAGGAGGGAGAAGGGAAGGAATTTAGTGAAGGGAGAAAGAAGAGAGACGAACGTCCAAGCGGAGAAGAAAATAACAGAGAAGTGGGGAATCATGAAAAATTGAAAGAGAGGAGGAAGAAGAACAAGAGTGCAGGAGTAAAGGTGGGTTGTACAGAACAACATGTCTTCATTCAATTCAACCAAACTCACAAACAACATGTTGGTTGGTTTGGATCATTTTCATGAGAAGGTGATGAGCCTGGATTCAGTGTCTTGTGGATTTCTTAATTGATTAAATTACTGAACTAAGTTCTACTTCTGAATGTCTTCATGGCTTCGTATTAGACATCCAGAAACACTAATTTGGTGGCTTTACTGGCTGGTTACACTGTGTCGGAAAGTCCATTATTCTTTTATTCTGATGATTGATTTCCAGCGGCAGCACTCATAATGCTTCAAGCATGTGCTTTGTTTGTGTACACTGAGTCACACTTGGGTTGAACACATCCTGTATCCTGTGTTATGATTTGTTTTAGCATGTCTTTGTGGCAACACTACCTTCCTATCTGCCACTGCAAACAGGATAAATCAACCACTCACAGCAAAGGAGATCCCCAGGAACTAACAGAGAATTGTATTTCTCACTGGGGATCTCATTTGTACGGTTAATTGAATCATAAATTGTGTGCACAGTATTTGTAGAGTAATGGAAAATGCACACTGATAGACAGCTGCAGGGTAACAGACAGAGGGCGAGTTGAATGGACCTGTGTTAAAGATGTCCTGACCGTGGAGGAGAGCGCTTCCAGCACGGCGAGGTGAAGGGAGGATACAGCAGGTTATCATCCAGAGGGCGAAGCTCAAGGTGTTGTGTAATCAGATTTACAACAAGACCATGTGGTGGAATGTGACCTGGATCCTGATCTGGTGATGCTGTGCTCTCTCTCTCTCTCTCTCTCTCTCTCTCTCTCTCTCTCTCTCTCGCTCTCTACGTCTTTCTCCCTTGTGAACACACAGAAATCAATAACACACTCACACCTGCAGCCTCAGCCATTCAAACATGTTCATCTAACCTCTGGTGCACCATGTATCTTTGCACTGATTTTTTTTTTTTTTTATATATCTCTAATTTAATGAAAATCTAAAACATGAGTCATGTTCTGTATTGTATAAGTTAATTAACATCTTCTATTTGCTGCTGTTAAGTGGTCAGTGTCTCTGAAGATACACACTGTTTATAATCACTCATCAAATACAACCCCAGTGAGTCTTTGACATAGACTGCCAAAACCAAAACCCACTGTGCAGTTTCTTTATATGAAAGAAGATGAGGAAACACAGACTTAAAGCTTTTCAACTGTTGTGATTGATTGAGTTGGATAAAAATCATATTCCAGTGAAAACTGACAGCTGCTCGTCAGTTTCTCTTGTACATGAGACCCAGAGGAAACATTCTGTCAATGGAAAACATTTGACCTTGACCTTAGAGTGTACACACTACTACTTTTTTACATTTATGGGCAGAAATAAAAGGTACATAAGATGTTATAGTCATGTTTTTAATTATTATTTATATATGGAGTAGTAGAGAGATGAAGGAAATTAGGGGACACACACACACATGCAACCAAGGCCTTAACCGACAGGCCAGCAGGGCACACCTAAGTTTCATGTTTTTAACATAAAATCTTGTTCTGAAAATATCTAGTAACTAAAGTTATCAGATAAATGTAGTGTAGTAAAAAAAAAAAAGAATTTCTGACTAAATGACTAAATGAATTACACTTCTGGAACCAACCAAAAGGAGACAGTAGATATAGACCTGACCCACATAGCGAAACAAACATCTTCAAGAAACACTACATGCATCCTTAAATCTGGAAAACTATAAATTCTACTCACCCAATAGGACACAAAAGAATGTCAGGATGGCTGAATCTGGACCTCCTCTGGTCTTTCTGGACTTTGGATGGAGTTACTATTCATCTGTTTTTATTTAGGAAGCATTCGCCGAAGGATAAATTAATTTAATATTAACCCCTATTTTTGTCCAGTTACAGTAAATAGTTCTTTATAATATTCGCAGTGTTCTGTGTGGGAAGAGGTTGGACGTTTTATTTTATAACTGAAATACTCCATATACAGGTAGTATTTATAATATACAAAGCACCCAGTTCCACACAGTGAAATATCTCCCACAGGTTATCATGTCCAGCTTGATTTTTGACCCGAAGATATGTATTTGGACAGAAATGCAAAGGTTACCTAATTCTTTTCCCCCCACCCCTCATCTTAACCGTCTGAGAACATGACAAGCTGGTGTTACATATCAGCAGTAGATGCTAGCTAGACAGGAACAGGAGGATCTATTTTATTTCTGGAGGCCTAATATCATCTGATCGTTAAGCCAGAAATATGGCTTTGGTCATTACATCCCGAGATGCCAGTCTGGACAAAAACATGTTATGTAAGCCCTGGTGTGACAAAAAACCTTTTTCTTTTTTACACAGCGTTTGAATATATTAACATTTACACACACACAAAATTTGACTTATATAATAGTACGCCAATACCATCAGTGTATCTCTATTTGTTAGCTTGGTTGATCTTGAAAAGGTAGTTTGTGTTATATAATTAGGCATGGATTTCTTGTAAGTGCATCATCTTCAAAATAAAGGCAGCTGAAAAAACTTTTTTGTATTTCACATTTTTATTGGTCATCATAATGAAACAGCATCACTGATAAAAAACAAAACATAAACAAAAACAAAAAAACATCCCCTTTGTTTGGGTAAAATTACAAATGTGAATGTTCAGCCTGATCCACAGGAGGCAGGCACACTGTGAACAGCAGAAACACTGAGCCAGTGCTTCTCCACGGCTGAGGGTCCATAGAAAAATAAGGCAGGTGGTTTGTACAACTCCTCTCTAAACACTGTCAACGTTATAGCTGGGGACTTGTCTGCATTTACAAATCCACAAGACGACTTCTCACCTAGGCCAGCACAATATACAACAGCATTGTACATCTTGGCTCAATCATGCAAAAGAGGTGATGAGATCTGAATTTGTCCAAAAGTAAGATGAAAAATTCATCCTGACCGAATACCTGAGATACTAAAGGGGGTAGAGGTGTTGTGTTGGGAGCTTTCTGTTAAAAACCTGCCGCCTCTTGTCTTTCTTTGTAAGAACAGCCTTTTAAAAAGATGAAATCCAACCTGAGGAAGAGATGAATCTCTTACACGGAGAATAAGCCACTGATGGCAGGAGGCTAATTAAACTGCAGCCAAGCATTCGTAAAATTATTTTAGAAAGAGTACGCCAGATTTTCAAACTGAGAACAAGTCTTTATTGAACATTCATAGCGGGTACTGAATGGGCCGTGTGGACCCTTCGGTGCTGACGTTTATCAGACCGTGGAAAGCTTCAGTTCAAGTAACATCACGGAAATAAAACCTCAACAAAACTGGGTTTTTTTTTATGACAGCAGTGATATACATTGTAAGCCACAGTAAGGTAAGAACTACAACTGTGTACGATTGTCCTGGAACCAGCTTCAGAACTGGCAAACAGGGAAAGTTCCTGTGCATTTTGTTATGCTGTCCTAGAGGTATACAGCTACACGTTAGCATACACATGCTATTGCGTGCCGTTTGATAAAAAACAGAAAAACCATAAGCTCTTACAACAACTTGTTAAAATGTTCTGTCCTGTAAGAACCTTCCTGTAGTGTGGGTACGAAATACTTCGGATAATCTCGTCTTGCTTCTTTCTGCCTTACAGCACTGTTTTCAAGAAACACATTCAACATCGATACTGCTTACTGGTGGCTTTACTTTCAACCCAGTGTTGTTCAACAGGAGTCATTAAGAAACAGAAACGTGGTTCCTTGTTTCTGAGACTTCTGGGAAAACCGTGTTATAAACTGTTATGAAGTAGGCCGTTGATTAATTCATCCTGATATGACAACATTAAAAAATGAAAATGGATATATAGAGACCCAATTTTCTACAAATATACAAGCTTCAAATAAAGAAAAAAAAAACTACTGTCATACAGCAAGGGAAAAAAATGTCTAATACAAGTTATATATATTTATATATATACTAAAACAAACACTGGATTGCAGAAGACTTGTAAGGCAGAATCCCCCAACAACCCACTCACAGACAATGAGTATCAGTGTACCATAAAATAAAGATTATTTACAGAGCATATACAATTGTCCAAAAAGACCATGTTTGTAATCCAAAAACATGCACATAATACACTATTTCATTTGAAATATCTATTTGTTTCATGTACATAGATCCACAAAGGATCTATAAATGCTGTCCACTTTGGCTGGACGTGTTCGAGACACGCAACGGCATCGGAGAACAAGTGAAATGAATAAATCTGGGGTATGGATGTTCTACCAAAAGGCACCAGAACTAAAAGCCAATTATAATGAGAGCAATCCAAAAGGTTTAAGTAAAAAGAATTATCCTGGTGCAATTTTTATCTGATTAAAATTTTTAGATAATAAAATGTTAGGAAATTTAAATATGTTTAATTTTTGGGTATGAGTGTACAACAACAGAGTAAATTAAAATTATATAAATACTAATCAATCCACGGAGCTTAATGACTTGTGAACAAGACAGACGACGTGACCAGTGTGCTCTGCTTCAAGTGCTCACAAACATACTATCTGAAGATTAACCATGACTATTTAAAGATACACCTTTGTACAGATAAACTGAAATTTAAAAAGAAGCAAAATTTTTTTTAGCTTGGTTTACAGTCTTGCACACATGGGTCACATCCTCTGAATGTTAATGTAGGTATCAGTTCTGTAGCTAGCTTCTCTGTTACAAACAGCATGATGAAGTGTGTGGTATTGTTTACCATCCAGCTTCTTCCAAGTCACTACTCTTTAAAGGATTCCTTTGACATTTTGGGGAGAAAAACCTTATTCAACTTGTTGCTGAGATGTAAATGAAAAAATTGGTACCACTCTTATGTCTGTTAAATATGAAGCTAGCGCCTGGAGACAGTTAGCTAAAATGTGGGAAGACAGTCAGCCTGGCTCAACCAAGTAGCAGCTCTAAAACTTAGTAACTTAAACTTTCAGTAACTGAAATATCTCATTAGTCTAATTTGTATGAAAACCTAAATGCAAAAATGTCAGAGTTAGATAGCTGTTAATGCTTCCAGTCTTTATGCCAAGCTAATTTCATATATAGCATACAGACATGACAGCGCTAACAGTCCCTCAAAAAGTCACCTCCCAAAATTTCAAACTATTTTTTTAGCTGAATAGCTAAATGTTAAAAATGTTAAATGACTTTTTGGAGAGAGAGCATTTTTTCATTCCAAGATATAGTTTAACACAAGTTGAAAATATTTTACTTTTACTTAAAATCTTGGGATCTTGAATAGATTTTAAATAATTTCCAGTTTGGCTCTGTTGGTTGAATTTAATTCATTTTGGAAATGTCCAATTACATTTTCTAAACTGAATACGTTTTTATACATGTAGCCTATACTTAGATGTACAGCCTTATCAAGTGCCTTTTAAATTATTCCAGCAGGTGTATATACTGTGTGTTGAAATGGTCATTCAACTTCATACAACCTGAATGGCAAAGAGCCGTATGAGGTCAAGTAAGATATTATATACAACACTAATTTTTTTTCAGTAGATACACTTAATTATGTACATTCATACTTTGCATGTTCAGATCCCTCTGTGACAGTAATACTGAAAGCATCGCCTCGCTTCGTGTACACAGCCAGGATGAAAACAGCCAGCAAGGAAGGTCCTTGAGAGTGTGGAGCTGGGGAAGCTCTAGAATGAAACCGATCGACTAAACCTGTACGTGCATGTAGACTTTGGCAAAGCTTCTGATTGTTAACATGAGGCACAGCAGCAAATTAAACCAAAATGTCCTGAATAAAACTTCTGCATGATTGAATTAAGTCACTGATTAACTGCTGCTTGATTAATTTCAGGTATTTTTCATGGGTAGTAGCTTAAAAGAATATATATATATGTATATGTGTGTGTGTGTGTGTGTGTCTGTGTGTGTGTGTGTGTGTTTGCATGTGCATGAGATGTAATGTTAGAGGTGCTCTTTGTTTCACGGAGGACGACACACTCCACCTCCAACTGTCTCCTTCAAGTGCACAGGGGACTGAGGGACTCGCATTGTCTTTCCAGCCCTGCGAATTGCAGTTCACAGATCTGCTTCAGGTGAGGGCTACACAGTATGTGTTTGTACTGTCTCTTCATAGCTGGAAATACTCGCATTCATGATGGTCATCATAACAATGATGATGATGATTTCAGGATGTCTTGGTGGCACGTTAAACCAGAGTGGGTTTCCCCCTCTCTGGGTTTTGATTCTCTTATTTCTGTTGTGTCACATCAAGAACTTTACAGCAACAAAAAAATATGAACTGAGCTTAAAAGAAAATTCCCTCCAGTGATTTTCTGTGGGGGGAAAAACTGAAGATGTCTTAACCCAGTGCAGCACGTCATGTCCTTAGGTTGAGGTTTTATGATTGATGTTTAATGAAGGGAAGGGAACCTCTGATGTGGGAAGAGGCAATTGGAGAACAGACTTGATGGTGGTGGTGGTGGTGGTGGGGTTGCTGCACTCTTTACTGTGAATCTGAGGAGGGAAGCTTTAGTGACCATCGTGGGAGCCCGAGGGGTTGTGAACCCAGTCGAGGACGATGAGTGACAAGCTGCCAATCATGAAGATGATTCCCACGACCAGGAAGATGGTCGCCTGAAGAGAGAGAGTACAGAGAATTCAGACAGAGGAGGGGATTAAATGTGGTTGGATGTGTGATGATGCACAGCAGGTGTCTGTTGAAATTACACAGGAGTCACATTTTGAGTGAGAAAAATGATACAGTGAGAAAGCTGTTGAGTGTGTGTGTGTGTGTGTGTGTGTGTGTGTGTGTGTGTGTGTGTGTGTGTGTGTGTGTGTGTTCCCGGATACTTACCCCGATCTTCTGCGGGGAGCGGAATGGCAGTGATTTTACCAGGCGGAGGTAAAAGGCAGCAGGTAGAATAAAGATGAGCATGGTGGCCGCAGAAGAACCTGCAACAAAAACCAGAAGGAAGATTTGACTAATCAGAAACAAAAAAAAAACATTTCAAACCTGCACTTCAAAGACATTTATGAAGTTTCCTACACTTTAAATCACTTCAAATATTTCAATTTCAAATATTAGACAGAGTTAAAACTATGAATACAGACAAAACCAACTTTGTTTTTTGAGATTCTGATGTGTGCAGGCCAATAATTTGTGTAACAGCGTTATCTAGGTTGTATACACAAGTCATAAAAGTATGACGCCAACGCGTTATTTACATAATAGGCAAAGTAAATACTTGCCTACTAACTTGACTGCTTCACGTGGCAGTCACATCCTTTTAAAATACTGATAATAGTGCTGCATCTTGCATATAGTGTGCAGTATTTCACATGTTGCAAACATAAACATATCTCACAAATATTGTATAGGGCACCATCAGCAATCCTAACACACAACGCATGAATGTATCTTAGTGGAAGTTGATGACTGGATGATCAAAGTTTGATTCATTACTGTTGTATTTTACCTGTTGCAGCTATGTTGATCTCAGACTTTACAACCATGCTCTCTCTTTGACATCCCAACAAATATAAATATTTATTGCCAAAATGTTATTTCTAATCTTATTTGGTACAATGCTTCCACTCCCCGAGGTTTGGGCAAGTTAAGACTATTTTCCTGCTCAACTACAACTGATACAGTGTAATACATTTTGATTTCTGAGGTGTGGTTTTTGCAGGAAGGCTGTTTCTGAAGGCGACTTCCCTAAATATGAGTTCTCTCTGTGTTTGTGTGTGTTGGCATCACGATTGTGAGTGTTTATATCCAGTGGTCACAAACAGCTCACGCGACCGCACAGCTGACACAACCCGACACTTTAAGCTCCTGTACTTCCAACTTCTTTACTTAATGAAACGACCCCTGAACTTAAGGTGCTAATCAGTCCTTAACTGCCTCGCTCCCTCTTTTATTAACTCGTATTTCTCCACATGGTTTTCTCTGGGATTTTTCTCATGTTCTGCATTTTTATCCCCTTTAAACCAAAACTTCCTTTCCAAAGAGTAGCGTTTTGAGTCTTGCGTGAAAAAGCGGAAATGTTATCATCATGACGCTTGTAATGGTATTCAGTGCCTGGACTCACCAATGAAACCGAAGATGTCTCTGATGGTAGGGACGAAGATCACCAGCATGTTGTTGAAGGCCAGGATTGCGGCGGCGATCAGCATGTGGCGAGTCCAGCTGAACTCTCGACCGCTGAACAACAACGTGGTGATGGAGGAGCGGATCTGGGAAAAACACAAAGTACTGACATTTAGATCTTTGGCTTGATCACACAGAACCAGACAAATCTGTTTATTGATATTATAACAAAGTTGTAAAAAGTTCTGATTGAGAACGAGGGAATTATCATAGCGTTTACGACTTGTGACCACAAAAGTACCAGTTTAGTTGAATTGAAATAAAAATAATATTACATTCAATTCCAGCACTTAATTTTACTGACTTCACACTGGATTATAATGAAATATGTGGTCAATGCAACAAATCAACAACAACAGTCTAGTTTGTGTGTCTGCTGGCCTGTGTCTGATTCCCACACTTGGCCACTGACTGATGTGTGTCAAGTGCTACGAGGCAAGTGTTTGTGTTTTTGTGAGACTGTGTGTGTGTGTGTGTGTGTGTGTCTGTGTGTGTGTGTATGTGAGTGTCTGTGTGTGAGAGAGTGGGAAACTTTGGAGATCCAAGCTAAGACGCCTGGTGCTGCTGAGCCACAGACAGCCTGTTCAAGCCTCCAGTGGGTGAAAGGTTGTGGGTATCAGGTGAAACCTGAGGCACCGACTGCTCGCAGGCCACAGGGGGAAAGGTTACGAGGGGCGGTGCTTACGGCGCCCATTCAAAAAGGCAGGGGATTATCTCCTGCAGCGCAATGGCACCATGGGATTGCATCAGCCGGTAGTGAGAGGAGGGCGGACTCGCCTGCAGGGGGGGAGGTGTGTCTTTACGCGAAGCTGCTATTGTCACTTGTAGTGGACTTTCTTTTCTGCAAGCTTGTCTTCCCTCCTCTGTTGACTTACTAGTCCAACATTAAGCCAACACATTTAATTACAGCTGTGGCAGACAGTTTGTGGAGAATGATATACAAGTTACCAGAAGAGTTTCAGAGAAGGTAACTTTTTTATTTAGTTTACCTGAGAAGGAAGAGACATGTGCAATCTTTTTCTATTTAAGAGCCGCTGCTGGCAGAACACCACATGCCTTCTTTGTATCCTTTCAAGTCTGACTTAAGTACAAGATTTATATCCAGTTAGCATGGCACAGTGGAGGAAAAAAAAAAATCACATTAACTGGATTTTCTGCGCTGTCAGATTGAACCAAGTGACCTCCATCACGACTGTCAGGAGGCACCAGGATGACGCCTGACCTTTAATGTCCTCTGCCAAAAAAGTGTCACCACTTTAGCCAAAACTCATTTCATGTGGGAGATAATAATGACGATAATTTAAGCGCATCTCTCCTGAAATTCCACGAGCGAGCCCCCACCCTCCTGCCCTCTCCCTCCCACCAACTGTTGCATAATTAGGCTGAAAACTAGAGCCTGGATGTGGCATTTCTCCCCAAGGCTCCAAACTATTCAGCACCTGGCTGCTACCTGGCGCAAAGCCTTTGGAGTTCACTATGTGATATTTGCACACTTTCTATACATACACACACACACACACACACACACACACACACACACACACACACACACACACACACACACACACACACACACACAGACTAGTGGACAGACTAGTTGTAGGCAGTCGAATCTGGAACCAGCCAGTTAACAAAAAACAAGGGAGTAAGATCTTAGCTACAGGAGCTAGTCCAAGCTCAGATCACAACAAACCATGTGCATTTGCGCCTGTTTACTGAAAACAAAAGTTGTGTTTTACCCAAGTCAAGATTTGCACATACAGTATGAAAGTGATAGAGAAAAAAGTGGCAGACATGTGTCAGAGCTGTTAAAAGTCAATGTTTTCCCCCTTGAACCTGTCATTTCTACATAAACCCATTTGCTTTTTTTCTCTTTTACAACCATGTTTGAATTTTCACAGATGCTGAGTGTGAACTGAGAGTGTATGCAGCAGGGTAAAAGTCCCTTTTCAAGTAAAAATATCAACAGGAAAGACGTATCGGAGTGTTCTCAACTGCACGGGCACTGAACCATCACTTGAAACTAGAGAGCCAATCACGGCCTTTTTGACTGGAAAAAACAAACAGATGAACAGACTGTGCTTTACTACAACCCAAACAAATGCTCCGCAGCCTTTCAGTTCCACAGCCAACAGGCACATGGACATATCAAACCTGATCATCCTGACAAACAGCCGATTTTGACTAAAGTTTCATTAGGTAAAACAGAAACTGTGATGCCACTTCAGAGATCTATTACCTTTCATGAGAGCAATTTTTATGATGCATTATTAACATTAAGCCATAAATTACATTACAATCTTAAAGGCAACATTTAACCTTCAGAAATCACAGTTAGTTGTTTGAACATCTGTAAAACCATTAAAACGTTCTAAACTTGTCCAAATGGCAGTCACAGGTTTAAGCTAACTGTACAGGTTTAAGCTAACGACAGTGTGGTGAATAATGCTGCTAACAGTATGCAAGCTAACAGATAACAGCTAACTAGCTAATGTAAACTTATATTGCTGTGTTTGAAATTGTGTTGTAGTTACAGTGCTTTAATGTTCTATATTAGAAAAGAATAGACAGTTTTTTTTTTATATAAGAGAAAAAAAATCATAGCAAACAGAAAATGTTTAGTGGCATTAGCTAACCTGCAGATATTCCTGAACAGTGATATATTCATTATCAAAGCCTTTGAAACAGTCGGATAAAAAGTCCAAAAACAACTTTTTAAATAAAGAAAAACCAATTAGTAACTTGTGAGGCTTTAGAGGCACGCAATGAAGTTAGTGCTACACAAAGTCCCTATTAAAGTTCACTACATGTTGGTAACATGTAAAGGTGATTTTAATCAGTTCATTTGTAGCGCTCTCCCATGGTTTCAATAACCAGCTGGAGCCTGAGAACTGGGGCATGTTTGACTCCACATAAAGCCCTTTCATTATGTACTGGATCCAGCCAAAGCCCTGTGTGATCTGGCCTCTGTTAGCATCTATCCTTCACGTGACTGCACCCCCCCTCCACCCCACCCCACCCTACACACACACACACACACACACACAGGTATATACTCTTTCACATCTAAACACGTGTCTCCAAAGGCACGGCCCCACACACATATTCTCTCCTCTCTCATATAGTACTTCCCCACTGGCGCGAAGGACAGTCACAGACAAAGCTAATGTTAATCTCTAGCTGAAGGTCGGCAGCATTTTTCTGCAAAATGAAGGTCAGGAGGATTCAAGGCAAGATTCTCAAATGTCAAATGGAAACTTGGCACAGCAATGTGTGACTAAGTAGTTCTTTTGATCCGATGCCTCACATGCATCCAAGTTAGTCAATCTTTCGACCGTGCTGCAGCAACGATGGTTTAATTTACTGCAGGAGTAGCGATGGTCAGTTAATTAAACATTCCCAGCTCTGCACAAATGCGCATTTCTGATTCAGAAAATCATGCACAGGTCAACTTTTTTTTCTCCCAATTCCCAAACAGCATCAGCAGAGCCATTCATACTACTGCCTCTCTGCAGCTAGTGCTTATCACCAAAACTGACACACTGGCACACAGGCTACGGCTACGCCTTTTAACAGGAATCCAGGCAGGCCGAAACCAAAGCAAAATTAATTGGCTTAACATATTTAAAAGCTGACTGAGGAGCATGAACACTAAGGTTTGTGCTGCATTCAGCTGCCATAGGATTCAAACCCCTCACCCTGACTTGCTCGTTTCACTAAGCTACAGTTCACCACAGCTGGTTAGTGCTGTCACATCTGGGGCTTGTCTTCTGTCCTTATCAATTTTTTATCTCCTTTGTTCTCATAGTCCTCCTCCCTCTCACTCTCATTTTACAGCCTTATCCTTCTCTGTTTCTCTGTACCAAGACGTATTTATTGTGAGCGCCGTTCAAAGTGGTTTAGGTTTGTGGCAGACAACAAGAAGAAAACACACACATATAATTGCATGTTTGCAGTTAACCACATTAGACATGATCACAAATCACCGCAATGTCTGAGTTTGTCATTTGATTCATGTGAAGGAAAACCACCAGTGTCTGCTCACTGACTGACTGCTATAAATGTGGCTGTCACAACGCTAAATTATGGAATAAATATGTCCCCTGATGGAAATATTATGGCCATCATCAGCCAATAATTAGACTCTCCTCACTATCTTTGATCCAGAAGCAGATTTCTAAACATGATCCATCACTAACACAACGACTGTGCACCCCTGGCAGAGGTTTGTGTTTCTGTCTCCCTCCACCCTCCCCTGCCTCAGTGAAGCTAGTGGTCAGGGTGAGGGTTTTTCCACTGTCCTCTCTGAGCCTGTAAACTTCCACTGCAGAGAGAGGGGGATCCTCTCTCACATTCCCTGCGACAGAAAAAACAGCAGTGTCTGCTAAAGGAGGGGTGTGTGTGTGTGTGTGTGTGTGTGTGTGTGTGTGTGTTTTAGTCAGAGGTATGGGTTGAGAACAGGAACATCATGTGTGAGAATGCATCAGCTAAATAAAAAACATGACAGAATTTGGTTTGTGTGTCGGTGTGGAGACACACATTGTGAGACAGTGGATATGTAAGAGTACAGTATAAATGTGTGTGTGTGTGTGTGTGTGTGTGTGTGTGTGTGTGTGTGTGTGTGTGTGTGTGTGAGAGTGTGTGGTGTCTAACTGTGTTACCATGACATGCTGCATCATTCTCTGTCAGCACTTTCCTCTCACTCAATATCAACAAAGCTGCTGCCATCTGGTGGCAGCTGACTGTAACTACAGCCACTTCAGAAACGAGTCAAAAATAAGCAGCTGCTTGTCTTTGCATTAAACCAAGTGTGTGTGTGTGTGTGTGTGTGTGTGTGTGTGTGTGTGTGTGTGTGCGTGTGTGTGTGTGTGTGTGTGTGTGTGCATGCGCACATGGAAACTAAAGTGGGGCAAGAAACTTCCTCTGGCCTGCAGCCATTTTTGTTCTCCTCATGTCAGATAAGGGCCAAACTAAAATTAGCCTGTGACCATATATGGGGAGGGAAGTGAGAACAGTGTGTGTGTGTATACGTATGTGTAAATGAATGTGACTGAGATGATAAGTTTTGGTAACTGGCCATCACACACACACACTGACCTTTGGCCCCATCTTGGGAGAAAAATGGGGAATGGACACAAAAAGTAAAACAGGCTTCACTGTGAAAGCGTGTGTGTGCATGTGTGTGTTGGTGTAATTAAGAGGTGTGGCTGTTTACGACCTCAGCCTGTGCGATTTGGGATTTGAGATGACGATACAAGGAAAGTGCCAAACTGAACAGTGTGTTCCTTTTTTACCAAACTGCCAGGAAAAAACAGCTGCATCCAGAAAATGACAAAAAAGAAAAAAAGAAAAAAAGACGCTGAGTTTGCAGCAACACACAGAGTGTCGTCTGTGTGCAGAATGACACGGAGCGGCAGCAGCAGTGTTTGACTGAATGAATGGAAATGGTTTTACAAGTAGCTGCTTAGGGGCAGGCAGCAGCCAGATATTTCAAATTACAAGGGCGGTGAATGTTTGTGTGTTACTGAGTAACGTGTTTGTGCACTCTGACGTAAATCAAATTATATCAGCACTTAAACAAGGCTACATTTAATAAAGCTGAGAGGGATGAAAGTAAAAAAAAAAATAAGAACATTAGTGCAAAAGCAGTAAAAAAAAAAAAAGAAAAAAAAAAAGAAGCCCTGTCGATGTTTGGCAATAATGAAACAGTTTCTGCTTTCCAAACTCAACTATAGTGCCTACTTGTCCATGGAGGACACTTGCTGACAGAGACAGACTGTGTGTTGTACGATGTACTTACAGGGAACAGCACAATGGGGACAGTCAGAGTGACGGCAGTGAGAACAGCCAAGCGCACCAGCAGCAACATGGTGTCGAACTTATAAACCTTGGTGAAGGTGTGGAGCAACTCTGCTTCCACGTTGTCTGAGAAACACAGGAAAAAAAAGACACATCAATGGTTTGAAACAATTTGTGAACAAAGGATAAGAGAAGCTAACAGACGAGGTGGAAAGAAACTAAAATACATAGAAACATTGTACTTGTAATTCCGCTACATTTATCTGGCATTTTGTTCGGTGTTGGTGTTTCAGTGTCGGGTCACTGGATCAAAACGACTCGTCTGTGGGCGGTTTTCTACCACTGGGTAAAGTGAAGCCATTTAATGCGCAGGTGCCATGTTGACCAACACAAGGTCAACCTTTTTCCGATCTTTTTCCACCTCTTAGAAAAAAGCCGTGTTTAGTTGTGGCTCTTTGTCACATTTCAGATGTTTGTGAGTTGTTATCAGGTGCATCAGTGAGAGATTTCCACTTCACTGTACGTTCAGACCGAAAGCGGCCAGAGTGAAATAATTTCGCTCCGGCGAGGACGCTGCTGAAGTTTTGTGGACGCTCTGACGTGAGATGACGTAGATGAAATAGACAGCTTAATGCTTGGTCTTGAGAACTTTATTTAAAGGGCAAAGCGAACAGACATGTTTGTTCTAGTTGCACGTTTGCATGTATCGTTTTCTTTTTTAAATTTAAGCGCCTGTAAGCAAAGTTAGTTATCAATATCTCCTCCGTTGTGCTTGGGAACAAAAGTTTGATGGGAACCAAAGTTTACACGGCGTGTTCTCCAGATTTCTCCCGTCCACTTCTACATTCTGATCGGTTGCTGCTGCCTTGTCACTTTGAGGTTCTCGCTGCTTTCGTTAAACTTTTCAGGTGGTTTCAATTAAATAACCGCTGTAGTGTCAAATAAGTACAAGTGCACATTAATCACTTCACACTGATCTTCTGCCCCTTTGAAGGAGCTGACTGAGTTTCAGCCATTGTGTTTTTTTTGTCTATGATTACAGTTGACCGTTACTGCTGGTGTGTATCTTCACTCTTACCATAAAAGGTGAGGTAGCCAAACAGCGCCGACAGCATGTACATGATAAGCATGGCCAAGATGGACAGGTTGGAAACGTTCTGCATCTTTTTCCTGCTGCGACTGAAGAAACAACACACACACATACACACACACACTTTTAGAGGGTTTACGCTCAAATAAATAAATTGGATAATGTGCAGTGAGTCAGTTGGACACAAACAAAAACATTTTGCGTTCATTGTGTAACGCCCTGCACTCCCCTGTTCTTTTGAAATGTTCTGAACTTGGCTCTTATTATAAAGACAAAATGTCATTACTTAATAAGCGTGGTTTCATGATAAGTGAACATACACTTCAATGACTCCTTAAATCATAGAGACATTTTTAATAATACAAAAATAATAAAATAAAAAATTCAGTCCATGTGCCTTTATGTGTGTGTATATCTCTAAATGTGCCTGGCTCCATAGAGAGAAAATGGTTTTCATCTGGATGAACTGACCCTCAAAGTTTGTTTTAGAAGAAGAAGAAGCGCACTTACTCTTTCAGCTCACTGTAGATGGGCAGGACTTCAGGGTGGCAGACGAAGGCGAAGGCCAGGATTGGCACAGTGTATGCCGTCTGTGGAAAGAAGATAAGAATGCACAGAAACACACTCAGTTATGCAGGAAAAGACAATCACGGCGCAGTTAGACTAAATAAAAATATACTACCTATATATGTAACTATGTGATGTCTGTCAGAAATATCTTCTTTAAATTTTAATATATATATTATTTAAGTGCTGTGCCTCAGAGGATATAGAAAAAAAAACCCTTTCCTTTACATCAGTTCGAGATATGAAACATGTTGGGATATTATGATCTATCAGGTTCAGCTCCACCACTGTTGGTTTTGGTTGTAACTTGTTTGCTTGTTGGTTGGATGGACTGTCATGCATATGCTGTGAGAAAGATCACAATCAAAGGATCACTGACTGACAACGAAACGCCACGTCACGCCACGCCACGGCACGCCAAACATAACAAGACTATCACTGCGGCGTGACAGTGGACGGCTGGTTAGTAACACTTAATCCTGAATATTTTATTCCTGTCACACAGGCACGTTACTGCATGTGCATGTCAGCTACTGTCGGTTGTAATCCTCACGTACGTTCAAATGCAGTTTTGAACAAAAGAGCGAAAAGTGTTTGATTAGTCAGGAATAGCTTTTCTCTGAAGTTGGCATCGGTGCGTCAGTGTCATCAGGGATTAGACAAACGGTCGTTGTAGATGTTGCGGAGATACGCTCGGGCACCTTTAATAAAACGTTTCCACTCTGACTTACAACTCCCAAATATCACAAAAGAAGCAGGTGGACAGTGAAGTGCAGTAGACAAACTCTTGGTGAATCTAGTTAACATAACTAACACTGTGTCCCTGTGTCAAGATAAAGCTGTTTGCTGCGTTCTTCCTGATTCATCATGATCATACAGGCGCAGACAAATCCCTGGACTCACAGGAGCCAGAACACACCCTGACGAGCCACGCCTTTACCAACCGCTTCTTTGCAAAATACTTGGCATTCTGTCTCTGTCAGATTTGAAGATTGTAAAACGCATTCCTGTGTGAAAGCCACACGAATAAATGCATTTTGTACAAACATGGATGTTTCATATGAATGAATATTGTGTTTCTCCTTTTGCACTTGTTTTTTTTTTTGTTAAGTGTGGGGAACGTTTGTGCTGAATTTCACAAGCTGGACGAACGTTTTAGGGTCGGGAGAGTTTTGTCGGCCACCTCCGACCATGCCGTACCTGTGAGTTGAAGACAAAGTATTTGGGTGTGCACATCTCCTCGTCGTCGGGGTGGGGCTCAAAGTGGACACTGGTGGAGTGGTGAGCGTCGTGGCTGCCCAGCACCGCCGGGGTGACGTCGGCTCGGGAGAAATCCATTTGTGCCGAGCGGTTTTGTAGATTGTACAGCCCCGGCATATCTGAGCCGTTCACGCTGAGGTTGGACGAGTGGTGGTAAAAGAAAGGAAGAGGGCAGGGCAGCTGGGTCTTCTTGTAGATCATCTGGAAAATAACAGCATTAAGTCACATTATGTTCTTCTAAGTGAGTGGTTCTCTACCTGGTGGGTGGGCCGCAAAGGTGTTGCAAGTGGGCCGGCAAATCATTTGAAAAACAGTAAAATTTTGGGGGAAAAAAATTTAATTGCAAAAAATAATTATAGACAATGTAAATTATAAATAAATAATAAATAAATAAATGATCCTTAACAGCATTAACAACCTTAAAGAACTCCTTTCAGTTCAGACCACTTTGTATACTTGTATTATTACAGAGTTCGACGTTGATGACCAACGTTTTTGAGATTTTCAAATGGGCCATGAGTTGGAAAAGGTTGGGAACCAGTGTTCTGAGCGCTGCACATAAAAATAAATGAAACAAAAGGAAAACAGTAAAGCTGCACCACCAAAACAATGAGCTGGAAGATGCTAACATGTTCCACAGAGCTGACACAGGTCAGAGCTGGGTCATAATTCTCTGTGGGTTCATCACTACAAGCGACCGCTTTCACATTACACATAGTCTACTCAATTGTTGTTAATATAAAAATATGAATTAAAGCAGCTTTAATCCATATCTTTAGCATATGTGTGGCTGTGGGACAGTGGTTCCCAACCTGTAGGCCGAGGCCCACCGCTGGGCTGCGAAGGTATTGCAAGTGGGCCGACAAATCATTTTGCAAAACAGTACAATTTTGGTGAAATGGTATAATTTTAAAGAATAAAAATAAAACTATAAATAATGTTTCTAAATGTTTTAAAATTAAATGATCTGTAAAACATTAAAAATGTTCCTTTCATTGTTATTTTTTCATATTAGCCATGAACTTATCTTAGACTTGTTTTCTATCTCAGTCTGACGTCTTGCTAAAAGATTACATCCATGGCAAAAACTGAGGATCAGGTTGGATAGCTCGTTAGCAACAGGAAGAATTAAAAAGAACAGTGTAAAGACACAGATGGTTGATCAACAAGCGATCTCTCCCGTGTCAAACACAAAAGAAAAACGGAGCCTCCTCTGCTTTCAGTTCAATCTTTGAATGTTCAATTAACGCTCTGAGAAGGCGTAACCCCGCCTCCTTATTTTCACAGGGGTTGGATGTGTGCCGCCAACAGACACACGGCGCTCCCATTAGAGGAGTTGTGAGGGGCCCTTCTTTGTGCATGAATTGTGTGTATTTTGCTCACGCCATTACAAGGCTGAACTTACCACACCCAGGAAGAAGACCATGCAAGTAAGGGAGAAACCGCTGGTGTAGCCCAGGTAGCCTAAAGAGAAGAAAACATCAGTAACTGAAACACACACACACACACACACACACACACACACACACTGCAGCAACGACAACAGATACAGTTGCAGACGCTATAGTTTGCTGGTCTGCATTCTGTCAAATCACATGTCTATTTTAGAATATAGGTCACGTCCTGTTCCAGGCTGAGCTGCAGTGTGAATGAAGCCTTTAAGATCTGTATGTACCAGCGACCAAACCTAACACCCAGGAATACAGAGCTAACGCTCATCACTGCTGTTGTCACTTATTACATTAAAATCAGCTCAGACACACAGTTTTGACCTCATTTGCCTTTTTATGTCTAATTGTCTTAATAACATAATGCGGTCAGCTGAGGAGGATCTGACTACCGCGTTCATAGATCACATGTGATCTGACAGCAGGCTTAATAGAGAGTGTTACGTTACTGTAACTCCTAATTGCTGGAGCTGAGTAAGGGCTCAGCTAGTGTTACATGACTTGTGGTTTACAGACAGCTGCAAGAGCACGGACGCACCGAGAGATCTAGCACCAGGCGGCAGGAAGTGAACATCAGATCCTCAATATACAGTAGTGATATTAGAAGTGCAGTGGTGTAGAGACATCACACACACACACACACACACACACACATATTTATGAAGTCCTTACCCAGATTTTTAAGGAGAGACAAAGGCAGAATGATCCCGATCGACACAAACACCACCAGGTAGTTTCCGTTCATGTACCATTCCCTGTAAAACACGGCACACAGGTTCAAATCATACTTACAGTACACACACACACACACACGAACATAAGAGTGCGCCTTCATGTTCAAAAGCATGCAAACACATACACACACACACTCACCCAGAGTTTTCTTCTAAACCCAAGAAGGCCCGGATCACTTCAGGCAGCTCATACTTCACGATAAAGAGGTAGCTGGACATGGCTGCAGGAGGACAACAAGGAAGAAATCCTCATTTGAAATGCAACAAACAAGTTGAAGTCGTTGTATTTTAATTCGGAAAACTGCATTTTAGAAATCTGCACTACAGTATTAATCTGTGAACACACTGACGTGCTGTCTAACCTCCAATGTTTTGCATGATTATCGATCCAAATGCTGCCATTTTCCCAGGCCAACCAAACGCTCTCTCGCCCAGCTTTTCATAGATGAGGGATCCTGCCAGAACACACAAGACGATGGAGAATTAGTCATGAAAAGTTAAGGCTTCACAATGAGGAAGAACAAGATACAGTAGAACAATCAGGTGCATTTTGTTCCTCCTTGAACAGAAATCTACTTAATCTCTTAATGCTGCCTGCCTTTCCCATAATGCCTCTAGAGAAGGGTGAGGACCTTTAGTTGTCAGTACATCAAATTAAATATCATACCTAAAATTATTACTTGTACATAACCTGTATTTCTGGTGTATGAACACTACTATCTAAAAAAATTTATGCCAGGTCTTTATTGATTGATGTTCCATATTTCTCAGAACGACACCTAGGTGGTTAAACCAGTACAGTAAGTTCTTTATGTAATAATAATAATAATGATGATGTAGAATTTCAAATAGGGAAAAAAATCTTTAAAAAAGTCTTTCTGTAAATTTCCACCAGGAGCATGATGGGAAATAATCTAAAAGGAATTTAGGGTTGACCCTGCAAGGTCCCCAGTCTTCACAAAATCTTACAGTGTGACTTATGACACATTGTCTTTAGATGTGAGAGGGAGTCAGACCTCAGTCTTTTCTAGTCTTTAGTCTTTTAAAGTCTTCTAGTGTGTGATCAGTATTAGGTGAAATACCAACCTCCTTCTTTTGCCGTCATGAGGAGAAGATGCACAGAGTACAAGGAGAGGATCGCCACAGCGACGAGGAGGACTCTGCAAAGAGAAGGAAAGCAAAGGTCAGAGCTGAGTGCAAGATGGTGACGCATAACAATTACAGTGAGACAAAGAAATGTTGTGTTCGGTGTCAACTATGGGTTTTTTTTTTTACGTAGGTAATGGGGAGTGAAAAAGAGTAGTGGAAAGACGGGAGAGAAAGTTGTAGTCCATAAAACTTTGATGTGTTTGCTTTGGCTTAGTCTTTGACATATTGAACATCACAGTATCTGTGACACACTGCAGCTGCTCAGACGTGTTTGTCGTTTAGTTGTTTGGGGGATTTCTCTCAGGAGAGGCTGCGAGCTGTCAACTCGACTTCACCATGGCTCTAACATGACCAGTACAGTGCTACGTCAATGCTACGTCAATGCATCTCGTCCGCTGCATTCTTCAGATGACACATTGTGTCTCAACAGGGAAATACTGGATGTACAAAGAGCGCAGCATTACTTTTATGGCTTCCTGCAATAATCCCGCCCTGCTCATTGTGATTTTTAGCAACAGGATGGAAGAGGTTTAGGAGGATAGGAGCGGTGTGTGTTATCTAAACTGGCACAAGAGGGCAGGAGTCTATTATTCCCTTTCTGCTATCATTCTGCAGCAGCTACAGAAATGTTTCCCTTAGCTGTCTTTTTCTCTGTGGCACTGCAAGCTCATGGGGTGGACACGCAGCAGGGGCATGGACAGTGGACAGAGTGGGGTAGGACTGAGGGGTGTAAGGTGACAGCGGGGTGTCGGATGTTGGAAGTCACCCATGAATGCTGATAATGCATATGCACGGGACAGAATGAGCCGGGAGACAGACGGCAGAGGGACTGAGGGCACAGGGTAAAGGAGTTCAAATATTTCTGCTCTTTTTTTTCCAGCTGGTAATGTGATAATTAAAAAAGAAAGAGAGTTTTAAATACGTTTGTTGCTACCTGTCCGACCTGCACAGCACAGCACAGCACAGCACAGCACAGCACAGCACGCTGTTCGGTTTCGTTGTCGTGCAGTCGTGCTACTTACGTAAAGAGAATAATGCCGGTGTTCGCCATGGCGAAGGACAGGCCCAGGATCCCGCTGCCCATGATGGCGTTGCTCAAGTTGAAGACAGACATCCCGAAGGAGGCGTGGCCGGGATGCTGCTCAGACAGAGAAGACAGAGGGATGAGGAACATTTAACCTTGATGACATATTTAAAGTCAGTATTGCAGCTATTTTCCCCGCATTAGATCAAGAGAGGAAACATTTGGCAGAGTGCAGCAAAACCACACAAGACTTAAAATGCCATAAGAACCCACAAGTTGTAATTCAAGGAAAAATACACCCTCATGTTCTCCGGCACTGTTAGCTACCAGTAGTTAAGTGCATTTCCAGTAGTTATTAAATTTAATTGACAGCTCCGATTCTCCCTCAACTTCTACGTCAACTGCCAACATTTCCCAGAATGCCAGAATTCAGAGAGAGAGGCCCAAATCTGCCACACTCAACTGAGCTGTAGCTGCTTGAATTACACGGACATGACGTCACATTTTTGAGATTTTTCCATGTGAAGAAGAAACTTAGATTAAATAACTACCTGGAATAAAAAGATGAAATATGAAAAGTAATATGACCAGCATGATAAATTATATTGGACTTTTTTTTCTGATTTTCTAGTATCTTAGTATCAAACATCCTCTAAGGAATCGCATTATGCTCAATGGAAGGGCACCCACAGATGTTTTCTAGGATGTTTCTTGCAAAGTCAGTGACCTATAACATCAATGTCTGCATAATCAACACATTGGCTTGCACAACTTCCTTCATGTTAAACACTCTTTCTGCATGTCTTTGATGTTAAACCAACAAAACCAAGGCTCGGTGAAGCCATTAGATAACAGCTTACAGTTGTTTTCTGTTTTTATTTTGGTAATTTACTCTTAAAATCTGCAGATAAGTGTTATCAGAATAAAGCTTTTACGCTGACTGATAGACACTGGCGACATTAGCGTTGCGACTTGGGAATCCTCTTACATATTCTTCATGGTATTCTTCGTATTTCTTCTTCTTCATCATCCCATTTGACAGGAACTTCTGGCTCTCTGCGTCATCGTTATCATCCATGAACTGGCTGCACGGAACCAAGAAGAAAAAAAAAAGACATTAGCATTAGCATTAGCATACACAGTAGGCAGTTCTCTTTATATACAGTATGTATTTCAACTTTGTGTGCGCAGAGTGCAAAGCAACACCAAATGACGCCATCCTTTAGTGCCAACTCATTTGGAGAACGAAATAAAAGCCTTGACATCACGGTTGCTGCTGACCTGTTGATGGTGGCCTTCTCAGAGTCGATGGGCTCTGTGTAGCGGTCGTCCAGGCTGTCGGTGCTGTCGTCGTCAGCCTCCGTGGAGACTTTCCTTAGCTCCATACGATCCATGACTCCAGGCATGGTGGTTTACAGCAAGATGAGAGTTTTCAAGATTTCAGGGTTAGACGTTCTAAAGGTCGGCGATAGGTTTCTCCCTCAATCTCTGCTAGACCTTGTTACCTATAAGAAACAAAGAGAGGAAACGTTGAAGTGTCAGTGACTAAGACGCTGTTGAAGATTCAGATTTCAGTTTATCAGCAACAGCAGACAGGTCCAGGTCTTAAAAACTCACTAACACTGGAGTTCACTACAGGATTGCCAATTTGCATCTGAGTACAGGCCTGGAGACGCATACAGTCTGTCCTCAACAGGCCTTTTTGTCTTCATGACGAATATTTAAGAGTGAGATGGGGCCCTCTGCCAAGTAAACCAGCCCGTCTCATTTCCTGGAACTGAGAGTCTGTTTGTTATGTTACCTTGAAGAGCCAAGCTGAGATATGATGCAGCCATGGCAGCTCCCACATCAGGGCTGAAGTCCTGTCAGTTTTATTGCTATTTCCATTTTACAGCAGCTTCATTTGTGGTCAAGGTTATAGTAGTTTTTGATTTTTCATAGTTTTTATTTTCATTTAGTTTTGACTTTTTGTTTTAAAAATTCAATTTAGTTTTAATTAGCTTTTCAAGCAGGTTTACTAGTAAGTTTCTGAGTTTCAGTGTTAGTTTTAGTTTTTTTTGTAATATGTGGTATTTGCCAAGGCCAGATTAAAAAAAGGTAAGAAAAAGTATTGTGTAATATTGTGTATAAAAACTCAACAAAACATCAAACCATTTCATCTACATGAACCAAATCAAAATGAACTCATCAGTGAATTGGACTGTCCAGGCCTAGTCATAGGTGCTGCAGTTGCAGTTAATTAACAATAAAATACTTAACATCATTGTTACAGTGAATGTTTTAGAGACTTAGAGTGCACATGTACTGGTCGCACACTGAGAGCCAGTCAGCTGTGAGATACTGCTTCATCTGCACAGCTAAAGATCTGGAAGATAGCTTTCAAATCCACCAAAATACTATTATTATGTATGAAATAAACTGACAAAGACGAAAACTAAAGACATTCTCTCTACAATCTTAGTATATTTTACTTAGTTTTGTAAACACACAATACAGTTTCAGTTAGTGATGTTTTTTTTTGTTTTTTTTTATAAAAAGCCTTGTTTTTATATTTATTTCAGTCAACAAAAATATTTTTTCATATCTATTTTTTCATTATTTTGTTAGTTTTAGTTGATAATAACCTTGTTTGTGGTGTTAACAACTTGTAATTTTTTGATACAAAATAAAGCAAATACTAAATTATGTCTCACTTGGGTGTATTACAGTGTTGACGTATGTAGAGTATGCTGGCTGGAGTTAAGTCAACAAACCTTGAAACCAGGTCAAGGATGTAAAGGGTTCATAAAGCCACCAGACCGCCAACATCAACAGGCTGTCTTGTTCATGGTTGAGCCAGTTTACTCAGTCCCACCCATGACCATTCAAGAAAAAAGCCAACAGCACCGCACAGGGATCTGCAGCATTCATCATTAAGTTATGTAAGGAGGAGATGTAAGGCAGTGACCGAAGCCTGTATGATTACAAATGCTACTAAGAGTCAAATTATTTACAGGACTGTTACTGTCGCACAAAGACTCCATTGATTGGGCCGAAGGGAAAGATCCCAAGTGTTACTCCCTGACAAACAACCAACCATGGCAACAAGTACACAATCACAACAAAAGAGAACAGTAAAGAGCAGTAAAGAAACCAGTAGCTCTGAAATTCTCTTTTGTTTTAAAGTAATTACAAAAGTAATTAGGTTGTGGCAATCCTGTGCAATGTGGCCAAAACACAATTTAACATTATAGTGCAAAGTCAAAGTAACAGTTCCACATTTTGGTTAATATACTTATTGACTTTCTCGCCAAGTAAAGAAGAAGGATACCATTCTCGATCCCATCCATTCAGCATGACACTGGAGCCAGTGACAGTTAGCTTAGCTTAGTTTATCGTAAAGACTGGAAACAAGGGGAACAGCTGGCCTGACTATATCCAAAGGTGCTGTTCCCCTTGTTTCCAGTCTTTATGTGAAGCTAAGCTAACCGGCAGCTGGCTGTAACCTTATGTTCATCCTACAGACTTGAAAGTGGTGTCAATCTTCTCAGTTAACTCTTGGCAATAAAGCAAACGTGTATTTCCCAAAATGTTAAGCTATTAAGACAAGTCATTTTATGTTATAATGGTTTAAATATATGTACTTGACACTCTGCATATTAGCATGTTGGTGTGCTAAGATTTGAAATGTAATAAGTAAGCACGTTAACACACGCATTAGGAGATGCCAATGTTTAGCATGTTAGCGTTGTGCTAATGTGCACATGGTTTAGATCAGGGACTGTATATAAGATTCAAGGGCTTACGGTCTGTGACTAGATCAAACTTCCTGCCATATACATATGGACGTAGCCTCTCACAAGCCTACACAAGCTTGTGCAGCACACAGGTACCATCTCTAATTGCTGGTCCTGCACTAGTCCTGGTCATAAACCTACAGGACTCCAGCAAACATCTACTATCACCTTGGTTGGTGCGTCCTTGTCACTATGCTAGGGCAACAGCTCTAGCTAGCTCTTAGACCATGGAATGCCTGTTTCTGCTCTGATGCTCTGATTTGTCTTTTCGGGTCAGACGTCGCAGTGCCTCTGACGGTGTTGCAAACTCTGACATGAATCTACTACTGTAACCGACAAGTCCCGGGAAGCTTCTCACTCACCGTTCTGGATTCAGTGTCAGTCCACATTCTGAGTCTCCTTGTGACGGCGTGCAGGTGCTTATCGTGCGTTATCAGGTCAACTGAGATGTTCTCCACATCTCCAATACCTGGGAGTGTATTTGCTATTTCTTGCTGGTATTGATCACTGGCTGACGACATGCTGAATATCTGTCTCTTGTATCTGTATATCTGTATATGTTTTCTAGGAATGTAGTCCCCCCCCCCCCCACACACACACACAAACACACACACTTTGGGAGTACCACCACTGGGTTTAACAAGGGGGGTGGAGCCTTCAACACTTTCTACAATATACATGTCTATCACTTCTTTTATCTGTTTCTCTGCAGCCTCCTGGAGGTTGTAAGGGATGTGACTGAGTGGCTGCGCCACAGGTTTCACTTTTAGGTGTATATACTGTATATGCTGGTCTGCTTGTTTTCCCACTCCCTTAAACATATCTGGGAACTGCTGCTGGTCGCAGCTGGTAAAGGTGGAACTCATTTATATGCATGTTGGGTAGTTGAAACTTTAACAATGCATAATTTTGTTGGTTGTATTGGTTGTATATGTAAATCTTGTAAATCTGCATATCTTGTTCTGCAAAGTAACTACTTGATACAGGTATTGTATTTGAGTAAATGTACTTTAAAAATCAGCTGGTACAAATTACCTTTGGACGCTTGTTAATTAAAAGACCGTCTCCAATGAAGGAAATTGTTGGGCAGCAGGATCTTTGCATCTCAATGTGTGAATTGTTTACAGCCCACAGGCAACAATGCCCCCACACAGAGCATCCCATTTTGCGAATCAGATGCAAATAATGTCCGAGGTGTTAAAACTCTCCATCATGACGCCACCTGGCTAAAACAGTTTGACCCACAGGACAGGGCTGTCTTTTAAATAATGTTGTTGTCACTGATGGGCTGCTGCTCCCTCTGTGATCTTCCTCTTCGGAAATAGGCCGCTTTAAAATCCTCCATATCTTGGAGCCAGCGGAGATTAAGCGTCTACATTACCGTTAACAACCACATCACACACACCGGTACACCTAATCTCTCAGTGTCGCTCTCTGCTGTGAGGCGAGAGAGAGAGGGAGGACGTTTTTCACTTCTTGTTGCCAAGAGGATTAACCTGTCTAAGTGGGTTAACTTTATATACCAGAATGCAATGCCACTGTTGTTACAACCATCATAATATTTGAGAGCACTTGTTTGGCAGTGTGCCACGCAGCATGCAGGGCTGGCTCTGTAGTAACAAAGTTGTATAGCATGACAGACTGCCGTTTGTACCTACAGTTAATGTGCGTTATGTCCATTTTGATTTACAATTTATCACTGGAAGTTGCTTTTAATTTAATCTGCCCAAACAGAAGAAACACATTTGCACCTTGCGACTGCTGAGTCCTTTTACGCACTGGATGAAACCCACATACATGAATGCTACATGCTAACAAAACAGCTGGAAAGTGACCAATGATACTGCAGAGACGAGAGAGAGGATGCTTGTACTGTACATTCGGATCTCATTCTGTCCTAAGGGTGCCCCGGCATGCCTTCACACTAGTGTTAAAACGAACAGCTGTTCATTTTAATGCTCAGTGTGAGCAGGGCCACACAAACATTAGCACACAATAATAGCCAGACTTTCATAGCTTCTGCAGGATTACACAAACTAAGGTAAAACTTTTTTTTTTTCAAGGTTTTGATAGATGATTAGCAGTAAAAACAAAAAAAGAAATCAAGAGGGCAAAAGTCCTGTCACTGATTTAAAAGCAGAAGCAAGCATGCAAATGTACACATGGTGAGATTAGAAAACAGGAAAATGCAAAGAAAGGGTATCAGTAATCACACTTCCTGTTGCTACAAGTTTCACAAAATAATCTTTAAGAGCAAACAGCTGACTGGTGTTCTGAGTCAACAAGTGTCCGACGAAGAATTCACATACATTCAGTTCCACTGATTTGCTCTGACTCTCAAAACTTATGCACAAGGTTTCAAAATAAAACAACATTTTCAAAACAGAAACATAAGATCCTGTATCCAACAGATCATTTTAAAACCTAAAGTCTTCACTCTGAAAACACTCCAGCTCATACATCCTCCACACAAACAAACTCTTGCATCAGCCACCACCCAAAAATTCCTTCCAACGGGGGCAAACGTAACAGATGAAGAAAAGGGTGAAATCCAGAAAGTTTGCAGAAGAGACCGCTTGACAACAAAATATTGTGGCGTGTTGCTGTTTTTCGTAAATCTGCGTCTGAATGTTGGCAGCCGTATTTTCATGCATAGTATAAACCACAACTTTCAGGAAAGGTAACATACTCACTTACTGAACAGTTTCCTTAAAGAGGTTCCCTTTTTTTTTTTTTTCTTCTTTAAGAAACGTATGGGTGAGGAGCTGCAGCTCTTTTGTAACTCAGGTGAATACGCAGGCTCTTAAAAGGGAGGAGGGAGGGCCTCTATCGACCAATGAGCAGACAGACACAGTTCACTCAGGCCCCTCCTTTGAGCATGGTTGTAACCCCCAGTACACACACATGCACATGCACACGTCTGCCTCAACACAAATGAGCAATAAGGGCAAAGCAGGAACTGTAGCAGAGGTACAGTTTGTGGAAACAAAAAAAAAATAAAGTAGGTAGATAGATAGATAGGTAGACTGACACGTTCATCACCATCAGACTGCAGATACCACAGGGCACCAACGCTGTTAAATACCCGTGGTCGCTTCAACACCTCATCACACGACGTCACGTCACACCTCATCACATGACCACGACCATCCTCTTTTATACTGATGCTAAACCAGACACATGTGGACAGATGAGAGGCTGAGGACAGACAGATCACATGCATCTCCCACGCCGAGAGCAACCGACTGTGTTGTCACTGTGCCACCTCTCCTGAACATACAAAGAAGACACATAAGAACGTTTGCACATGCAGCTGCACACACAGACACGCAGATGCCCGACTGCATTGTGGGCAACTGTCAGTGGTTTTCGGGGTAGGCTGTGGCACCAACTGACCAATCTGAGGCCAGCGCTGTTGGTCTGGATGTCACCGTGCCCAAGGTCATGTTTGTGTCAAGGATGAAGTTTTATCTCTGTCCACTTAGTAACTCTGTTCAAAAAAAGAAATACACACACACAGTCATGCACGCACGAAGACACACACACACACACACACACACGCACATACGCGGCATGGTGTGGACACACTGCACCACCATCTTTTTCCTCAGCTGTTCAGTGAATATCTATGAAACGATGAACTGATTCGAAGTAATGAACAGTTTATCTACGAGGGTTTGAGCAGGTTTCAAACATGAGATGATGAATTTTCTCGACCCACAAGCATTTAGCTGGGGTTCATTCATGAAAACACAACCAGTGTGGTTGAATTTAAAGTGTCCAGTATTTGATTTACTTTGCTATAAGTGAGCTCATAACGGTCTGTGGAGGAGACAGCTACAAAACACAAAAGACAACAGTAAGACTTCTCTCACTTTCAATCACAGCCAACAATTATTGGGCTGGTTGTATCAATTGTCAAGTATGTGACAATATTTACAGGATGAATATTGTTGATATTTACATTTGAAACCTTTTTGCAGCGATGTAATGTGATATTAAAAAGGTAGAATCATTCAATTTTGATTTTTATTAAGCTTGAATGTTTGAATAAACCCCCACTGCGTCCACAGAGACAATAATGACATAATGCTTCCAGCTAAAGCCTACTGTAACAACAGCACAGATAAGTCAGTGAACTCCTCCAGTAATATCTGTTTACTTAAGTTTAGTCACAACAGACGAGATTAGACAAAGTGTGAGAGGGAGAATGTGATATATCATCTTGTAAAAGTTACTTTAAGTCAACATCTACACTATATGACAACAGCAAATCCTAATGTGCTAACGACCATGCTAATACAAGAACAGGTTTCAAGCAAACTAAACAAGCAGTCTGTTAAAGTTGCTGCTTTTCAACTGACTTGCAGCCCATCCCCCCCCTTCCACATGAGAGATGTTGAGTTTTCTTTGGATTTAGTCAAGCAGGCGTCAGTATGTTAGGAAAAAGAGAGAGAGAGAGAGACAGAGAGAGAGAGAAAGAGAGAGAGAGGAGGGAAGCCACAAGATATTCTGTAAAACGATCACTACAGAGAGAACACAACCAGAGTGAGCAGCAGTGAAAGCCACATTCCCACAAACAGAGAACTCCTCACCATGATCGTCTCTGCAGCTGCAGGGACATTCCTTAAATGGCACCTTGAAGAGTGTGTGTGTGTGTGTGTGTGTGTGTGTGTGTGTGTGTGTGTGTGCGTGCGTGCGTGTGTGTGTGGGGGCTTCACACACATACTCAGCCAATCACCTATGACTAGAAAGCTGTCCCTGAACCAATCCTGCAACATACCAAACAGGGACGGGGTTAGCTTGGGGGGTTGGGGGGGTCACAAACTTCAGAGCTGAGCAGCAGCCGGCTATAGAAGTGACCGAGCTCAACAAAATCTCACTCAGTCAAACACACACACACACACACACACACACACACACACACACACACACACACACACACGTGAACACACACATGAGCACACAAGAACAAAAAGGTTTGGTTAGCGTGTGATTTCTCTTCGATGCTCTATGTTGCATATTTGTAATAATTATTCTGTTGCTACAATCTGAATGGGGGAATGGGGGAAGGCTTGGAGTATTTTTTTTTTTTTTACACTGTAACCTTCAAATAAAACATGGACTTTTATTTACTGACACATCTGGAACAGTCTGGTCCCTCTCCTGCTCTTTCGGTTTTCTTCTGACTCTTTCCAGTAAATGTTGATCAAGTTTGCACCCACTGTCTGCCCTGTGCTCACCTCTCCCTCCCTTGTGCATGAACCCACCCTACTTGTAATAAGCGTTTTTGGTAAAAATTTGTCATCTTATTGACAGTGTCCAACCTACTGCAGCAGCCTGCCAAGACATTCTGACTGCTTTGTGTTCAAGTACACTTGATGCTGAGCTCCATTTTCCAGAGACAAGTGTCAATGCGGTGAGGAAGTGTCTACTTTTTAAGCTTCGTTTTGACACAGTGGTTGGTGGGGTGCTTGCTCAAATAGGAGATGATGTAACACTATTTGCTCGTCTACTCTTACACTTCAGTTCCACCTCTCCAGAACACTGGATTTCCTGACATGGATGTGTGAATGTGATCGTTTGTGCCGAAGGAGAATAACACACAGTGTTGTCATCAGCTGGTAAACACGAGGTCACAAGGCATGTTTCCGTTATGGATTATTGGGGGTTATTAACCTCCCTCTTTGACCAAAACATCTCTAACATGACACTGTGGACAATAATTTGTACCTCTGATTGTCTGAATGGATCAATCGCTCCCACATACAGGCACACAGTATCTTTGTTGTGCAGCCGACACTCCCAACAACTCTTGTTAGCGCTCATTGTGAGGTTGAATCTCAAGGCCTCTGAATTAAGCCTCAACCTCTGTGCCATGTGAATGGTGAGTCACTGGCCAGATGACATTCAGTACTTCTTTAAAATAATATCACAAACAAATGTGATGAACTGGCCCCTTTCAGGTCTAAGGCATCAGATATTTCTGTCCCCTGGGTGTAAAATGTATCAGCTCCACTTGTTTGCAAGTAGGCGACTGCCATATGATGTAACATACATCATGTGACACTGAAGTCATTATTATTAGTAGAAATGCTTGTTTTTCCTCCATTAAAGAGAAGACTCAGGACATTTACATTAAGGGTTAATTTTTAAAAGCACCACACATCTGATATATATGATATTTTTGAAGACATTAATTTGATTTTTAAACTTTATATAGACTATGAATGACACTGAAAAAAACATATTTTGTTTTGGAAGTTACTCAGGAGCTTCAAATTGTCGACTGGAAGTCTCAACGCAACTCTAAAGTAGCATTTCTGAAGTATAAATGTAAGAAATGTAAGTAAGAAAATGTAGGTCAGCCTGCCTGCTTCTCAAAGTTTCTCAAAGTTTATGAGGGGTGAAATCTGTCCTTCAAATAATGGAATGGACTTAGTCTATGAAGGTCAAGTTAAGGCAAATATCTACTTTTCACATTATGTAAATTTCTTCATCTGCCAGCCTCCACATAGACCATACAAACGTTATGCACCAACAAGTGTGTGAACATGCCAGTGTATACAGACTCCCAGTGTAATATAAACAGAATCATGGGTGGTCCATTTTGGATTGTGTCCGGCCCTTTAAAATTCTTGCCCGACTTAAGTTCGGGGGATTTAGCATTTAGCGAAATATGCTTATTTACTCTTTTACTTAGATTTAGATGTTCAGATTGAAACCACTCTCCATTAAAAATGAAGCTACAACAAACTTAACCTAGCTTAGCTTAGCATAAAGACTATAAATCAGGGAAACAGCTAGCTCTAGCTCTACCTCTACCCAAAAGTAACAAAATTTCACTGTGAAGTTACCAAGTAACTTGTGTAGTCTCCCATAAATGCCCATAAGTTTCAGAGATGCTGGTTGGTTGATTTCTTTTTTAGCTTTTGGACAGAGCTATACTGGCTAATTTTTCCTGCTTCGAGTCTTTGTGCTAAGCTAAGCTGACCATCTCGTGGCTGTAGCCTCATTTTTAACAGAATGGTATCAACCTTCTCATTCAACTCTTAGCAAGACATTAAATAACCGTATTCTCCGAAATGCCCAACTACTCCTTTACGTGATAAAGCACAATAGCTCCTCAGCACAAATCGCCACGGTCTCATTATCATCTGTAATATACAGTCGGTGGTAATAAAAAATTTAACCATCACACAGCCTCTAAAGGTTATGTTGCTCCCTGTGTGTGTGTACTGCACACCTTCCTCCAGATGATCCAGTCTGTCAGAGCTTCCACTGGGAGGAATTTATTAATGTATATGTGGCACATTGAGAAAAGTCCCGCCCCCCTCCTTTCTTCAGCTTCTCCTCCCTGACACACTGCAGTCATACATTTTACATGTTGGAGGCATATGTAATGGAAGCATTTTGTACTTAAGTTAAAGTACAAACACAAAAAGGTTTTGTTCTATATAAGGTTTAAAGTTAAGTCTAAAGTTTAATAAAAATAAATCTAATTAAACAGATCTTTTGACCATGGTAAATAAATACCAATGTCTGATCGCTTTGTATCAGCTAATATTCAGCTACGTATATCTGATTCACCAGCTGAACACTTCACTCCTAAACCTGCACACGTGGTGTGTGTGGAGGTGTTTGAGACAGGGTCGTGATTTATCACCTGGCAGGTACTGTAAAAGCATGTGTCAGACCAACACCTGATAGTATGCTCATTTTAAACCCTTTCATTTGTTCAGTTTACGCCATTATGTTGCATTCACAGATTGCAAACTGTGGTGTTTTAAACTATAAAAATCTGTGGATGTACTGTATGTTTTGCCAGTTTTTTAATGACTTCTGCCACACCTTTACCCACGATGAATGAATGATCTTTGCACAAGACAAGACTGTCTCATGGACTCAAACGAAGGCATCATTCCTTAGCTCCAGTCATGCTGGCGGCTCTGTGAGGACACAACAGTTAACAACTCTAATCTTTGTTTCTTATCACTGACTCAACCGATGAGGAAAAGTACACCTAATTTTAATTCTGCAGAAAAAGAGCCTCTGTGTTAGTCTGAGTCAGGAAGACGCTGAAACTTTCCCTGATCATTCAAAAGCAAATGTGAATTCTCTGACAGATCTAAAACTGATCTGCTGTCAGAGCCAAAGACAAAAAAACATATTGACAAAAAAGTCAGACTTGTGCCGTCATGTGACATTAAACAGCAGTTGGCCTTTAGTAAACATCATATTGTCCTTTTGTACATAATCCTGGTGTGTCCTAATCTTGTTTGTGGACGCTCGCTCTGTTCATCTTATCAGTCAGTATCGATCCGCCTGTTCATGTGTGCAGATGACGACGGCTGCATCTTGCTTTGCCACGATATGCAATTCTTCACAAGATCAAGGTTTTGACCTCGACTTTAGCAGGAGGAGGAGGAGGAGGAAGATTTTTCTCCTCTTATTTCAAAAGCGATGATTAAGTTTGACTGAACCGGAGCTGACGGAGTAAGAAAGTTCATATGAGCTCAGATTAGGACCAACAAGATTTTGAGCTTTTAAAATTGACGTTCGGAATAATTTGTGATTGTCACTTCATCACACATGAGCTCAGAAAGTTTTCGACCCTAATTTGAGCCCAAAGTTCAGTCTGTGTTCTTTTCCACCATGTGTCCATTAGAAAAACACCATCTGAGAGCACACAGCTTGTGCTTTTGTCCAAATATTTTGAGCTTGTTAAGTCACCTGTACGAAGATGTCACTGGCTGCCACACGTTTGGGACAGACTGCTCACTCAGCAGGATGCCACATTTACAGAATAATCTACTAAACTTCTTGTTTCCCTGGTCCGCACCGTGTTGAACTCTGTCCAACATAAACAGACCATGACAAACACTCTGTACAGAACATCCAACATTTCCAAGTTCATTAGCAGGATACAAAGCGGCAAATACACAGAACTAATGTGACTGCTTATCCAAAGATATCAGATGACTGTCGTCAGAACCTGCCTCTAACAACCGTGTATGTTGTCCAACTGTAATCAAAGCATACAGTTTTGAATTTTAAAAAATAAATAAAATTTTGTCGATCAGAAAAAAAAAAAATCTTCCAGGACCCTCTCTACAATCTCTGGCAGGTCAAATTAAGTTCAGAAGAAGCTGACAGATGTCATTACATAAGCATGAATTCATATTTTAGGTCAATTTAATTATGCGAAATGGGTCACTTTTTCATTCTCTTCTGTGTTTCCATTTGTGGTACTCTTCACTCATTTTCTGTTGCATCAGTGACCATGAACTGGCTGCACTCTGATTATTAAGAGGCCCGTTGTTGGGCATTTGGCCACTGTAAAGTTTTGCTGGAGGAGTGACAACTAGAAACCGTGACAGGTAAAAAGCAGCGCTGGGTCTATGGCTCAAAAAACGCTGCTTAAAGTATGACTGTTTCACTTTCTCTGAACATGTCGCTGTGAATTACAGGAGAACTGTAATACATAGCGTAACGCAACAGTAGAAGAAGACAAAGACAGTTAATGTAGCTACATGTATCTAAAGTTAGCCAGTTAGCTTGGCTTAGCATAAAGACTGGATAAAGAGGGAAGCAGCTATCCTGGCTTTGTCCAAAGGTAAAAAAAAAAACCCCATCTACCAGCACCTCTAAGCCTCCATCCACACTACTACCTTTTAGTTTTAAAATGCATCTATTTTGCTACATTCACTACTGGTGTCCACACTACTCTGTAGTTTTCGAGCCCCTGAAACGGAGACTTTTGCTGGACCTGTTTTATTTTGAAAACTGCTGTGTTGTAGTCTGAATGGGCAAAAATGAGAACTATAGGAAATGATGACGTAGACACTAACGGTCGCTCCCTGATTGGGTCTCACCGGCCTCAACTACCAGTGGATGGATAACGGATTACAAGTGTCGCTGACCCTATTGTCTTTGCTAGCAGCTGCTATTCAGTTAAATTCTGCATTTCAATGCTACAACTGTCTTTGTTCCTCCTTTGTAGTAATTTCTGCAACTAATCAACTGCAGAGTAGATAGTCTGCTTCCTGTTTACATGCCCAGTGTACGTGAATGGTCATGTATGTATGTATGTGTTTTGAGGTGTGATGGTATGGAGGGAGATTGTTTTGGTTTTAAAATGAAAGCGTATTAGTGTGGATGTAGCCCAAAGCTAACTATGGAATACGTCATATTCAGATTTGTTTCATCTATACAAAAACCAAAGTGTAAAAACAACAGGTTGAGGGTAGCTGTTTGTAAGCTAAGACATGAGAGCGGTACTGACCCATAGCAAGAAAGCAAAAAAGTGAATAAGTGAGTCCACTCAGGTTTCTCTGACCATCACACTGACACTTTCAGGGGATTTTAAAACAGGATAAAGGATTACATTTAAATACTGAGCGGCTCAACAGGAAGAAATGTGTGAGCTGTAAAGACTCTAGGTGCTACCTGCTCCCCCCCCGCAGCAAACATCTCTCCATATTTATAGGATCTTTAGCAAGACAATGAACCCCTGTAGCTGACCTCTGACCACCATGTGATGGCTGAGTAAAAAAGGGACTTTCCTCACAAGTTTTACATGAACAAAGCTTCTAAACAATCAGACATGTGTGGGGTTGTTACTCTGTGAACATCAAGTGTCCTCACTGCACATTCAGAGTTTCTGAATTGTGCCAACCTGCAGGTAAAAATAGGCAGATTCTTACATCGTACGGTGGACCACCTTCTCAGATTTCAACTAAATGTGTTGACAGCATTTTGGAGAACTGCCAAATGCTTCTCCCCTTTGTGCCGCTGCCTCACTGTGTCTTTGTGTCAGTGATATCCACTGCTTCGAAACTGACTCGGCATCTGGCTCGCAGCTCATTTGCTCATTCGCGTTCCAAGTTACATCAGCCAGCAGCAGCAGCAGCGCTTCAGCCTCCAGCCGCCCCAGCAGGGGCCACCCGGCGGGGTCTGACCTACATCTGTCATTCAGGACTCGTGACAGCCAATGAGGGCCGAGGATCCACAACCATGCCTCAGACTGCTGACAGGTGTTCAAACCCTCACCTGCAGTCTTGTAGAGTTACAGAGCAGTCAGAGTGAAGGGTGTTTTAACAAAATGTTTACACGTGCAACATTAAAGGGGCACGCCCCCGATCTTACACACAGAGAACAGTAAACCGGTCATGGGGAGTGTCACTCAGCTCCTGAAGACAGTTGTGTAATGTCCTGTGAGGCTTTTTCACGTTTTGAAAAAATAACCCTGCTGTCACAGACGCACAAGCTTTCTCGCATTTGTCATCTTTCCTGTTTTTCTGTTTCTTATTCCAATTTAAGCTCATCTCTTTAAAGAAAACTATTTACAATAAGACTACCCTTATAAAGGATTTATAAATGCTTTATAATTATGTTACTAAATTAGTTGTTAACACTTTATAATTTGATGTGATAATTTGATCTGTCAAAAGAAACTTTTTGACCATTAAGATGCTGACGGTGGTTAATTGCTAGTAGCTTAACAAATATGTGATGAAGCAGCAGGTACAAATGCTGGATGATGGAGAAAACAAAGAAAGCTCAGCAACTAATGAGAGATGAGGCTGAACAGTAAAGTGCCTGTGGGCTCACTATTTGGCAAGCTACAGGTCACTGTCGCCCTAATTAATTAACTAGTTATAAACCATTCATAAAACCTTTACAAGGGCGGTCTGATTGTAAAGTGGCACTTAAAGCTCTTCTGTGAGTGTGCACATCAAAGCTTTAACATAGACAGTCAAACACACCCAGTTGGGTATTATTCCAACTATAGACATTTAAAAAGCCATCTAACAAAAACATAGGTGGAGCTTCATTACAGGAAGACATTACTACATCCGTTCTTACTGTTGTGTAAGTAAGGTGCATGGAGAACAGACAGGGCACATGCACGGTCACTGTGTAACTGGCAACCAAGTATTTTTAGCATTCAGAAGGGCAACGATAGAAAGTGAAGTCACTGCTGAAATATGCCTCTGCTCAGACATTCTCCTGTCTGGGTCTAGTCTTTGTTTTCAGTGTTCGGTTCAGCGCTGGGTGTCACTGGGATTTAGGGTGTTCTGCTTCAGATGCTTCGCTAAAACTGACTTATGAAAAGGATGAAGATGAAGTGTTGCAGCAAACAAAGTGACAAAGAGCGAGCACATGTCTGAAAAGCATCCAAGAAAAGGAACATTATGGAAAAACCCCTTAAGACCTGAATGATAGCATCATCAAATCCATCGATTTTCTTTCTCAGCGTGATTACTAGGCACTTAGTCAATCAAAGAGAGGAGGGCTTTAATTAAACAGCAGGAAAAAGGGGGAAACATTAGAGATGAAATAAGGACAAACTTGTTTCTGTGGTGATCCTTTCACAGGGGAGAGAGACTGAACTCATGCCAAGTTTTTGGGAAATCAAGTTAAAATTAACTCAACAATTTTGGACAATATTTTCCACAGGAGCATGACAGCAGTTTGAGCCTGTGATTGCAGTCATAACATATTTATTATTCCTCAGGGAGCCCTGCAGGCCACACTCAGCGTGTCACTGTCTGCTGTTATATAAACCCATCCACATTGTTCTTATTGTTTGTTCCACTATGCAAAAATAATGCTGCTTATTTATTCCTATAATTTACGAGCTGCACACGCGCACTGGGATCTGACACGATGAAGGTTTAAAGATGCGAAGTGGAAACAATAACAGTCGCCTTTGTGTTTTCTTCCAAGTCAACGCGGAAAAAAGAAAGCAGCGGTGCAAGTGTGCAGGAGACAACAGCTCTGAGCAAAAATGAAGCTTCAGTGCATATGATCAACTGGTGACTTCAGAGGAGACATTTATTTCAGACTTTTTAATCAGCAACTGAAGCTTAATTCTCCTGGAGAAATAAAAGCCTTCGCGCTTCTGGACACTTAAAGACAACACCCTGCAGGAAGCGCTCCAGGGACAGCTACTGTTGCTCTTTAACTTCCATTCAGGGGTAGTTCGTTCATTTATCTCTATGGAGGGTAAACGAAAAAAGAAACGTGGCGGTAATATCTGCCAAACTCACACAAATAAGCTCCTTTTTTTTTTTCTTTTCTTTTTTTTTTTTTTAAATGTTCTAACATTCTCTAATGAGAAGCTCGCAGCCGCTTCTTCCTAGTCAAATAAATTATGAGAATTAAACTACCCGCTCCCTCGCCATCAAACATGGTGGTCAACATTAACCAGCAAATCACACGCGGGAGTGGTAAAAAAAATAAAAAATAAAAGTAAAGAATGGGTAAGTGAAGGCTGGGGTCTTACCTAATGTTTCGGCGTTGCAGACAGCTGCAGCGTGCGGAGGAGGAGGCACACTAGTGGAAACAAGAGTTGGAGACCCTTCCCATTTAACAAGCAAGGAGACTGAGTGGAATTTTCCATCTGCCATGTGATGATGGCAACTCTTGAAGCGTCGTGTTACACCGCCAAGCACTGCTGGGGGCTCCTTGTTCTCCCGATCACCCCCTTTTCCAGGTACTCGTTTGTAAAGATACTCAAACTGCCACGAGCCTCTGCCCCTAAATTGACGATTTGACTGGATTTATTTTGTCTAATTGTTCACACTTCTCCATCTCAAAAATATTAACTTGAGATACGAGTGTTAGTATGCATATCTACACGGGTTAAAACACGGCAGCGCAATGTTTAAGATTAAAAGAAAGGTCTATTTTAATGATTGTGTCTGTTTACTTGCCGAGATGCTTTGTTTACATACTGGCTGGTCACGTTGTGGAGAAAGAAGTACAATTATGTTTTAAAGGGAAAATAGGAGTAAGACATGAGGATGATGAGAGGTGGTTTCCCTCATAAACGTTACGATTTGGGTCACGAAGAGCGGTGGACAATCTCAAAAAAAGTGCTGAGCTTCAGTGCAATTTTATTATTTCCAGTTGATGCTACTTTATACTTAAAATCTATTACATTTCTTCAACTCCACTGAATGTGTTTACACAGCTATATTCAGATTAAAGACCACCTCTGATGAAAATCAACTTTTTAACCTTGTTAACATCCATACAGTGTTTTTTTATACAACACAAGACAATATGATGAAAAATCAGTCAACACCATGACTGATTTCCACCTTGACCTGCAGTGAACCAATGACAATCTCATAAAAACAGATTCAGACAGCCAGGGTTTCATACATCACAAACCTAAGGAACCAATCCTGTCAACTTGTGGGGACGGGGGGCGGGGCTAAATAAACCTGAAACCTTGTCAGTACAGAGACAGAGAGTTAGCATTAGCACAACCCCTAACACTGTGTCAGTCACTGCCAGTTACAAGCTAACACACAACATAAACAAATAAAAGATGCTAACTATGCTAACCGTTCTGATCCGTCTGCTAGTCTCTGGTCCTGGTCTCAACAGACTCCTCATCTGAGTCTGGGTCTGACTGAGTCTCTCTGATGTTTCCTCCTCTAACCATCTTCATACTCTCTGCTCTTTCACCTGTCCACCTGGGGCAAGCAGGTGGTGGGCGGGGCACAGGGCATGATCCAGATTTCTCAATGAGGGAGTAAGAGCAGATAAATTTCAGACCCAGATTTTCATTTTTGTTTTTCCACTTTTTATGTGGGAAAACCATGTTAAACTAAATATTAAATAGCAGAGTATTCTTATACTGTTTAAATGATTAATTCTTGGCTGGGCTTCCACAGTGGGACTAGCTCTATAGACGCGAATGTCACTGACTGACTGAGTGAGGAAGTTACACCACTGGTCAGCTGAATGCTGCATGACGGACTGATAAGGTTACACCATTGGTCGGCAGGTCAAGTGTTTATTTTAACTACTTTCTTTGAAAAAAAGCATCCAGCAGCAATCTAGCAACTTTTTGGACAAACTTTAGCTACTTTGCATAGAAAGGATTCGTCAATACTGCTCTGCATGCAAGCTGTAAGTCGGGCTCTCCCTCCACAGCAACACCTCTCAATAGCCGCGTTTCCACTGCAGGAACTTTCTTCAGGAACCTTTTGAGGAACTATGCGCATTTCCACTGCAGGAACCAGGGTCTAAATTTAGTTCCAGGGTAATTGTTTGACTCCTAAAAAGGTACCTGGTCAGGGGGTAGTACTTTTCAAAGGTTCAGGAACTTTGGGAGGTGTGGTCTGCAGTGCTGAACATTTCTGACTGGTCGAGTCCACCCGCGATGTTTAAAAGTCTGCAGTGAGCGAGCGAATACATTTTCCACACAGCGAAACAGGTCCAGGATAAGGTAAAAAAAAAAAATGAAACAGGGCTTCAAAAAAATAAAAATAAAGGACCACAACAACCGGAGTGGCTAGGGTTACCACCCGTCACGTATAATACGGGATCGTCACGTATTTGAAAATAAAATGCTGCGTCCTGTGTTTTATATTCTCGTTCATGTTATGTCCTCAAAGTGCTGCGAATAATGTAATGTCAAGTAATAGTTTTGCATAATCTTCCTGGGACTTTAGGCTGCGGTGGAAACGCAGACAGCAGTGGGCCACAGGAACCTTTTAGTTCCTGAAGAAAAGTACCTTGAACTAAAAGTCGGCTTACGCTGACCACAGCAGCTGACGTGAATGAACTTCTGATCATTTTTACAAGTAAATACCAAAACAATTAATTAATTAAATAAGAAACTAACAAATTGATAATGAAAATAAACATTAATTAAAGTAAAAATAATATGCAAATATAATAAATTACATGGGAATATAACAATGATAAGGGAATTTAATTTGTAATGGAGTATTTCTACAGTGTGGTGCCAATAAATGCAAAATATATGGGTACTTCATACCTAGATGATGATAGCTCTAGAAGCAATTATCACCACTATAACTAACAGTCTGCCTCTACCTTGCTCTTTTGTGCCCTTTTGTCCTGCACTGCCCCTCCCACAGTTTAGCCACCAGTCAAACAGTGTGGGAGGTTCTGTGGTTCTTTGATTTTGTTTATCTGTTCAGTCACCGGATATTTGTTTACTCTACACATACAAAAGTTGGAAAAAAAAACACATCACTTTCTCTGTGCCGGAGCTTCGTCCTAAGAAGACTAGCAGACTCCATTTGCAAAACAGGCAATAATATACCACAGTTAGTTAGTCTTTATATTGAGCCACGGCAAACAAAACACCACGGTACATCAAACATCAAAAACAATATAACTTCCCTTAACACACATACAAAACACAAAGGAAAAAATATCTGTGTACTTTCAAATAATATATGTTTAAAATAAGATAATCCTTTATTAATCCCACAGCAGGGACATTTGCAGTGTTACAGCAGAGAGGATAGCACGAAAATAATTGCACATCAAAGTATTGATATTGCATGAGTGAATTTGTCAGTCTGGTGTGAATGGTCTATTGGGAGCATTGTTATTGTAAAGTCTGACAGTAACAGGAAGGAAGTACCTATGGTGGCTCTCCCTCACGCCTCAGCCAAAGCAGCCAGTCATTGAAAGAAGTGCCCCGTGCTGTCAGAGTGAAAACGTGAAACAACTTGTACAATGAATAACAGTAGTAGGAAAATAAATGCTAGTTTATCTTCATAAAGGAGTGTTCTGTGCCTCTCACAGGCTTTCACCAAGTAACTGCCTAACTGAGGAGTAAACGTAGTCTTCATGTTTAAAAAGAATTAGTTTCTGTTTTTTTTACAATAGAAAACAAAATAAACTCTTATCAGTAAAGCAGCTCAGCTTCTTACAGAGTTTAACAGACGACATCAGATCAACACAATCCTCCCTCTTCTTCATTAGCTTCCTGTGAGGTTTAGAATTGATTTTAAGATTTAACTGATCACTGTTAAAGCACGCTGGGGCCTCGCCCTGAGATACATAACTGAAATGTTAACCCCACATGAGCCAGCCCGCAGCCTTAGATTCTCTGGGGCGGGGCCTTTCTGGCTGTTCCAAAGTCGAGGCTTAAATCTTAATGTGACCATGCTTTTACCAACAGGACCCCTCGGCTTTGGGACGCCCTGCCGGAGCGTCACTTCTTAAAAACCATTTTATAGACTTGCTTTTATGTAATGTAATCTTTTTTTATCATCTTTATTGCTTTTTTTTACTGTCTAGTCTCTCTAAAAGTATATTCAAAGTATTTTCTCTGTAGCTTCACCTTCTGTCCTGCTTTTCTCAGGCCTCACTGTCTGACTTGTCATGTTGCCCCCTGAGCCTGAGGCCTGTTATTGCTTTTGCTTTGTTGTCATTGCACTTTGTAAACTTTGTTTTTAAAGGTGCTATATAAATAAAGTTATTATTATTATTATAAAGTAGCACATTCAACAAATCCATTTTTCTTCTACCAGACTGACATACCGTCCAGTTTAACATGTGACATATTTAAAAGCAATGGTTCTCTGCTTCTTCCTCCTACTGTATTCAGGGTGGAGAGAGGAAGCTGACAATATCCGCCGAACGTTCTCTCCTCTCTCGGTGCCAGCAGGCATTTCACTGTGACAGACATCATTTCCTTTAGGATGTACAATTAAATGTTTGACAGGTCCCCCCCCCCCCCCCCCCCCCCTTCCTACCTACACAGCTCACTGAGCTCTCACTGTGCTTTAACAGCCTAATCTCCATCTATTCATGCATTCATTTATTTAAACAGGGTCTTGGGGGGCTGGATCCCATCCCAGCATGCACTGAGCGAGAGGTAAGATACACCCTGTAAATGTCACCTCATCTATCACAAGACAATACTGTGCAGACATCACATTACATTCTCACCTTCGGACACCTTGTCGCCACTTCACTAAAACCTGTTTTTACAGTGGGACTATGTTTTGGTGTGTGTGGTCCCATGAAAACCATTTCCATCCCTTCAGTTTCCTAATCGTCCTCACAAGACCCCACTTAGGAATCGCCAGTGTCTAAAAATAACCGTGCTCTGTCTTCATGTGAGTTGTCGTCTGTATCATTAAATAGAAAATGCATTTGTACAGTACAAAATGGGTGAGTTAACTGTTAAGTTCATGACTGCTGCTATGCCTGTCGAGCTTTTCCTTCTCGCATGGCTCATATTCAGTTTCCGATGATAACGGTACATTACCACTCAGAATTTGCAAGAACTTTGGAAACAACAGGTGTTTGATTTCACACAGGAGTAAACAAAAGCAGGGTTCTTCTTTCTATAGCGCTATAAGCTGTGCCTAGTTAGCCTAAGCTAGTGCTGACACTAAAGCTTGTGAGTCGGTTGAAAAAGGATCAAAATCGATGCAGCAGAACCACAGATAGTGTTGGAAAAGTGTGATGTTAAAAGTAATTGACAACTGAATATTAAACTGCTCGGCAGCAGCTTAAACCAAATAATTTACCTTGAGCTGCAGGCCAGGTGCTCCAGCAGTTATAATAATCCAAATGTGGCCTTGCGCTCAGGTGTCCATCAGGACATGAATGTCCAATGAGTTCAAAATGTCAGTGCGGACATGCGTCAGGGAGAGGTGAGTTTATCTTTTCTGGGTCATGGTGTCGCTGTAGCCAAGTTTGTTCACGATGCAAGGTGGAGAAGGTCTGCTTGGATGAGGTCACAGAGATGAGCAGGCACAGAAATAACTATGAGTTTTTCAGCTTCTGTAAACAGAGCTCTTTCTTGTTTGTGGATGGAGCTTAGGTAGACATGTTGCTTCATCTTGAACTGTGACACAAGACTCTGGCGACATCGTCTCACACTTTGAGCCGGAGATCAGGACGGCCTGGGTCCAGCTCCTCCGGAAGGTGAAGGGGCACCAAATCAACCGGTTTTCTTCCGCTGCCTCTTCACGTAAGCAAAACACACAAGCTGACCACACTCTGCCACGTGATGAAGCCACTTCCATTTAGCAACACAAGTTTGTGTAAATGCATGGCTGAAAATCGAACTTCAGTCCTAGCCTGACACCTGTTAGCAACAGGCTCCTCAGTGGTAACACTGATACTCCAGCAGGTGTCTGTGGTGGCAGGTGTCTGTGGCGGCAACCTCTGTCTCCGGGGAAAAACTACAATCAAACGAAAACGATGCTGGTGGAGCTGCTCTCCGGGGAGCGCTGGACTTAATTTGTGCTCTCTTTAGCTGGTGGTTTGCCAAAAATAACTGCAATACGCTTTTTTCTCCATTGTGATTTTAACCTCCAATTAGCAATCAATGTTACAGCAGCTGGATATAAACTTACGAACCCTACTATAGAGTTGACATGACCCACCCTACACTACCTCTGATTGGCTAATGATAGTTGTCTTCGCTGGTTGGATTGGTTAGGTTTAGGCATAAGGAGTGAGAATGGTTAGGGTCAAGGTAAGAAGTCATTCTCAGGCAGAGTGCAACTGGTCATGTCAACACTATAAGAACATTATGCTCTTACCACTAGTTCCTGCTGCCATGATCACATTTAGTCTGTGAGGCCACTGGACCGGGAGGGGATGGAATCTGCTATGTAACAGGACTTTAAGATCTCATGTGCTCTCAGTGAGATGAAGTGAAAGTTCTGATTCTATAACTACGGAGGCCCTGAGAGCTCAAAGCAACACAAGCAAATAGAGAAATGCACTGCAATTAGCACAAACTTCAAAAGTCACAAAGCATTGGACAAGTGCATCCCAGCCAGTTCATCACTTTTTTGTGTCCCCTGGAAACACTTCCTTCGTCACGCACTCTGTTTCTGTATTTGCTCGTGTTTTGTCTGTTTCTTATGTTGCAGTGCGTTGAGCTTGAGTGTTTTTCTTTTTCTCATAGATTTTTCTTGACGGTAATGATATTCTGTTGCATTTCACAGTAGCCAGATATGGTCAACCTATAGAGTAGAACTTTCCTATTACAAGAGCTTATAAAAACAATATTATATCAACATTAAACCTTCAAATTATAGATGCCAACCTGCAGATTATAACAAGTCCAAATGATTCAGCCCTGTTCATGAAGCAAAGATACCTCCATGTGCCTGCGCAGTGAAAAGTAAGAGTGCGACTGACTGCTGATTTTGAGAAATAGTTACCATAGTTTCACTGCACTTAAAGCGTTGTAGGACATGGTGACAGTCCTCATCAATGTATTTCTGTTGATGGACAGACAAAAGAAGAACACACTAACGCAGCCATTGAATTACAATCTCAGGATGCCCCATTATCACCTGTGGATGAGTCTCCACGGTTGAGAAATGCTGTCGTGTGCTGCAGGGATGCTGTCAGTGCGGTTTTGATGCTACGTGACATGAGTTGTCTCATGTTCTGAATCATAGAAACTCAGTAAAGCGTCTCACATGAGAGGTCTCCTTCAGCTGACAATGATTAAATACTCCAACATTGAGAGTAATCAGGTTTAGTATCAGTACCTTCTGGTGACCATTTAAGGTCACCAGAGGGTGTATCAATAGTGAATAATGCTGAATGTTCATCTACCCATAGTGTTTAGTCTCTGTGTAAAGACATAATCTCTGCATGTGACATCTTTTTTTGTAATTAGAGGTTCAATGTACAACAGCAAATAAATATTGTGGACTATTATTAAATGACAGCTGCTGAGCAAGGAGCTACATATCTGAGTCCGAACTGTGCGAAACCTGGCCCACAAAGCCGGGTGACCTAGTTAGCTGAAATAGAAAGTGCCTTTCACTTGTGAAGTCGGAGAGAGGTGAGAGGCTTGAAGCTGGGATTGACATGGTGGCACCATACAATGAGTTGCTGAGCCTCACTGATTTTATTCTCAGATACACTAGGCCTCAGGGGAGAAATGCTGATGTTCTGCAAATAAAGGAAGCAGAAAAGCTGAAGTGAATAACTTGAATTTTAAAACTAAGTTTGAGTGTATATTATATGATAATAAAGAGATGGGATACATTTAATCATGGGAGAAATTTGGACGCCTATGGCATGGAATCTCAAAAGCTTCACTAATCAATATTTTCAATATTAAGGCATCTTTCAGAGGCTGTATTTGAAGACTGATAGTTCACAGAAGCACACCTGGCTGTCGCATTTTGAGCAGCACAATGACAGGTGTAACTAATAACATTTAAGTCATGTTACTCTGCTCCATTCCGTCCTTCCTTACAGTACCTGGAGCTAACACTGTAGCTGGTTCTTTTCAGTTCTTTTTTAAAGACAGAATAAGCTTTTAACAGAACTATATCTAAATTTTGCTATTCCTACATAGCTAACGTTAATATTAACAGCTGTTTACTTAGCAGTCTGGAAGAAACATTGTGAGTTCAGCATCAAAGTTGATTCCTTTACTTGCCAAAAGTGGAAGGCAATGCTAGTGTTAACTCTCATTTTTCTATTTCTATCACTTCTTTTCTTGTACTGAAGTTACCATGCTAACCAGCTAGGCCCTGTCAGGCTGGTTGTCACTTTCCAATAAGGAGTCACTGCAGCATCCAATCTGCCCTGAAGAAGTAGCTGCTCAGAGGGCATATCATAACCTTTTGAATCATAAAAGCAACAATGGCTGAAGCTCTTTGTAAGTCTGGCAGTAAACAGCTATTAATACTAAAACATACAAATAGCTCCTTTAATACTCTTATACGATGTTTAAACTATGACAGTGAGGCTCAGGTTGTAAAATGCCAGAATTTTCCTTGAACACACAGTGTAACGATTACTACACAGCCACTTACTAATAACATTAACCAGTCAAAACACAATTTGACTGTACATTTCCTTTACTCCCATTTGCAATGATTTATACGTGTTTGAAAAATGGTCTCTGGCTGGACTCTCTGCAGTGACCAAGTATTATGTTTGATTAGTTAATTTAATTTAATCAAAAATGTAATGAAACTGATCAAATTTACTTGCTGAGGAGTGATATAATTATAATGTGAAAGTTCTGTCTGCTATGAAATGAAACACAAGAATGCATGAAATGTTGGTTTATACTTACAATATATTTGCACTTATATTTATTGCGAGGATACGTTTACAATTTCAGACACTTTTTGGTCATTTTAATAAAAATAATAGTGTTTGTCTTTACACTGAAATGACCTGAAGGCAGTAAAGGAGTAACCTGAAAAGTCCTCATGTGCATGAATGTGAGCTTCTGCAGGAGTCATGCACGCTTTAGCCCTTTAGCCTCTTGCAATAAAGATAATGGAATCAATGAACTCACATTAGCTCTTTATTGAAATTACATTGGACCTACATAATGAAAGATACAATGAAGGTGCCTCCAGTCATGTGGTAGTGGATTTTGTCGCTCCTTTTTCTCTTTTGTTAGTGTTTAATGAGATATATGTTGAGGCCTTTATATTATCACAGTCATTGAATTGATCCTTGGTTTCATGTCTGACTGTAAGGGAGGAAATATCTTTCTGCTCCACACAACAGGCATGTGAAGGTTCATCATCTTGGGCCTAATTTCATTTTTGCTTGACAAATTGGATTAAAATGACCAAGAGTAAGACACACAGTCTTTAACAAGAGATCAGCATGTTTAAAATTTAGCAATAAAACCTAAATTTGTGAAGAACTTTAGTGGATGAGTGTGACTCCGCTCCGGCAATGGCGTTTCTCCAAGTATCTGAGACTTAAAACCGAAGAGCGACGTGCAACTAAACCAGCGGCAGCCATCCTGTCCACTCTGTTCAAACACTGTTGAACTCGATAGCTTGAACTTAAGCATAATAGTGACAAATAGAGCTTACATAATGTTCAGACTGGAACATACCTGTTACTGCGGGATAACTCCCATTGAGCAAACCGGTCAAACAAAAGCCCTCGTTATGTAACTGGCACAGAAATGACACAATTTCTGCTCTTGTGTTGGAAGTGATCACTGGGAAAACTTCACTTTAAAAAGGCGTAAAGAGTAAAATATGAAATTTGCACGGGGAATTGAACCTCTAACTGTGGCAGTGCCTGGCTCATGGTCAGAGAGGAGTCATCACCCCCTGTTTCCTGCATAATAACCACATCTGTGTTTTTCCTGCAGTTGACAGTCTGACAGACAAACAACACAGAGGGGCAAATGCTAAGACCCAGTGAATGTGTTTTTGTTGAGTCCAACATCTGTCTGCTTGATTTAGTATAAAAGAAGTCCTCATCTGTTAGAGGCCAAGACCATAGACCCCGACAAAGACCCTTCACCTCTTACTAATGGATGTTTATCCAGATGGATGTTTTGACCATGAGGGCAAAAACAGTCTAAGAATAGCCATGAGTCTCGAACACTAATAAATCCTGGAATTTACCTCAAAACCAAATTAACTTGTAAGTAACAAAAAGTTCCAACACACCACAACACGGCTAAACATCAGTTATTAACAACAGACAGGAGGCTTGTTTTGTCAGAAGCTCGGATCATGGAGGTCCAGAGGAGACTTTGCTGCGAATAAATAATGTACTTAGTTATCAACAGTCTACAGTGCACACGTTGGCCTTTGTATTCATTTTAAATGAACAGTGACAGGGTGGATTCATTTCCAAATGTAGGGTTGCCAAAAACAGTAAACTACCTATGTAGTCGTGCTAGCAGTGTCTGAGGAGGAATGTTTTCGTTGGTCCACCAGTTGGACCCAGTTTGATTCAGACTGAAATAACTCAAAAACTTTTGGGTGAATTGACACTAAATCTTTTTTTTTTGGCAGTTCTGCTTTATTTTATAGCAATAGTAGAAAGAGATGGAAAAGTCAGTGGAGAGAGGGAGAATGAGAAATGACACTAAATTTTATGCAGATGTTAATATCCCCCTGAGGATGAATATTAATGATTTTGATATTCCTTAACTTTTCTTATAGCACCAACATTAGGTCACATGTTTAACCAGTCCGGTTCTTTGGTTTATGACCAAATACCTGCAAAACTACTGACATTTAGCCTCATCTGTACAGTGTGTTTAGATCTAATCCGAAAATCTTTATTTCCTGATAAATGGACTGAACTAACGGTTTTCCAGTTTTAGGAAACCGACATTCACACACACACACACACACACACACATCCATCCATCATCCATCATACATCGAGTCAGTTTGGTGGTCAGTATCTTGTCTAAGGACATTTTGAAAAATGGACAGGAGGAGCCGGGAATCGAACCACCGACCTTCCGATTAGTGGACAACCCGCTCTACCTCCTGAGCATAACACACAAAACTAAGATGGTGAACATGCTAAACTTTACCTGCTAAGCATCCACACGTTACATTGGGACTCACACGATACAACCGCAGTCTAAGGTCATAAAGCTCTGATGGGTGAGTCCTGCCACCCACAGTGGACCTCACTGAAATATACCAATGGATATATTTGAATGTGTTGTACGAATGTGCTCGTAAGTCTTTCATAAACATGACTGACACATCTGCACTTGCTAGAAATATTTAAAAGTCAGCTTTATGTCTTAGCATGAGAAGCAGTCACTAGGGTTGTGCACAAAGCACTGTTCACCAATGGAGAAGCACGACTATCATCCATTAGCATAAAGAATAAATAAAAGCCCACTTAGAATCCTGATCATCGGATGTGTCGCCGTGTTCCTGAAAGTGGGTCAGCAGGTCAGCTCTGACCCTCTTTATTTCAATCTTATTAAACAGGTGCTTCTTGTGTCAGTAAATTTGCTTTGAAATACTTTATATAGTCGTCATTTTACCTGATGAAGATGTCAGAGTTGTCACTTTTTTCTCTTTTGATCTTGTTGATCTATTCAACTGAAAAAAAAAAGTCATACACTGTGGCAGCAGGTCCTCCTCCTCCTCCATGAGTATTATGTTATTTGTGTTATATTGTGTCATGTATTTGTGTTGCACATGAGCATGCATGTGCTGCACCACATGGACGTGAACCTGTAGCTTCATTATCAGTAGTAATCATTCACGTCCCTCCGAGGGAAGAAATGTCATTTACCTTTGACACTGTGAAAACCAACGTGAGTAAACTGTCTTCTTATCTAAAAAAAAAAAAGTGTGGGTTGAAGTGTGTTTGCAAACATTAAACACAGATCTTGTATCTAACAGGCTTTTTTATGACATATTTCACCCCAGCTACACACTAGAGCAACTTAGATAAAAGTTTTCTTAAAAAGAAAAAGTGCTGAAAATAAATGATTAGATACATTTTTGGTGATCTTCACCATTTATTGTAAAACAAACAAACAAAAAAAAAAAAGTGAAAGGATGTTAAAAGAAATCATGGCGTATATCATTTCGGAAATCCATGAACTTTTGTACAATGTTCTGAGTGTCTGGCCACAACTTTGGCGCTCATGCTCGTGAATCCTCTGAGCCCTCCTGTGTGCCCCTCATGCCAGGGCGACAACACAATACTAGAAGGCCTCAACATAATTTCCCGATTCTTCCGCTTCTCTGCTTCAGCTATTAATTTCTGAGGCTAGTTACATAAGATATTATGCAATGTGTTTTTCCGACATCTATTTTTCTGGCCCCTGCTCGCTAATGGGTCTGGGGGTAGGTGTTTCGCGGCCGGGGCTTCTGTTGACATTCACATGGTCATGAAAGGAGCCCCCTGCTCCTCTCCCGCTGTCAGGGTCCGGCCGCGACAAACCCAAACAGGCCAACGGTCGGCTGGGTCTGGGGGTGGGGGGGTGGGGGGTGCGCTGCCACGGCACGCACGTGTCCCAGAGAGTTTGGAGAAAACAGGGGACACATGCAGTTTGTCAGTTACTGCACAGCTTGGTCCTCCTGATCGTCAACATTATCTGCTTTGTTGTTGTTAGCATTATTCTCTTTGGAAACAGCAGAGAAAAGAGTGATTCACAGGCCATCTGCTGTGACATTTTAAAATTTAGATTCACATTGTCGGTGTTGTCTGTGTGTCTTCATGGCGTCACAGTAAGTCAGAAGGGAAATGGAAAGCCCTGACATGTTTTTACTGTTTATTACATTTATTCATTTCTGGAAACACAGGCAGGAAAGAAGACGTAGCCCATAAATGGCACAGATATTTTAAACCTGAATTAAAAGTGGTGTGAACATGAACTTGACTAATGTAAGGCCGATATTCCTTCCCCTTTTTACTCTGTTTTCATTGTCAACAACAACGTGGGAATGTGTGGGTCTTTAGCTAACATCGTTAGCTAACATTAGCTAGATTTTTAGTCTTCTTCACTGGCTAAAAACATGATTCACAGCTGGAAACGGGGCTGATGGGAGCAGCGGTTGAAAAAGTATTTACAACCTTTACTTCAGTAAAAGTACCAATCTGGTACAGTAATGTAAAAATACTCCATTACAAGTAAAAGGCCTGCATGAAAAATCCTACTTAAGTAAAAGTACATGAGTATTTGCAGAATAATGTACTTAAAGTATTAAAGTACTAGTTTGGTCCCTCAGACTGATATATCATTATATATGACATCATTAGAGGATTAATACTGAATCATCAGTGTGTCAGCAGCATGTAAATGTTGTAGCGGCTGGAGGTGGAGCTAGTTTGAACTACTCTATATACAGTTTATATACAGGGATACCAATCTGACGGGTCATGAGATGATGAGGAAAGAAGAAAAAACAAAGTTCTAATACACAAATCTGTTTCTAAATTGAGTTTTGGTGGATATTGAGTCATTGTTTGAAACCATGAGAAGTTTCAAGGGAAAATCACTTATCCCTTCTACCTCACAACTGTACTTTAAATGGCCTCGCCCCTGATTGTATCTCAGATTTATTGACATGGTATGCGCCCATCCGAGGTCAGGGTTTGTGACTAAGGGTGACCGAGCTTTTGCTGTTAGAGCCCCAACACTGGACGTCTCTCCCGACTGAAATCAGATGTTCTAACTCATTAACTTCTTTTAAATCTCTTCTTAAAACTCGTATCAGCCTTTGGAAATGTTTGATACATGTTTAATTGATATTGTTTTATCCCGTAATTATTGTTTTTACATATTTTATTGCCACTCTTCATCTATCATTAGATCCTTTTGCATAATGCTGCATCATTTTTCTATGAAGAATTTTGTGTCCTATATCAATAAAGTAATTATTATTATTATTATTATTAGTATTAGTATTAGTATTATGTCTGAACCAGCTGAAAGCCCTTGTCTTACTGATGGACTCACCTCTTCTGTTGAACCCTGATGTTTTGCCTGTGAGCATCAAGGCCTTATGAGAAATGTTGTTTGTTAAAGACAGCTAAAAAAACATGGGGAACTAATCTTATGCTGATAGTGGCTGTTACATTGTGTACTCAACATTTACTTTTCAACAAAAACTTTAAGGTGTTTACTTCTTTTCCGATCCTTGGCTTATTCTGCGAAATGAATTTAAGTGTCTGTTCTCAACTGGTAATTAATAATGTGGTACTTATTTTTTCCCTTTCTTTTCGAGGTCAGTGCAGCAGGGGCAGAGCCTGAGAAGTAATCAGTGTCATGTAGCTGAAATCTCAGTGAGCTGACCATCTCACTGTCCATACCAGCTCAACCTACTGAAACTGTAAACTGTAGAATCCAAACTGAGTGTAAATGAATACCAACCTTTTCTAACCCGATACTGACATTTTCACTCTCAAATCTCCTCGTATAACCTATTCTCTCTAACTTTCTACCTAAGTATAGCACACTGCAATAACGTAACCATTAAGAGTTCACCATCTGTAATATAACCATTCCTATATAAAAATAAATACTATCTGGGGGAATTCAAACCTTGCAATACAAGCCTCTGACACAAGACCCAACAAGCAGACCTCTCTCTTTCACACCTAAAAATAACTGTTAGCTAACTTTGTCCCCATGTGACTGACAAAGGTAGCCTCTAGTTACCTTTTGTGGTCACATGAGTTAATCATATTTATCCCTCCCTCCCGCCCGAAGCCAGTGGAGAATCAGTGTCTTGCTCAGAGACACTTCAGCAGTGTGGACGTTCACCAGAAACGGAGGATCTGAACAAAAGGCAGCTAAAAATTTCTGTATTGTCAATCCAGTCATTTGCAGCTCCTGTATTGAACATAATGCGTGTTTGGGAAGGAGGCACAGAAATGCGTCAAATGCTTTGTGTGAGTGAGTATTCAAGGTCACTGCGGCTCCAGATACGCTGCCACAATACAGCTGACATTTCCTGTCCATCCAACATCAGTCGGTGCGGAGAGACTCGGGGGAGTATTGTGGATGAAATAAACAGAGGATAAAAGAGAAGAATGTTTGTTTTATGTTGTCCTTTAAAGGTGCAGTTTGACATCTACATTTACTGCTCACTGTTAGTTTATGTCAACATAAAGACTAGAGACATAGGGAAACAGTTAGCCTGACACTGTTAAGATAACAAAATACATCTACTCGTGCCTCTGAAAAGTTCATTATGTAACATATTATGTGTAATCTGTACAAAAATCAAAGTGGTCAGTGACAATTGACCATTTTCTGACCCTCATAAAACAGCAGACTTGTTTTTTTCACTTTTGTTGTTGGTTTTTACACTGATCAAATAAACCATTTGTTACTTAATGAAATTTAGAGTTGCTGATTGGGGATTTTCTCACTTTTGGAGAGAACGAGTCAGCTGTTTCCCCATGTCTCCAACAAGAGGCAACCTCCATGTGGTGAATTTTTATATAACTCACCCGTTTAAATTTTTATTAAGGCTTAAAGTTATGCAACGTTAAGGGTGTGGGCGCTTTGAGAGACAGGCGGATGTCATCCAAGGTGGATAACCACTAGCTAGCTGCTCGGTGTCACCTCAGCTAATTCAAGTCACTGAATGTGAGCTCTTGACCTTTTGTGGTGTTGGTGTCTTTTGGAGGATTTTTCATGTAAATATCAGACAGATAATTTGACTTGTTGTTGGTTAATTAACAAACAGAACATGAGGAAGTCTGTGCTCCTGTTTTCTGAGGTGAGTAAAACTCTAGTATTGTTTTATTTATATGTTCGCAGTAATTAGCAGATATCGGTGTCTACGCTCACCATACATGGCTTGTTTGCTTAGCTCGTTAACTAGCTAATTAGCCAGCAAATGAATTAGCCTTTGGTTAGCCTTCGAGCAAGACACCCAGATGCCCAGCTGTGCAAACAGTGAGCGTATGCTTACCACAGCTAAATGCACCGAAAGTCTCTGCTCCACACACGCCTCCAACTCTTTGCCCATTTTTGGATTAGCTGGGAGTCAGGCACTGCCAAGATGGCCACAATGGAGCAGCTCACTCCGAGCTTCAAAACTGTTCTTCAGAAACCTGTGGGTGACACCAAGGAAGCTACATCTATGTAATTTTATTAAGTAACATATATGCAGTCTATGGTTTCCAGTCATTATGCTAAGCTAAGCTAATCGGCTGCTGGCTGTAGCTTCATACTTAAATACAACAGTGGTATTGATCATCTGGTTTAACTCTCAGCAGGAAAGCGAAATAAGCATACTTCCAAAATTCTGAACTATTCATTTAAAGTGGCTGCAAACTACGTTTAAGGGTTTAAAACGGAAAAACTGAACTCATCAGCCTCATCCGGACTGTGTGGGAGTGGACTGATCATAATTGATTGACAGCTCCACCCACCTGCAAAACTTCTAGCTTTGGCTGAAGGTTGTGTTCATGTAGGATCTCATCATAGCCAAAAGGTGACTGAGAAGTAGTTTGTCAGAGCACCTGAATATTCTGTCTTTGTGCTGTGGTATTTCAGTGTCCTTCCTCGCTGGGTTTTTTCCTGCTCTGTCACCACTCATGATGAGGAGTCGTCCCTCGTGAGAGTGTTTGCACAAACAGGGATTTGTCTGACGGAACGTCATGCGCCAGTTGTTTTCACAAATTGAGTTGCTCTAATTCTACACACAGAGCTGCAGCCCAGGAGGGTGAGATGGTACCATACAAGCGAGTGGGTGGGTGGCGGGCCGGAGCTCTGTACTTTTCCATCAGGCAGCTGGACAAATGGAGAGGGCCTTTCTAAGCGTCTGTGTCTTATCAAGGGGAATCTGTTTTTTTCCCTCCTCCTTCTTCTCCTTGAGCTTTTGTCTGGCCGGTCATGAGGGGGTTGAGGAGACCAAATGAAGTCCCTGAGTGAGAATGTTATTGTTTCCGGAGCTGCAGATGACACGCTTCTTAGCGACTGAGGGAGGGTCCGCAGAGCGTGGGGCCAACACTTTGTCTGAACGCCCGCCACCTGCATGGGCCCCACCACCTTCCTGTCAACATTATATTTTTGGATTTGACCCCTTAACCTTATAAACTGAGCACAAGGGGAGGCGATCCAGTCGACTTAGCAGGAAAACGGGTAGAAAAAAAAGTGGCTCAGAAAGTAGTATTGCTGAATTTTTTAGATGGTGTCACCATAATCCATAAATTAAAAGTTGGTAAAACAACTGAAACTCAACTCAAGGACACAGCCTTCATGTTATCTACCTGGAATGTGAACTCTCTAACCTCCACTAGGCTACACCTTTCACCCATGGGAGGGACGTGTGTAAATGTATGTATGAATATATGTGTGTGTGTGTGTGTGTGTGTGTGTGTATGTGTGTGTGCATGTGTGTTTGTCAAGGAGGAGTTGTCACACAGTGATGATGGCATGATGTATGATGAGCACAGCCCTTTTCACCTCCTACAATTGTTAACTGTGAGCACACGTGTGTCAACATGGCGGAGAAAGGAAGATGATCCCTGACATGAAGGGCCACACACACACACACACACACACACACACACGCTCACATCTTGACAAACAGGCTCAAAACACACACCTATGTATACAGATAATCCAGCTACAAAAATACTGAGCGACAGTGGAAAAACAGGACACATATCTTTAAGAGAAAAATGATTTTATCTGTGGTTTTAAACATATAAGAGTTTTATTTCCAAATTTTCTTCTTGATCATTATCCAAACTCAGAATCACTTACTGATGAGTAGACCAGCAGCCAGTGAAGTGCTTCTACTGTTTCTGCTGAATTATACACAAATTTACTTTGTATTTAGTGTCTCAAGTGTTTGCCTCCTGGGTGATGCAGCAGTGCTGTGGTAATGTGATTGTCTGACAGGAAACAAGATCATATCAAGACCAGGTTTGATCGTGCAGTTTGTTGCAGGAGCTCTGACTGTATTACTTTTCATTGCTGCTGGCTGCTTCATTTAATATTTGACTACACTTCTTATAAACTTTGATGGCACATGTTAATGTTAGCCTGGTTAATGTTAATGCTAAGCTTGAATAAGTAGCTCATTGTTTGCATCACAAGTGATTTCCCTCTGATGGTTTAGCCAGTTACTTTGGTCATGTGAGGCCTGTGATGTTTTTCATGTGCAGACAAAATGCAGTAAAAGGTTATCAGATCAAGCAATCATTATAACTGCATACATCAATAGATACAGTTTGTTATATGATGTCATATAAATTACAAGTTACTTTTCCTTTCACCTCCTACCAGCTGGTAAAAAAAAACCAAGAAGCTTTTTATTTTTTTCTTTAGCCACTTTCTCATTTGATATAATTTAATTTTCTAACTGCTTAGTTTTCCTGTTTTTTTTCTTCACTGGTAGCTAAACATACCTCGCACCAGCCTTTCCAGTTAGCTACCTCGCAGTAGACAGTAACTTGTGCATTTACTTGAGTACTGTTAATTATCTCTACTTCACTACACTTAAAAGACAAACGTACTTTTGACTCCACTACATTTCTGTAAAGTACTTTTACTTTGAAGCAGAGCTTTTCATCAGTGGAATGAATTTTCTTTTATTTTGAAAATGTGATAGACCATATAGACCATACCCACTGTATTCGTCACAGGAAAAAAAAACAATCGCAGCCAACTCCTCCACTGACAGTCATGTTGTGCTGCTGCATTTTTGAAAAGCTTAGTTTGAACCTGGCAGTGTAACGATGGCAATGTTAGATAAAGATGAGGCAGAAGATTCTTCACCAGAGCACCACGGCCATGTTTGAAATTTTAGAAATAAGATTAGATAAGATAAGATTGCTTTAGTTTTAAATGTTTGTTGTGTTTACCACGACTAAACTTCATCACTGCCTAAAAACAAAAATCTGAAAATAAGGCTAATAAAAGGCTTCTTTTGTTAATTCTCTTGTCTTTTTATGACCATGTCTGCAGTCTTTGTATCATATTCTACAAGCTTTTATTCTACAGGTTCTACAATCAGTCAGTCAGTCAGTCAGTCAGTCAGTCAGTAGACCACTTCAGAGTCATCAGATTCTGTGAATGTATTCTTGTACTGGAGTCATATTTGACCAGGAGGATCTATACTGTGACTCAAGTAATGAAGTTGTGCACTTTGTCCAGCTATGTGTAAAACTACATTTTCCAGCTGTACTGCTGTAGCATCACCGCATGAACTCTTTAGCAACAGTAGCTAAATCATAGCTGTAACAGATGACTGATAACTATGACTTCTCAGATAAGTGTATTTGACATTATAGAAGAAAGGAGACATCAAATCCCACACATGAACAAAATGTGGTCTCACAATAAAGTCCAGGGCTGCGGTCAAAAAGTCAAAATAATCTCCTTTCCTAACCACTTCTCCTTGACCTCCATGGAAAACATCATGAGGTCAAGGAATGATGTGAATGAGACTTAACAAGGACTTAGGAAAAGACAGTCACGGTGTGAGGAGAATCTGATTGCACTTACACTAAGATTTAAAAAAAAAAACAACGACATATGGATGATATATACTATATACTATATACTCCTTTACAAATCGCAAAACAAAGCAAACAGGATTGAAATGTTGAAACAAGATAACAGGAAAGGAATATACACAGAGAAGGCTGACCCTTTAAAATAAATATTAAATGAAAATAAGGAACTGATCAAGAGGTCAGAATAAATTATATTCAGAAGAAATCTATTTTTATGGATTTGGGCTTCAGTTAATCAGACAAGGATTTTCAGAAGTTTTGGATTGTGTCACAAATATAAAACAGGTGCTGTGTTGTTCCTACATTTACATTGGTCTGCCGAGGGGAAACTACAATGGTGCATCGCTTTAAATGTTGCTGCAGCCAGGAATTGTGAGATGGCATTTTCTCCTTTCCTTTTCATAAAGGAAGGTCCAGTGTTTCCTATGCTAAAGGAGATAAGATAGGAAGCATTGAAGCTCCTTTCCTTATCACTTAGAGAATTGGATCAGCTCTTCATGATGACAAGCTCATCTGAAAATAACAGTACTGTGTTTTGATAAACATCAGGTTTAAGGTGGGACCTGTTCCACCTCTACAACATACCATTGTACTGAGCCTCCATTGTGTCAGATAAATATTTCCGGCCTCTGTCTTCGAGCCAGTCATTACTTACACACTCTGCCAGCACACGTGTGTCAACATTCTGATGCTGACGTTGAGGTAACAAACAAACCTCAATAAGGGCAAGGACCCACTGCCAGAAAAACCAACTAATTTTTTAGGGAACCAATCAGGGTTGGCAAACATGAAGCAGGATGTTGCATGTTACAGGATTTCTGAGAATTCAAGGTTAGACAGATTTCAGTACATCCACCAGAACGGCCTTGCAATAACACATACACTAGTAGACTGTATGTTATACTTTTGACTCTCGTGTTATTGTGCCCTGCACTCTGTTTGTCATCGTTAGCATTTGTTTTAGCAGTTTGTGCTAAAGGATGCTGCCATATCAAGCAAGATGGCTTCAACTAAAACTGGAATTAGACTTTTCACTGCTCTATTACACAGGAAAGGAGCGAAGGGAACAAATAGAAGAACAAAATTTCTGTCCTTTTATCTTCACTGCTCAGCTATCGTAGCTAAGTGAGAGATGAGAAGACTGACACCAGGCTAGCTGTTTCCCCCTCTTTCAAGTTGTCATGCTAGGCTAATCTAATCAGCTCCTTGCTCTAGCTTTGGTCAAAAATGATAGTGATATCAATCTTATCATTTAACTCTCTGCAAAGGAAAGAGGAAATGAGAGCAAACTGTCAAACTGTTTCTGTAATTCACTGATGATAATTCAGCAAGGAAATAATATGCAAATATAATTATTATATATACAGTATGTCTGCCCAGTATGTAGTCATATGAAATGAGTGTTGACTGAGCAGAAAGACCTCATGTGTCCACCAGAGAGTGCTGTTTCTCCACTATAGCAACAGAGTGTGGTGCAGACACTGAGGCGTGCTTGTCCCACGGGTTGTGTCTTAAGAGGTTTAACTTCTAAGGGAAAAAAGGGGGAAGAAAACTTAATTACACATTTGATCAGTGATGAATTAAGTAATCCACAGTATTTCACAGCCTTTAAAGCTTTTCTGTTGATGCTTTTAATAGTTTCACTGTAATTAATGGACGTCTTACTTCTGGAAATATGCAGAAAAGCATTTAAAACCTCTCTTCCAGTCTCACTGCATGAAGCCAAATGTACTGTCATCGTAGAAAACAAAGCTGTTTTTCAGCTCCTGGATTTTTTATTTTAGCTGCTGAGGCAAAGAAGTGATTTGAATAAGAGAGGGGGCTTGAGATGGAATAGGATTTTTTTTTTTTTGGCTTTAATTGGAGCCGGACCGGAGGATCAGAGCTGCACGTTATTCCCTGGGAAATACTGCACACAGCAAAAAGAGTAGAAGCTGTCACTGTTATCTGCCATCACACAGACCTAAATCTGCCAAATGTATTAACAGACAAAACAGCAGCCAGAAGGACGGGATTGTTTTATCCAAAGAAATGAGCAGCACTGATGGAGAGACAAGTCTTCATGTTCTCCAGCTGCTTTTCCCACTTCATTAACCCAGAAGGTCGCAGGAATGTTTGGTTATTTTCACTCCCACACTCTGGTGATGTGGAGTTTTCATATAGTCTCAGTAAATCACTGAATCAATGTGAAAATTAAGCCACGTGGAACATGTGTACAAACTCCTATCCATATGTACATAGCCTACATCGCAGACATCTGCTGTCAGTGACAGTGCAGGCAGTGCACTGTCTGAGATGTAGGCTATGTAATATATGTGTCCCCATATAAAGAGTGATGTTGCCATATACAGTATGTCACCTATAAGAGGATATATTATTATATATAGAATTTACATTCTCTGGATATATGAAGATACAAGTTTATAACATATATGAAATACTCATAGTTAAATTTGTATTTTATATATATATATAGTATATTATATATATATATATATATATATATATATATATATATACAGACATAAATGTAAATATATGAAATTATTCTAACTTCTAATAGGTTTCATATATAATTTTTACCAATATGTTTTTATTTAATGTACATGTATTTCATACATTGAAATTCAGTATATGCGCATATATTACATTTGTGTATGGGTTTCTCTTCTTTTCCACACAGAAATGTAATTTATATGACATATACTGTATGTTCCTATATCAAAAGTTATGTTGCCAGATATGTCAGTCATAAGGGGATATGTTATTATGTACATATATTAAAAAGGATTATAATTTATTAATTATAATTTTTTAATTTATATAGTGTAACATATTGCGACCATATGGTATATGTATGGGCTACACATATTATAAATTTTTTTTATATTTGATATATATATATATATATATATATATATATATACATTTTTTAACATAATATCATAATTTATATACATATATTTCACATTCAGTAAATATGTGTATATATTAAATTTACATATGGGTTTCTTTTTTCTTTTCTTTTGTTTGTTCTGTCACTGTCTCAGTGCTTATTATAATCTACCACAATGCATCACTTCTCGCCCCTGGTTTTTAAAGTTGGACACTGGCAGGGTTGATGGTAATAAAATAAAACAATAAAATGTCTTTTACAAAACATAAACCAACATAGTGCAAGTCATACAATATGTGCATGTCATAGTAGCATGTGACTGACACTGTATGTTTTGACCTGGAAATGTTAATGACAATATGATATGATAATGATAATTATCACCATTGCTCAGAGGTGCCGGCTGGTATTTTTTAGCAGCTAACACCTCCAGGTCTTCCATCTGAGAGTTTGAGCCTCTCAACATGTCATCAATACCTGTGATCTGTTGTTATGTATGTATGTATTGAATATGAAATCTAGCTCACTCAGAATATGTTGATATCGACGTCCAAATCTCACGTGACGCGTTTCTTGTCGCTGCTGTCAACACAGGCTCATTCAGTAAATAAGACTGTTGGGTTAGGGTGTTGGGTTGAATTTCCAACACACTGGTTTTAGGTTACGTTAAAATGATGCATCCCCTTTAACCCAAAAAGGGTCAAAGGTCACATGTAAGCCAAGACGCTAGCGGTTGCCATGCCTCTGCAGGGTCTTGATGAGTGTACAGTACAGTATTTTTAACCTTAGATTACGAAATCATATTATTACCTAATGAAAAAGAAAACACTCAGAGCTGCAGGGAAATTGATGTTACTCTTTAATAAGTGCAGTGAGCTTGGACACTCAAACACAACAAAGTAGTTTTTAATGTCACAAGGGTCCTGCAAGGTGCTACATGCATTATTAAAACCCACACATTATCTTACACTCACTCACAAAGAGCAGGTGGTAGGCAGCTTCTGAAATGTGTGGAGGTCTTAACATCAGTGGAGTGTTTGGTGTATGCACACAGACATAACATAAAGGGCCGGTCAGCAATAAGCAGCTGGAGTGGAAGAGTGGAAATATGCAAGGGGTATTACATCATCCATGGTGGTGTACATATTGTAAGTGTTTTAAAAAAGACTGTTGATAAAAATGGACAGTAGATAATGTGTGATTGCTTTGCCGACATCTGAGTGAGAAATGAGCAGCTTGTTCAGTCATTAGGATGATGCAATATAATCACTCCAGATACTCATTTTTTTGTATATGTCATGTATCATTTTGTATATGTACGTGTAACCTTAATTTGGATTATTTTAATTATAAGTTTACCATATTAATTTGTGTTGTATATTACATGGTGCAATTTAGGGAGTTTATTATATCATTAATTAATATTAATTAATTGAGGTTATTATATAAAGTCATTATCAGTTGCAGCACTTTATTATTAATTAAGTTGTTTGTTTTTTTTTACAGCCCCTTGTGTGAATGTGACAGTCTATTGGATGCACATGTCCTGTTAAGAGAGCAGAATAAAGTTTGGTGGTGATTATAGAAGACTGTTAAAGAAAATTGTAGGCGGCGCGTCACCCACAGTGCAGAGCGTCTGGGGAACGCTACCAACCAAGAAATAAGGGTTAAAATGCCGTAAAACAGCCTTTTCATATAAAAGCCATCTCCGTCCAGACGGCTGTTTTAGCTCTGTATCAGAAAGGATCTCCGTCCAGACTATCCCATCTGAAAACACACACATACCTGAGCAATCACATACACTGGGCATGTGTGAGCCGGTGTAAACAGGAAGCAGATTGTCTTCTCTGCAGTTGATTGGTTGCAAAAAAAATACTAGGAGCAAGGAACAACAAAGACAAGTGTAATGTCAAAATGCAGAATTTAACTGAACAACAGCTGCTAGCAAAGACAACAAGGTCAGTGTCTAGTTCTTGTGTCAAACGGGGCCAGCAGCTTTTCCAAAAGTCTCAATTTTCGGTGCTCAAAAACTCTGTGTTTTAAAAACAACAATGTAGTAGTGTGGACGTAGCCTCAGGGCCAAAACCTGTCTGCTTCTTACTGAAGACAGAAATCTTTAAAAAAACAGGTCATAAATATAAACTTTCTTTTTTAAAAATGGCTTCCTAAAGCAGCTGGGCACTGTAGTCTTTAGTAAATGTTACTCTAACAGACGTAGAAAGTACATATGTGGGGGACTTTTTTCAGCTGCGGATTAATACACAATTAATAAACGAGTGAGCGTTTGCAGCAGTAATGAAGGAATACGTCTCCCAGGGGAGACAGTGTGGCTTAGTGATGTGTTTTTAATAGTGGAGCTGAGAGGAATAAAATATAGATCAAGAGTCATGACACACATAGAATGTGTAAAATGGTTTTGTTGTGTATTTACCACTAAACCTCATGCAAGCCACTACAAGTAAATAGATTTTCTTATCGACCACTAAAAGCACTTTACAATGGAAGCCGCAATCACCCATTCACATAAGCACTTTCTTCCTACACGTATAGCGCTTCTCTACTATACACACACACTGATGCTATATGGTGGGCAAGGACACTTCGAAACGTGGACCGGCCAAACCACTGACCTTTTGATTAATGGATGACCCGCTCCACCTCCTGAGCCATACCATCGTTTGCTAACAATAAGAAAAGGCCTTACTTGAATCCCGGTGAACTGGACTAGCTTACCACAGGATTTTGGTCTTTACATTGGTTTTTCTGACAATAAAAATAATAAAGAATATTGCCGGACTATTAAGAGGCACTCCACCGACTTCACACGGAAATGTCAAGTCACAGGTTTGAACCACTGAGCTGATGAAAGCGGGTGTAAAATATCTTCTTTGGATCCGGAGGAGCTTGGAGAAAATTGTGGATCGCGCTTTGTGACTACAAATGCGTAACAGAAAAGCTGCGTTACAAAGTGGTGAGAGAGAGAGACAGAGGCATTTAGGTCGACTGGCACACGATCAAATGTGGTTTGGAGTTTTACCCGCATGCATACCATGAAACGTAATATCTCTCTTACACTCCCTGCACACACACCCTATCTGCTCTAATATAGAGTACGGGCTTGTACGCCCTTATGGTAATTATGGCATATCTGTACTCAATCAAGTATGGCAGGTCCTTCCATTAAAACCACTCTTGCGGCTCCATGGCTCTGTCGCAACCTCCACTGCAGCGTTTGAAGGGTCATCATTAACAGCAGCACACACAGCAACCGCTGGATGGAGAAGGGTAAGATGAAGTGATGTGCAGACAGAGCTATGAGTCACCTCCTTCAATAAAGCAGCACATCTCCCTATAGTGCTTCTTTTCATCTTCCAGTCGGACCGGACCAAGATTGTGTTTTTAAATCTTAAGAGCAAACACAAAGGAAAACGTTCATCTAATACTTGTTGAAAGTTTGACATAAATTATGTTCCTCTAAGGTTTAGAAAACAGCTGGTACAGTTGCTGTAATTCAGTGTCAGCTTTCAATGGGACATGTTGTCAAATAAAACAAGATTATTTGCTTAATGGTTTGATGTTAAAATCCTCTAAGTGTTTGCACTCAGACGATGAATGGATGGATTTCCCTCTCCATCAGTGGGTTTATTCATTCTCACCTGGTGCTCTGAAACCACAGTTCAGGTTTAGACACTCAGTCCTTCAAATTCAAGAGCTGCAAATGGACAGCTGAGATGCGCACTCAGTAGTTGTGTCACAGTGGGAGAACATTAGTGCCAAAATTTGAGCTTTTTTTCTTCTTCTTTTTTTACCTGCAGCAACTTTAAATGCCATTTTTACATATCCTCAAATATTATATGTATTGACAAGAGCGTAAAATGAAATTGCAGCACATACAGTAATTGTATCGAGTGAGTAAGTTTGCATATAGACGGTAGGGACATCTCCCTACCCATATTTTGGGAGGACAGAAATTGTCCCTACCAATATTTGAAGGAACTAGTTCGCACTAAGTTTGGAGTGAAGTCATTAGATAATTCCAGAGGCAGAGGCTTCGTCTCCAGGACGACTGCTTTAGGCATGCTGGCATTTGATTGGCTGAAAGGGCGGCGACTATTTGGAGGCTCACATCATGTATTAAATGAATATGGCACTTACTGTCGGACACGGAGGAGGGAGTGGCTCAGTGCGCTGACGATGGTATCGATGCTGTATGATTACTAGTATTTCAGATGACTCTCTGTCCTCTATTGCCTGAACTGCACAGCACACAGAACTTAACGTTGCCCTCACCGACATGTTTTGTACTTTATAGATATCTTGCCTCCAAAAAAGAGACATCAGGAGCTTTTTCACCGCACAGAGTGTCGATAATAGGTTGTAAACTAACTAGCAAATAGCCACCTTGATTTAAATTGAAAACCTGTAAGGTAGCTAACGTCACCAGCCTTTTGGTATTAGATTGTTAATACTGATGCATCACTGGATTAGCAGGATTTTACTGATGTAGCAGGTCAAGGTGGAACAAGCTTTAAATGGGAAATCAAGGAGAACTGGGACACTGGTAGGACTACTGAATATAAACATGTTGATGTTGGATGCAAAAATATGGTTTTGGTTTTTCTTCTCTCGTCTCTGTTAACACCTAATTTCCTAAAATGTACTTTCTTTGAATCTGTGATCTGTTACTGTGTATAGTTTTTATTTAAATGTAAATACAGATTATATGTTAATAAACCATTTGGTTGACAGCATTAAAAAGTCCACTGCGTTTTGGAGGAGTTATGTCCTTTCCAATGTTGAGACCAAACCTCCGCCCTTGAATTGTACCATCATTGCTACAACTCTGTAAGGCTGATGCATCTTCGGAGTGTTTAACCTGACCTCAGCACTTCCTCATTTTTACCCTATTTCATGTAAAAGGATGTGCGTGTTTGTGTTTTGGCTTAAAATGCGAAATACTGCGTCTCTTAAAACATATTTGAGAAAAGTATACGGCGTATATTTTTAAAACTAAAGAAATTGTTTGACATTTAAGGACAAGTATTTATTCGCTAAGAAGTAAGATGAGATGTCGACTATTCCTTTCAATTGAAAAAACACTTGTTTTTTGAAAAGTTAAAACTACCTGAGGGGAAAAGCAAATTCTTCTTTTACGCCTCCCTGTCACTTCCAAAACATCTGAAACGGTGAACCTGCAGTTCAGGATGTCTCTGTGACTTCTGCTCACTGCACACTGGGATGTTGGGATGCTGATAAATGGTGTGAGTTAGTGGATGGACAGAATCCAGGCCTTTGCTCTTCAACCCTTCTCCTCAGACAGCACTCAGAACCCCGCTGGCGTTCGTTCTAATGTAATCAGTGACTATTTTACTATATTACTGGAATGCAAAAATGGATGCAGCAGATGATTATGTGCATTTAACTGCCAGGTAAGAGCAGCAGGCTCCGGTGGATGCTGAGTTGCAGCACTGAAAGCTGAGCCATCTGATTCCAGCAAGGTGGATATAATATCATTGCACTGGTCATTACTGTAATTAATATAGTGAGTTATTGAAATTAAGATGAAACCAGAAAAATGTCAGTCCATCCGTGCCTTTCATATTAATGATGTGACTGCGTGATACCGAAGAGAGGATGGACACTCTGGCAAAATCCCCGGAGACCTTCCCCTTTGACGGTCGGCGCCATGGAAACATACAGCGATTTGTCTGTCACAGTGTCCCTGGTGGAAAGCTCATAATTACGAGTGCATTGTGATTAGACTGAAGTCTGGATTATAAGACAACAGGCCTCATTCTCAGCTCATCTCTTTCTCTTTCAGCTAATGGAACTGACTCATCTTCAGAAATGAGAATTCAATTGATTTTTCTTTTTCTTTTCTTTATTTGCCAGGTATAGAACTGCCTCTGTGTGTGTGTGTGTGTGTGTGTGTGTGTGAGAGAGGAGATACACGACTGAACAAGAAAGAAAAAGAAAAAATCAGCTGATGGAGCTCAGAGCTTACAACCTTGACAAACTGATTAGGTGGGAGACTACTTTCAGGTAGCTTGAAAGACACCATCTGCTAGTTGCAAACACATACACACACACACACACACACACACACACACACACACACACACACACACACAAACACACACAGCTTCTGAGGCACAGACAGAAGCATTTGAGATATAAAACTTCATGTCATTGTAATGGGGAACACTTAACACCAAATGTGAAAACATAAAATGTATAAATAAGGCAGCAGAGTAAATTTTGTATTCCAACACTACACGGATAATGGGGATTATGTAAACCTTTTGCACAGCTTAATGCCATCAGAAATATTCTGCCTCAACAGGCAAATCCTAAAATGCTTCTCCTCTGTAAAAAAAAAAAAAAAAAAAAGGTGGGGAAAGGGAGTTTTTGTAAGCTGCATCAGTGTTTGTTTACTGATTTCCACAACTCGGTACATTTTTCCCGGCACATGATTTAGCCTTGTATAAACCTTTGGCGGCACAGTGCAACCCAGCAGCAACGAAGCTTTGGCTCCTTTAGAGAACATGAAAAAGACGTCTTCAAGGTTACAGATGTTTAATTACAATGATGTTATCTCTAATGAACCAAATCGTCCTTGCAAAGCCACCATTAACAGCACAATGGCGAGGGGTTGGCGGTCGCTGCAGGGGGTTATGGGCCTTCAGTTTGCAAGAACAACGTCTAAACCTTTCAAATTAATATGGACTCCAGGGCACACAGAGATGCAGTCGGTTTCCTTCAGATTGTGAGACTTACAGGACCATTTGAAGGGGTTTGAGGGTGCCAATCAATATTTGTGGAAGGATTTCTCGGTGCAGACGTCTATGTCTTTGTGTCAGGTGACTGATGGGCAGCAGTTTGTAACATAATGCAGTAAAGATTGTTATGCCACTGAGGCTTAACGGCTTAAAACTCACTAGTGTAAAAAGAATAAAAGACTGATATAATATTTATAAAAGAAGATAATACAATGTTTAGGAGCAACTGGCTTAGTATTGCACTTTCATGAAGTTGGAGGACTTCCAAGAGACAGATCAAAAACAGAGCGGTCAAAATGGAAGCAGCAGAAGCAGAGACATCCCAGTCCCTATATGTCAAAAATAACCAAGATGACTTTATCAGGCTGAGTGGTACTCCTCATGACAAACTGATCACCATGTGTAAAGTCATTGGAGTCACGCAACAAAAAGTATCAGTGCCTCATTTACACGTCAGGCAAAGGAGGGAATTAACTATTAAAAGAAAGAGTTGTAAATGACTGTTCCATATCAAGTTTTGGAATAAATTCAAAAGAGTTTCTCCGTATGAAGAACTAGCTGAAGTTCTCACTTTTTTTCTAATTATTAAATCTCTGCTCGTAAACATCTGAAACTAATCACATAGATTATTTTGCCAAATGTCCTAGCCTCAACACGACCTGCCATCAACATTTTCATTTTTTAGCACAGACACAACACTGACAAATTATCATCGCGTTATCAACGATGTGTTAGCAAACAGTTACCTACTTAAAGCAGATTCGCATTCATTTGGATTCATGTTTCCGCCCATGACAAAAGCAATTCTGATATTCACGCTCCTTTGAGCTGTTTTTGGGTTCCACCAACTCTTGAGGGAAATATCTGGGTCTTTATGGCTGCTAAATGCTCCACTATGTTCACCAGCTATTCACTAACTTTATTCGCTACTCCATGTTGAGCAAGAAGTGAGTGTGAACCAAAGCAGTAAAGTTGTGACTCAAAAAAATCAAAACGATGCGATAAAAGACGCTAAAATGCTCCATATAACTCAGGTAAACTGCACAGTTCATTGATAATTCTCTGTAGCTTTGTCACTATGGTGACCGCTTTCACATTACATGCAATCATTTGATCCATTGTTGACTTAAAAAATATTGATTAGTGCAGCTTTAATGTGCTGCCTGACAAACAATTGTGAATTTGAAGGTGCAGTTTTTTTTCCAGTATAGACTACTGTTCACTTATATATGTATTACAGTTATGTGTCAGATCAATGTTGTAACAGATTAATAAAAGTAAAAGAGCCTTTGTTTGACCCCCTGCCAGACAGCTGTGGTTTCATGAACCTTTCACACTGACACAAGTTATATATAAGAATTTTGAATTGCAAATATAGAATTGAGCCAGCGATATATACTATATATTCACTGAGTAGAGGACTCAAGACTCATTTCTAAAAAATAAAAATCCATTGGTGGAATCATAAAAATCTACTTTATATCATCAGAGTATGTGGTGCTGATGCTGCCTCCTCTCCTCCTTCTTCTACCCCCCCTCCTTCTGGCAGCATCCACTCTCATGTTACTGGCGTATTGGCTCCTTCTGTTGAGGTCCGTGTATTTACTCTCAGGACGACCCCTCCCACAGCGACATGCAACCCGAACCTGCAGGTGAGCAGTTCAGCCAGCGGCTTCCCTGTCCCCCCCTCACACTCTCGGCGGATTATCTGCGACGCACTTCACTCCCAAATGGACGAAGTTGCCTGTAGGATTTTTAGGATTCACATACGGGACGTGATCCCGCGTCGCGTCCGGAGAGCGCGTCTGGACGAGAGGACAGAGGAGCTGAGGGTGTGAACAGGCAGCGGTGAGGGCGTGAGGTGAGCCGTCGGCTGAGTTCATGTTTGTTCTGTTTGTTTTGTTTTGGTTTCTGGCTTTTGTACGGGGATATAAGAGGAAAATATCAGTATTGGTTAATAATAGGCCAATAATGTCAAATAGTTGCTCTTTTCATACACAGTCAGTTTCCTTTATACTCAGTCTATGACTTTTATCTCTTTGTTATCACTTGTATAAACTTTATAAGGACTGAAACTAACAATTCCTTTCAGTATCGATTCATCTGATAATTATTTTCTTATTTGGGCAACAAACAGTCGGAATGTAGTGAAAAATGCCCATCGAAATTTATTGAAAGCCCAGGGATTTGTTTTGTAACCTACAGTACCACATTCATTTTACAATGAGATAAAACTTGGAGAAAAAAAGTTGATCCTCACATTAAAGAAGATGCAACCACATAATAATGAGCATTTTTGCTTAAACAAATGACTCACATGTTTCTTGATTACCATATAATTAATTTTCTGTTGATCTGTTAGCTAATTGTTGCAGGTCTGAAGTTCAACTTCCACAGTTGCAGTTTTTTCTGCTTGGCTACAAATCACTTTTGAAATGATTACGAGAACAGCTTTGCAGGAGGAACAGCTGCTGGTAGATAGATAGATAGATAGATAGATAGATAGATAGATAGATAGATAGATAGATAGATAGATAGCAATTAAACAGAGTTTAGTATATGGTAAGGGGATAAAAATGAATGAAAATCTTTGAAAATAGTTGGTGCTGTAGCAAGAAGCAGACTGCATTGTGTTGGTTGGAAATGGGGGAGGAGTATGGATTACTAACATGTATGGATTAAGTTACACTTGTTCAGGCAGTTACTAACAGTTGTCATGTGCAGATGATATCAGCAGCTATTGCTGTTGTATTTAAATGTGGATTATTATTTATTTTTAGTTACGTGCATGTAATGCCTTTCTCTGTATTGTATTTTTACCCATGCTGTTACAGTTTGTTCTTACTGTTTATCTTACTGCCTTTTTTTGCTTATAATAATGTGTTTATGTATAATAGTTGTGTGATTGTTAAGAATGTTGTAGATTGTGTTAAGTGTCAACAGTATTTATTACTATAATCAATTGTACAAGCAGTATAAGACATAAGGAGATTCATTTCCACGTTCTCTGTATCTTCCTTGTTTCCTCTCTTCAGATCATAAAAGCCGTCCATTATCAGAGGCTTGTAAACCTGACATGTGTACACCCAGTGAAACAGTGACCTGAGATCCCACCTTGAGGGAAAACCAGGATGCGTCCCATTGCATCACAGCGTTTAGGTGTGACGAATGTCGGAGGCAGCCGCTGTGACCCTGCTGCGGCAGCCTTGCTGCTCCTCCTGTGTCTTGGCTTCCTTCCCTCTGTGGCGGCTTGCCCATCTTACTGCCTTTGTGCCAGTGATATCATTTCCTGCAGTGGCCGCAATCTGTCGGCACTGCCCTTTGATCTCCCAAACTATGCCACACGGTTGGACCTGAGCCACAATGCCCTCTATGCCCTGCCAACGGATTGGATTCTCCAACCATTTGACCGACTCACCACATTGGTCCTAAGTCGAAACTCCATAAGCCAAATTGAGGTGAATGCTTTCATTCTCACTCCACATCTCCTCCATTTGGACCTCTCATCCAACCAACTGACAGTGCTGAACTTGTCCATCTTCACTGGGTTGAAGGAACTAAAAGAACTACTGCTGTTTGACAACCAGATTGTCCAGATCAACCCAGGAGCCTTCAGTGATCTTCACAGCCTGCAGAAGCTCTACCTCTCTGGGAACAGACTGACGACTTTTCCCCTAGGGATTTACTGGGAACCTGGAGGGCCTCGTAACCTGACCTTTCTCGATCTGTCCTACAACAAGCTCTCTAAGGTGTCTGTCCAGAGTCTGCTGTCTGTCACCCGCCATGGGGGAATTTATTTACAGGAAAACCCATTGGTCTGTGACTGTGCTTTACTCGCCTTGCTTGAGTACTGGATGTGGAAACAGTATCGCCCCCTGGTGGAATTCAGAGGTGAATACCCATGTAAGGGCAATTCAGGACCAGGGCCTTTATGTAGCCAGCAGGGAGTGTCGGATATTCCCATTGAGGCACAGACTTACCAAGAAGAGCCTGGTAAAAGGTTGAGAGTGCCATGCCCAGGATTGGCTTCTTCAACCCAGGAGGGGCAGGTGGTGTTCTGGGTTACCCCAAGGACTGTAGTCAATTCATCAACCAATGATCCCAGCGCCCACTTAATAGTTCTCCCCAATGGCACCCTTGAAATCCGAGGAGCACTTCTGGAGGATTCAGGTACATATGGTTGCGTGGCAGCCCGCCGGCGAATCTATGAACATTCCGAGACTGTAGAGGTCAATGTGGTGGTCGGAAACTTGAGCACTGTCTCTGCCAGTGGCTTGGCGCATCGCAGTGGTGCAGAGCATTTCAACACTGCGTTCACCACCCTCGCCTCCTGTGTGGTCAGCATCGTATTGGTGCTGCTTTACCTCTACCTCACCCCCTGTCGCTGCAGAGAAAGCCGGGCTGGATCAAGAGGGTGCGGCGGACGAGCCATTATCCTCTGTTCAGACCCCAGAGAAGTGGACTCAGGACAACGGCGGTCAAACGGAAAGAGGGTGGCTTTCTTAGAGCCTCAGGCAGAGGACTCTGATATTGGCAGCCCAAAAACACCAGCAATGAACTTGGGTCATGTTACCACTGAGGGAATTCTCAAGAATGGAAGTAGGACAGTGGGACAGACCCTCACAGACCCTGCTCACATGGCATAGCAAGAAAATTAGCTTTAACACTCCTGTATCCTTTCAGTCTGAACCCAAGTGTTTTTTTTTTCACTGTCTTCAATATGAAATGAAAAAATCCATTTGATGTAAAGTCGTGTACTGTTTCTGATTCCTGTGAAGTACTTATACACTGTAGGGTTTGGGTTGTTGTAGGCAGAATTTCAATTATGTCTCGACTGTAAGTGGTATCTGTTTTTTATATTATGGAAATTTCGCAGGTACCGTGGGGAAATTGCTCCCGCAAAGATCACAAAGATGATATAAATGTGGGTGGCTTTTTAAGTTGGGCCAAGAGGAATATTCACACCTGGTTTGATAAGCTGCTGGAGGCATTCATGGTTAATATACAGTAGTTGAATTGTGAATACAGCCATCAAGGAGTCCCTTGTTGTTTTCAACCATCTGTCTCCTACTGTGATGCATATCATTATCAAAATACGGCAGTCATACCTATTAAATCATCTGCATTTTGATGTTTTTCAGATCAAACTGTATCTACCCCACATTATCCTCAAATTATGATGAGCAAATATAACCCTGTGAAAGTTCTTTTAGAAAATTAAAAAACAATACACAGTGAGACATGTACAGTAGTAGCCTATGTTGTGTTTAGTGTGTTTAGTAGGACAAAAATGCATTTTATGAACTCAAATTTGGTGAAATTCTCTTATGAGGGTGGTTCACTCACTTCCCTATAGTGGTATCTAGCTAATTAAATAGATTCAGCTTTATTTTCTCAGGTTTTAAGATCTGTCTCTTAGATTTCTGTCTCCACCCCAATACAATTAAAAGGAACTATTTGTAAGTTTTGCTATTGCTACATAGCCAACGTTAACATTAACAGCTGTTTAGTTACCAGTCTAGAAGAAACATTGAAGGAGTTCAGCATCACACTTCATTCCTTTACTCTCCAGAGGTGGAAAGCAATGCAAATAGTAACTCTTGTCTTTAGGTCCCAAGGAACCCACAGAAACAACTGGGACAACATGTCGCTGTTGAATTGTTTTTGTTTTTGCAGTGTTGTGAGACCACATACAAAATTCCATTCACCTCCATTGTATTGGGATGGAGGCAAAAAAAATTATTTGCATGGCAATTTTTTAAAAACAATTTGTGTGAACAACACAACTTATATCTAAAAAATCAAAGGTATGAGATATCCTTTTGGCAACCGTTATATACTATACGTATAACTTACATAATTTGACCACCATATCAAAAACCCACCTAGAGCTGGTTTAGAGTGACTCTTCAGCAGGCTTGAAACTCATCAACCTGATCCCTGTTCTTCCTGTTAAAATTGGACTTCCCTGCTCACCCTCTACCTTGTCACCCCAACTCCCAGCTTTACAAACAGCAGATCCATGGAAGAATTGACCCTTAGTGGTTCAGACAGGAGATGAGTTTGGGCTAGGCTATGAAGCCCCCTGTCAGCCCAGATCAGTGTCATAGAAATCAGAAGGAGATTTTCCAGCTCGCCCCAAGCCCACCGTGACCTACATTCCTGTGTCCTCTGTCTGATTTTAAAGGTGTGCGGAATGATTTCCTAGGTGCCAAGAGGCTTGTTATCATTTCCTTGGCTTTACATGTCTATGATATCACTATCTGAATATCAACTTTTTATATTTCTTCTGTTCTGTTAGACAAAGGGTACATTTTAAGTAGAGGCAGTGAAACTAACACTACAATGACTGATAATACTTGTAGGTATGAAATAAAATCTTTCAGTTTCAGAGGATGAGTGTGTTCCTTTATTATCACAAGTGAATATCACAGTAATGCTCATGTTCAACTTCTATAGTTCCTATTTCCATCATGTTTTGCTCCTCTCTCCGGTCAAATCTTTTTAGGCATTTACTTTGACCTGAAATGAAAGGAGACTTTTTGGGTGAAAAATGAAAAGTAGTCTTACATCAGTGGATTTAAGGACGACAAATAACCTCTTCGTGAGGCAACAAATCGCATTTTCAAAAATCCTCTTACAAGCCTTTCCAGTGGCTATAAAAAAAAAAAAAAAAAAAACCCTTTGAAACCTTTTTTTCCCCTTGTGCACTTGTTGGTCAGTACTTTTTATCAAGTGGAAAAGTTGTAACATCACTGAGGACACAGAGTCTATTACAACATTTTCATGCGTTAAGAGGTGACAGGCCAATGGCAGGTGTTGAATAGAGGCTTCAGGTAGTGATGGATCCCACTGGGACTAATTTAAGCATCCCTCACTGTTCACCGCGACGAGGTGCTTTTCACAGGTCAACATGCTGACATTTGGAGAGTGTTGCAGGTGTTGTCAGTCCCACAGAGAAAACTAATGACTCATTTCCTGTTCCAGTAAGCAAATCAGAGCAAGTGGTCACTTCACTGAATAATATAATTTTAATGACGATAATGACTGTTATCATTCATATTATAAGCACATCATTCCAATTGTAGCCTCATTTCTTTCCTTGCTGATTTTGAATGGGGACTCCACAGATATTATACAAAAAACCCTAATGATGTCATCAGGTACACATTCATGAAAGGAAGCCTGCATTACAAACTGAAGGTGTGGAGTGTCAAAGATGAGGGCATTTAACAGGCAGGGTACACTCAAACAGAAGTATTTCCTACAATCATCGTTCTGAACGGCCAAACTGGAAGGTGGAGTGGTGTTATTGTTATTATAGTCTAGCTCCAAAAGCAAGTAAATTTCCATTGACTCCCATGTTAATAGGTCCAACCTTACAGCAGAAATAAACATGTTTCAACCTGGTACAAAAAACTGTTTTCATCTCTACAACCAATTTTGTCCCTCATGACAAATGTACAAGGGGTGAATTCATATACAACTCACCTGTTTAAATTTTATTAAGGCTTAAAGTTCTGCATAATTAAGGGCTTGACCACTTTGAGTGACAGGTGGGCAAGCGTATGCTTGCCACAAACTGACATGCAAAAAAGTCAGGCACTGCCAAGATGGCAACAGCCAAGCAGCTCACTCTGAGCTTCAAAACCACTCTTCAGAAACCTGTGGGTGCGGCTACATCGATCTTTATATACAGTACAGTCCATGATAACAACCACTTTCAGATAGTCTCTCCTGGAAGACATTCATTGTGTTGCACTCGGTTGTAGTCATGAGGAGAAATCATCTAAATAGAGAAGTTTAAGCCCTGGCTCCTCTCACCTCCACACTGTCAATGTTCGAAAGTTTGTTTCAGAAAGTTACAGAAATTGTTGGATGCACCCTCCCCAACTCCACTGTGGGAAAGGTGTGGAAGGGATCAAGGCTATTTAACCATCTGACAAGCAGTTCTGATGGAATATACTGGCAGCTTAATCAAAGACGCTGTCGAGTTGTATTATGGAAACTTTAGGATGCAGTGTTTGACCTTGACCTTGTGTTCTCATCTTCATGGAAGTATAATATAAAATTTCTTACTATTGTATTGAATATTATTACAGCACAACTTGGTTTTCACCCTTCTGAGACCTTCTTATCTCCATACGAGCTGTGATTAACACTGATATCTTTGGACAAAAGCCCTTCTAGCTGTTCTGGGTTCAGGGTCAAGAACATTTAATATTAACATTTAACATTAATATCTAAAGTAACTATTGAGTTACATCATGAGAAATGTAGCACTCAGTGTTTTTGTAGCTTGACCAGCTTTTATATGTGTCTATGTGTGTCTATTTTTCAATTTTTCTCGAAGAGGAACTCCAAATACCGTCTACATAATATAACTAACTTTTATGCTTTTTGTTTATATGTAATTCTTCAGCTGGTCCTGAGGTACTATACGTACCTAACAATGGGCTTGGGACTTTCATGGTCTTCTGACTCATTGTCATTGGAGGAGTGGGACACTGTGCTGTGCCCTGAGAGTTGTCGCTATTCGGCTTAGATTGGATCATGAGATAGTGATGGTCTGCGTCTGCCACTGTCCTTTAAGTCCAATTTTGCTGTTCCGTTTTTTGGATGTGTGGTTGAAAACAACTTGTAGCCATGTTTGGAAGCACGTCACTGGACCACGCTCAGCCTTTGGGGGGCTTACGGCACAATAACCTACATAATGAGCAGCAGATCCATTCATAGTAGTACTGGGTACTGGGCAGCAGTAGCTGTAGGGGAGACTGGGGATGGTTGCAACAAGTCTTTCCCCAGGGTTTGGGTGAGTTGCAACATCAGAAATCTTCCATTCAAATAAATATTGTGAATATTATGTCAAATGTATTCATCTTTAAATGACATGGGTAATTAGAAGACATATAAGTTTAATATATAAAACCTTGGTTGGTCTAGTCCAAATACTCTCTGTGTATCTGAGAGAAATGCCAAACCCTGGGGAAAGACTTGTTGAAACTGTCCCCAGTCTCCACTTGTAATAGTAGTAGTGGTCATAGAGCAGCAGGATATAAATGTAGCTTAATATATATAATAATCTAAATCGTAAAATTATTCTCAACCCTGCAAAGGTTTGGTACGCAAGTGAAGCCCACAAAACCACAGAGGCATTTAATCTCCTTTGTGCCCAATATAAATGTAGTAATTTCCTGACTATCCATAATTCAAATGCTGGAGGAGTATAATGGATGTGTGGGTTGTAGCTTAAATAGAAACATTAATGTGAACACATTCAAGACAATGGCACCATTTAGCAAATTGTTCCCACTGTTTAATTAACACAATTTTATTATTGATGGCCTCTTAACTGTACAGTCCATCCTCAAAATGAGCCGACAGCTGAGCTCCCTGCAGACTCTGTTTCATAAGCAAAGGTTACGTACAGTAACACCTTCAGTCACTCCATATTATAAATTTCACTCTTCAGTCTGCACTAGCTGGAACTGTTTTCATTGTATTAGCTGTCTTTGTGGAACCAAAACTCAAATGTCAGCACATACTGTAAAAATGATGTAAAAATCCCATCAAACATTCTCACAACATGCATAAAAAATTAATGCCATTTGATGGAGACCTCCTCTGTTCACAGCACATTGCAGCACTGTGAGTGCAGACATTTGGAGCATGTGCATCCCCTGTGGAATTTGATCCTGTTAGTACTGGGAGAACTTGTGCCACACCTTATACATGCTGTTGACTGTAACAATTTCCAAAGAGTAATGCTGGTGACATGCATGAAGAAATATCCATTAAAAATGCACCATTTGCATTTGTTTAATGTATCATGACAAATAAAACCGTATTATGGAGACTATAAAAAATTTACCAGATATATATTTATAACTGAATGCATACCTAAAGTTTTTAAATGGACGTCTTGTTCTGCAGGGATTGTACCATATAGTACAGAGGACAAAAGAATAACAGACAGAATTCAATTACCTGCAGAATGAAAAAATAATCTCCAATACACCCTGTATGAGTTCATGGGGGACATGTTTCAGTTATACAATATGAGAGTTTATTACATCCTGTTAGCGTTTGTCATGTTTCCAAGATGTATTTTATTTGTGATGTCTCACTTTCCTCTGAATTTTTCCTCTAACCATTCGATGCGTGGTCTGCTGTATAATTTCTTATAGAAATTCATGGGAACCTTTTATCCTCATCAGTTATTTCTGTCATGTAATGTCTACTGTGAACCACACATTGGCATCAGCACTCAGCTGCATTATTTCACACAGCAATATCATTTTACATTAGATACACAAAGTATTACCTATATCTTTATCTAAAAAACTGCTTTTTGTCATGTTATTATTATTATAATTATTATTATTATTATCATTATTACAGTCGATTAGCTCACTAAGATAAAAAATACAGTAGTTATTGTGGATGTACTAAGTAGATAGTACCTAAGGTGCCAGTATACTGCATTAGAAGTGGTTATCAGTTGGTCAAACAGCTTCGGAAACCTTTGTATGTAACAAATATGATTACAGATATTGTTATATAAATAACTATATTTATAACAAATATATAATATGACTAACAGCATATTTTAGAGAGAGAGACTCTTGAGACTCTACAATACTTGCTAGATTAATTATTTGACATTAGATATACCTTTAAAGGTCCATATAGTATAAATGTCCATGTGTTGTTTGATTATAAAGCAGGTCTAGCTTCTATATTAATACTGTGAAAGTATCAAAGCCTCAGTCCACAGAGAAATGCACACAGCCTGTATTCAGAAACTGAGCCTTAAAACCAGCCGTCAGGACTTCTATAACTTTGTGATGTCACAACAAAATATGGTACATTTAATAAACCTATTTATTAATTGATTGATGACAGACTGTTCATAATTTTACAATCATATAGAAGTATATATTGATATGTCATTTAAAACATTTTATTGTTTTTGTATATCTTTACATGTAGTGTTGACATGGCTGCTGGATACACAACTGAATACACAGTGGCAGTGTTTCCTCAAGGAGGTTTCAAGGGGACTGGAGACTGGATTTGCCTCCAACTTCCAACCCAGTTCACTGAAGCAAAGGTTAAAGTGTTGGATGGCTAAAGTGCCTGCGACAGGTACGGTAGCCGACATTTTTACAATATTATAAAAGAGCAACAGATAATGCAGCCAGTCAACAGTGCTTGTATACAGTCTAGGGGTGTTCCACTTAGCGCTCCCCCCTAGAGGCATGGACCACTTCCGTTGTGTGTTTTTTTTTTTTGTATTTGTTTTGTGTGTTTCTGTATTTGCAGCGTGTTTGCTGTTCATGTATTTGTTGTAGCTCCCTGCAGCACGTTTTTCATTTGCAGCACATTTCCATTGTTGTATTTGTTTTGTATTTTCGAATATGTTTTTCAATCTGCATTGTTTCTGAATTTGCAGCTCATTTGCAGTGTTTTGGGCCGTTGCAGTGCGTTTGCGTCTGTAGACAAGAAAGAAGCAAACAGGGTGATAGTAAACAGTTGTGTAAAATGCAGTGTAATAATCACAGCCAGAAAAAAGTACTTTGTCTTTCTATTAAAATGTTGAAAATGACATCTTACTAATGGAATAATGTTGGTTCCAATAGCTTTTGCAACTAAACTGGGGAGCAGCCTTGTACTTAACATTACAAATATGATAGTATTATGACAGTATTATAGCAGAATATGCAACCAGTGAGGGTCAACTTCAACACCAATCCTGTGAGTGATGTTTTTTTAAAAGAGCGTAAAAGGTCATAATCAAAGCACTTGATCGTAAGTAAGCTTAGAATAATGAAAGTGCTTGAGACCAACAGGAGCTTAGAGGAGACGATCTGCAGTATGGATGTTTCATCAACTAATATGCTTCAGTTTAAGCAACATATCAGAGCGAGTGGAGGAGGCAGACAGAGGAGGGAGTGTGATTCAGTGCTAGGAGAGCGATGTGAGCTATCTGTTGAAGGGATGAGTGTTCAGCCCACAATAAGTTCTGGAGGAATTCTAATGTTATGACTGTAGATAAGAGCCAGAAAAAGCTGATATTGTCAATATGTTAGACAAGCTTTTCAAGTGTAATTTGACAGAGGGGAGTTGGGACTAGGTGGCGTGATTATGAGCTCACATTGCACAGCTTCATTAACATGCACAATAGCAAATACAAGACTTTTACAGCTCGTATTTTGGTGCCATTTTGATGATGTGTGCTGCAAGCAGTGTTAGATAATTCAGTGGGATTCAGTGGATAAACACAACACATTACCTGTGAATGAATTGACATGAAGGAGCATCTGTGCAGCTTAAGTGGGAAGAAAAAGGCACCAACGCTGCCATGTGAGGAAGACTTGATGCTACAAGCGATGATATTTACAGGGGGCTTTTTCTTTCATCTCCCACCAAATTGATTTTTGAAGATGGCATTTAATTGATAAAGAGGATCCTAGCAGCTCTTAAGCTGAAAATAAGGTGTGTGTGTTTTCCAATGATCAAGGTAATATTACACAACCAGGATTTACTCAATAAGAAACAAAGAAGAGACGGGTCAGGTACTGGGGCTAATGAATGAAGCTGGATCATTTGCAATCAAAGGCTAACGATGGCAGCATAATGAAGTATAAAGAAATTCAGCTGATTTTTAGATGAAGCTTTGCAAGGACAGTTAATTAAGGTTCATTTCACCTCAGGCCTCCTGGTTTACCACCACCACCCCCACCCCCACATACTCATATTATTACAGTAGATTGCATGGCAGTGTTAGTCAAGCCGAGAGCTGCTGTCATCTTCAGATTTTTTGCCAAAACACTATCAAGGCCAAGCAGAGACATCAGAATTGTGTGGTTGTTAAAAAATTCAGCAGTGAAAGGAAATGTCAAAAGTGTATTCATGGATACTTAACAACCAACCGATGTGTGAAAATATAACCTGTGGCTGCTCCACGCTGTCATGTTCCAAACCTGTAGGCTCTCAAATTGGGTTTTTAAAGGTTTTAAGATTGTTTTGGGATTCCATTACTGTCACTTATCCTTTGAGCACCACTTTCATTTCCATTTAAAAAGTGGTGATGTTTGGTAACTAATATGTCTTGTCGTTGAGCAAGGACAGAGGAGTCTCCTGTATTTCAAAGTAATCTTCCGATGTCCTCCCATTTTGTTGTTTCTCCTGGGAAATCCTCGCAATTTGCAAACCCCTCAATTTCATCATAAATAGGGCTGCACAATATGCAAAAAAAATTAATAAAAAATCAAATTGCGATTTCAGATGTAATGTCATTTATGCATTTCATTTTCACTGAAATGTGCAACCTTGTGTAATCATCATACACGGATCCATATGTTTTCTATGTTTGTCTGATGTTAACCTTATTGCCAGATTGTGTATGAAACACAAGCCACATACTGTACATACAATTTCAACCCATCTGTTACCACGACCTGGAAAACCGACTAAAGTGGTGTGAGCAGCAGCTCTTGGTAATTTTACGTTCATATCATCAAATGATAAATATTAATATTAATTGACATGTGACAGAATTTGAATTTAAAATTGATATGAATTTTGTTATGTTTATTATGGATGTATCTTATGTATATCATTCTTTTAAGACAGAAAATAAGTTTTTCATCCTGTAGTTTTTTTTTCTATGTTTTGAAGTTTTGCTTTCTATACTTAACAGCTTGTTTCACATTTAAAGCAGTTGATATTCAAAGTTTGAAGTAATGTATCACATTAACTCTTGTTGATGTGTATATGGAACATTTTTCAGAAATGTGACTTTTATATGTTGCGATGTAAGTTAAAGAATATTTATTGTTGGCAGGGGTGTTTGAAAATATATCACTTCACTTGAGTTTGAAAAAGCTAATTAAAACACATTAAACTGTAATAACAAGCAGCCGAATGGGAAAAATGTTGACGTCAGCCTCCGACTTGTAATTCCAAGTATGAGACATTTGGAATTTCTGATCCAGACGATACCTCCTTAGTGAAATACACTACAGATTTATGAAAAACATTTCGGCTGACAAAATGCTCCATCACAGATGCTTACATCAAAATAAAATCCAATATTACAATTAAAATAATACAATGCAGCTAATTTTATAGCTGTACACTGTTTGTTATACCTCATAATGAACTGCTATAAATACATAACCAACAAAAGTGATTAATTTTTGCATATATATCTAGTGTGACTACAAGGTTAACTTGAGTGCTACCACCTTGGACTAATGTGTGAAAACCCACATGAGAACAACGGCAGTTTTTTCTCTTGTTCCCATTCTGCCAACATTGTGTAAATGCAGCAGTGGCCTTCATGTCATGGGTAGTGGTATTGAAAAATAAGCAGCACGTCAGCATCTAACCGGACACAAGTGACATTTGCAGGTACGTTTGAATTCTGTTTAATGTGTAGAACAGCTGGTTTAGTAACGGAGCCTGCAGGCTGACATTACAAGTGCACTTTTCCCCAGTGAATGTTTGCTCAGTGGCTCGTTCAACAAGCTAAGGTGCAGGACAAGATGTGTGTTCATGTTTGTACGTCGAATAAGAAGGGGACTTTAGCAGGAAAGCTAATGTGGGCTGTTTTACGGAGTCTGTGGCCCTTGTGTAGTAGGCTGCTGTCTAACTCAGTGTGACCCTGTTGCTCTACCTAGAGAGCTGATGTTACTGCTTTATGCACGATTTGATTGGCTGTGTTGAAATAAAGGCTCCATCTATTTATAGAGCTACAGGAGCCATCATGAAACCAAAACATATAATTTTCTCAAAGGACAAGTGAGTAAAAATGTAAAAAAAAAAAATCTGCTCTGTTTTTCTGAATTAACAAGATTGCATTACGCTTCTGTAAATTTCCGTTGGACTGCACTAATCAGTCTTTTAATATCTACAATAGGTCAAGCTATTATATTAATTATGAAACAGGGAGTTCATAGTGATGAACCTGCAGAAAATGTAGACTAACTAATCTTTCTACATCTTTCAGCTCATTGTTTTGGCTTTTCTAGCTCAAAAGTTTTAATTGAAAAAGCTCTGTTAAACTGATTGTATGCTACCTGAGCAACACCAAACAGCAGAGAGACAACTAGGTGAACATAGTGTAGCATTTAGCAGCATAAGAGCCAGATATTTCCCTCAGGAGGTGGTGGAGACCAAAACAGAGGTTAAAGATGAGTGAATACTGGACTTAGATTTGCCAAGCACAATTCAAAATCATACCAACTATGCTCTGTGTCTGTTGGATATGTAAATAGGCAATTATTCGCTAGCATATTTACCATTTCAACTTTATAAACTGTATAGCCCCATTCATATGGGGATTTAGGAAGGTTTTTTTTTTCATGAGAAGATCTTTTTATAGGAGGACAGTCTCTAATACTAACATATAGGCCAAATTTGACAAGGGAAAAAATTAAAGCCATGATCAAGATCCCATAAAAGGCTGTTGTAATGTCAGATAAAGGTAATGTTGTTTTTGCTGCCATTAAAACTATCCTGAATGAGATACCAGAAATTTATTTTTGCAGTGCATTGATGGATGTACAGGCACTTATCACGGGATTACTAAAATACTGAAGAAAATGTGGTGATTCTCAAGTTCTTCTGTGTGTTTTTTTCTATGGTTCCTAAGCAGATTTTTTGGATATTTACTTGCAGTGGAAAGATATAATAATAAGAATAATTACATGCTCGGAAGGTGTAAGTCACACTGAATATCAATATGATGTGACCGAGTTATTATGGAGTACAATTTTGACTCAGATTTACCTCCTGCAGTATCTTTGATTACAGTTTGATTCCCCTGCGGAGGCTTTGGCTTCCTTGTTTGGATTTGTCCTGCTGAATGCTCATGTCTATTACAGACCACATCCTGTAATTTCGCTAAGTTTAAAATCCCATCTGGAACGGTGAATTAAATTACCAGGGACCACAGGGGAATATTTTATCCCCCCGTAATGTTATGGCTGACTGAATGGGGCTTATGTCAGTGTTGTGTTCACAGCTTTTTGCAGTTAGATTTCAAATAAAGTGAGCAATAAACATTATTACTGTGGTTATAATTGCCAGAGGTCGTTAGTATGGTGAACAGTAGCTAGTATGTATATTGCTTTTCAATGTCATTTACCTGTTTTTTGTTGTTGTTGTTGTTGTTGTTGTTGTATTTATTATCTAAAAATCAGTTCACTACATCTTCAAACTGTTTCTTGTAAAGATGTTAATTCCCCCTCTGGAGATCAATAATGTTTTATCCTCTCTTTTTCTTAATATATGTTCATAGTCTTATCATTTCCCTTCCCAACCACAGTATTTTGTAATACATGCAGTGCCTTGTTCGTTTGTACGTTAATCTGGAATGCTTCCTTAAAATAGGGTTATTGGTTTATGCTAATCACACCCTGGGGGGTTTGCTTTTCAGAGCCTTCTGAGCGGTGTGTGGTGGAGGGTGCAGGAACCGTGGAGCTGACTTTTTGAAGACAAATTTCTGTCTCAATATGAATGGCATACGAGTGATTATAGTTTAAATGGATTACACCAGCATTTTTCTTCTATTTACCCATTATTATTTTTGAAGTGCTCACTGCTGTCTACTCCACAGGTTCCATAGTTCCTGTCAGTCAAACAGTTTTAGGTGGAGGCTGCTATGGATTTTCTGTTGATGCAGTTTGACTTTGCTGTATGTGTTTAGTTACAGTGGGCATGTAATTTCATTTAAACCTGTTTATTCAAGACTATAAATGTTACGTCTCACTTCCTGTGCTCTTGATGGAAGAACTACCACATGACATAAGTGTAGAACAACCTTGTAAACAGCCATTTATTTACTGTATATTAACATGTAAATTATTACAATTGCAACAACTATTGCATGGGTAAGTTGTGGTTCCAACCCTGCTCACACTGGTTATTATCATGTAGTACTATATGTAAGAAACCCCCAGCAGGCCTCACATATTTCCATTCAGCAGACAATTACAGCCACTCTAAGACAGCCAGGTGTAAAGTGCTGCATCCAGCCCCCTCCTCCTTCACTGCAGTGAGACAGTAGGGGATATAAAGCCTTAATACTGAAGGATCAGATGGAAGCAATGTGCCGGCCATAGATACGGCAGCTGCAGCTGACCCAGATTCCACGGGAAAGAAGGTGAAAGGAGCATCTTATCTGCAAAGTAACTTCCTCTGTCTGTGAGGCAGGCGATGACAGCTTTGCCCTTAAAATCGTCTGATCAAATATTTCAGCGCGGATGTAGGGTCACGGTCTGGGCAGGATGTGAGCTGCTACTCGTATCTTCAACATGTTATTAGGCCCTTTTATCCATCCACTTTCATATGCTGGGAATGTGAATGTGTGTGTTTGTGTGCGTATGTGAGAAATTTGTGTGTGTGCCAAATAACCTCCAGTAAATGAGATCCTCAGTTTGAAGGGCTTTCCATTCAAAGTGAGGACATTGGACTTGCATTTAGGATGATGACAAAGATGACAAGGACAGTTAAAGGTTGGAACTTGGGTCAAAGGACAAGACTTAAGTGCACAGTGCACTTAATTAAAGTTTAGGTTTAGGCATCTCACAGGGCTACGCCTTACTTACCTGACAGACAGAGTTAGTGAAAAGCTAAGCGGTGATCAAATACAAAGCTAAAAGGACTGAATATATTTAAGTGACATTCAGCAGGTAGTCAGAAGCACGACTCTTATGTATTTACTAATGTTGCACCATATCTGCTGAATGTAAATGAGCAAGTTAGGTTAAGTTAAGGTAAAATGTGTCAATGTTGTCTTTACAGCTTGTTTCTGCTGCCTCGAATTGCCAGTTACTACAAGTGTAAAGTCAAACTGAAATGTAAGTTATCCTCACTTTTTAAATAATAAACTATAATCTATAATGATGTCCAAATATTGTGATTATTAAACTACTTTCAATTCATTTTATAATGGCTGCATACACACACTACACACAGTATATGCCAAAGATGTGTTCAGACAGAGAGCAAAGCTAAATTGTTCTCCGTGTCAAACATTTTGTCTCTGTACATTAAAGGAGCTATTTGTAAGTTTTGCTATTTCTACATAGCCAGCTTTAGCATTAACAGATGTTTATTTACCAGTCTGGGAGAAACGTTGCAACTTCAGCATCAAACCAACAGCTATCTCCAGAGGTGGAAAGCAACAGCAATGTGAACTCTTCTTTCTATCACATCTGTTCTTTTACTGAAGTTAGCATGCTAACCAGCTAGCCCTGTCCATTAATTTTCCAATGCTTAGAGGATGTATTATAACCTTTTGTCTTGTAAACGCAATGATGTGTCTTTCCCAAATTTACTTAGCATTCTGAAATACATTGAAAATATCAATACAAGACATTTCAGCAATTTAAGATGTATGTCCCTCTCAACATCTGGTATAGATTTCAGAGACTCAAACAGTGTTTTTGTAACAAACCTGGTAGCTGCATCTACATGCTGACATTTCTCTAAGTGAATAGGGTCTAAACTGGGTCATGCTAACATTAGTTCTCTCCTGTGGGTCCAGAGTTTGTGACAGTAAATGAACAGAGTGTCAAAACACACACCAACAGCTCCTGCACTGCTGAGGTGAATGTTACTGTAAATGACTATAACAATTTAAAGTAAACTTATATACAGCGTAATAACAAAACCTGTGTTTAGAGGATTTAAGAAGCTAGAGAGCTGCAACACAGCCCCTGCATGATGGGGGCTGGCTTTATGGGCCACAATAAAATCACAATTTTCTGTTCTGACAACAGTAAATTGTCCCTTGACTATAATGACCAAAGTCAAAAGCTGAGAAGGGCAAAGACAAACTAGAACAAAAAGAAAAATATAAAAGCGCAAAGCACACAAACCCCAAGAAAATGTTTTAGTTTAATTGTTTGAGTTTTACTTTAAAGGAATGTCAAAGAATGACTGTAGCACGTGACGGACTGCAAGTGGATAGTATGTGATAAGAAACAGCCTGAAAGGGAAAAAAAGGAGAAACTGTAATGAGACTGGTTGAGAAAGAGAGAAAGCAGAAAAGAAGAGAAAACAGAGATGGACTTGTCAGCTGTGTTGCCCTGGCAACTGCAGCCAGGAAACAGCAGGAGTGTTTTATTGTCATGTTTTTTTTTTGTTTTTTTTTTTTGTTTTCCTGGCACGGTTTGCACGGATGATCCAGGATGTAACATCAGGGCCTCGCTGTCTAATGTGTGTGTGTGCAAACAATCTGGCAGGCGGCTTACAAGCAGCACTCGTTATCTGAAATACGGAGCAAGGCAGCTGGAGCCTTGACATTTAAAGGAGGCGGGTTTCTGGCACGTGGTTGATAACCATCTGTAGCGTGCAGGTTTCGACAGGGAGAAAACATGTGTCGGACGCCTGGCTTTCTGCCTGTTCTGTTCTGGCTTCAGATCCTAATACTTTAATTTTTTAATATGGTATATCTCTTTACAAAACAGGGTTGAGTGCATCTCATTAGATGAGACAGAAATTTAAGAATTAGAATATACAATACAATATATGTGGGCTTTAACAAACAACAAATAGTGGGGAAAATGTTCAAGATTAAATCAATTTAAAAGCAAGATATAATAAAATTAAGTACTTTAATAAAAGTAAGCCTAAGTATAAAATGTTTTAAAGAGACTGCAGAAATAATTAAAACAAAGGTATGATCGTTTTTTCTCTTAAATATTGAATTTGAAAAATGCATAAAATAAAATTGTCCATAAAAGAGAATCTAATGGCAGCACAATGCTGATTAAGAATGTCACACAGCCTGTGGATGTGACACATCGATGGTCAAATTAAATCAAGTTTTTTTAACAGCTGAATGATGACTTATATTAAAGACTCCCTCCAATGAAAGTTTTCAATCTTGTTAACATGTCAAAGATATATGAGTGAAATAATCAGTCAACACCATGACTGAGTATTTCCACCTTGAACTTAAGTGAACCAATGACAGCCTCATAACAACAGATTCAGACAGCCAGGGTTTCATATGTCACAAACCTCGGGAACCAATCTTGTCAACTTGTGGGGATGGGGGCGGGGCTAAATAAACCTGAAACCTTGTCAGTACAGAGAGAGAGTTAGCATTAGCACAACCACACTGTGTCAGCCACTGCCAGTTACAAGCTAACACACAACATACAATAACAAATAAAAGATGCTAACTACGCTAACCATTCTAATCCGTCTGCTAGTCTCTGGTTCTGGTCTCAACAGATTCCTCATCTGAGTCTGGGTCTGACTGAGTCTCAAACATGTGGCTGAGTCTCTCTGATGTTTCCACCTCTAACCATCTTCATACTCTCTGCTCTTTCACCTGTCCACCTGGACCAAGCAGGTGGTGGGCGGGGCACAAGGCCTGATCCAGATTTCTCAATGAGGAAGTAAGAGGAGAGATGAGCTTCAGACCCAGTCCTTCATTCTTTATCATCCATCCATTTTCTACTGCTTATCCTCTAGTAGGGGGCTTTCGGGCGAGAGGCGGGGGACACCCTGGACAGGTCGCCAGTCCATCGCAGGGCACACAGAGACAAACAACCATTCCCTCAATTTGGAGTACCCAATCAGCCTAGTCCCCATTTGCATGTCTTTGGACTGTGGGAGGAAGCCGGAGTACCCGGAGAGAACCCACACAAGCACGGGGAGAACATGCAAACTCCACACAGAAAGACCCCGCGTCCGAGCCGGGACTCGAACCCGGAACCTTCTTGCTGTGAGGCGACAGCGCTAACCACTGCACCACCGTGCCGCCTTCCATTCTTTAATCATGTTAAATAAAATATTAATCATAGTAGAGGATTTGTAGAGATTGTTTCTCTGTGGCAGAACAATATTCATGAATTCTAAAATCTTTGTGATGACCAATGATTGGCCTGTAGGATCAGATGCTTCGTTAAGTAGATCAGGTAACCCAGGTCAAGTACAGGAGATCAAATATATGAAAGAAATGGAAAGGCCATTTAGCCTAACAGCTAGCACAATTGGCACTGGATTGGAATGGTATTAAAAAAAATAAAAAAATGAGACTAAATTAAATCTGCATTAATTATTTTGTGGTGTTTCTGGCCACTTGGGGAGTCTAAGCTGAATATTTACTCTCCTTTAGCTCTGTGCTGTTCTTTACCCACTTTCATGGGGAAATATCTGCCTCTGTAAATGCTAAATGTACCACTATGTTCAACAGCTAGTTGCAAACTGCTGTTTGGTGCTGAGCATGTAGTGTACAGTGGATTTATTAGAGGTTTTTTTTGTTACCAGATGTGGCTGGCTAATGAGAGCATTGAGACTGAACCAAAACATTAAAGTTGCAGCAAAGATGCTGAAATGTTGTATAGAACTGAGGGGAACTGCAGAGTTGGTTCATAATTCCCTGGGCTTTGTCACTAAGAGCAATACTTTTCACTTTACTCTTTACTATTATCATTTTATCAATTGTTAAAACGGTGAAATGGTCATTTCAGTGCATTTACATACATAAAAACGAATAACCATTTTGCTTTAAAAACACCAGACAAGCAAAATAAAGTGCAATAGTCGATAAAAAGAATAAATAGTAACTGTAATAAATATGGTTGATAAAACGGTAATGCACATAGAATGCAAGTAGAAACTGAAAATCAAAAGTAAAATTTGTCAGTCTGCTGCAGCATGGCAACAAGAGGCCCACATGGCAACAAAAAGTATTTGAGTATTTGTAATTTCAGTATCCAGGGATGAATCTGTCTGATTTTATCACAGTATCACTTTTTCTACTCTTCAACAAAAAACCAAACAGTGATCTGTTGTGAGGTCTTTCAATTCAACATCAAAAAACACCATCACTTTCTAGTGGTGGAAAATTGAGTTTATGTCCCTTCTTTATTTTACACTGCATGCTCACTGTTCTGACACACCTCAGCTAAACTACACAGATTTCACAGAGTGCCGAGCTGCCAAAACCCGGGATATGAGGAAATGTTAGGTATTATCCTCTGACAGCCTTACGTAACTCCTGGGCGTGTGTCAGGGATAATCCTCTTAGAGAGGAGAAGAGTTGCCTTAATAGGAAACAAAACACAGTTTGTCTCCTCTGTCCCCTGCTTTTAATAATCAAAATGGAGTTTGAGCGGAGGCCGCAACACCAGAGTAATCCATGCTGAAGGACAAGCCTCTCCACTCTGTGATTATTTGTATGTTCGAAATGACCAGACAGCAATAGGCCTTGGATAAACAGATGTGTTTGAGCATTAAAATGCATCTGCAGGGGTGTCCAATGCCAATCACAGTGGGAAAATCAAAGGGTCTGTGGGTTTTAGAAGGTGATGTAAATTCATTTATACACCGAAATACTAAATATAGACTGCAACATTTAAAAGCATCATTGATTTTTCCATCTTTTCAGAGAACAAGCTCATAAAAGTGTCTTGAAGGCAGGGTTGTGTTTCATCATAAATTACAGATCAATACTGATGATTGTAAAAGCCTACTTATCTGCACTGAGAGGGATAACAAGCTGGTTAACATTGAGGCCAGTTTCGTCATGGTCCATAAAGTGTGACAAATTTATGAAGAGACAAAGACGCATGATTGTTGGAGGATGAACAAGATAGTCAACACATTTCCCCCCTTTCATCTCTTCAATGATGTACTGAAAGAAATTGATATACATGTGGAAAAAAATCAGTTCAAGTCAATAATACATGGACAAAAGAGACGTGTTTTCACACATGAATGTTCCTTTCCATTCCAAAATGTTTAAAAACCGTTCAGTTTGTATTATTCTAGGCCTGAGTTGGCCAAAGTAATGAATAAATCTGTCTGCTTCTTCGGTGTAACTAAGCTCTCTGACACCACCTGGTGGTGTAAAGATAAATCTCTCTTTCTCTATTTGTGTGTGCGAGAGACAGAGATAATTGGGGCATTTTAGTGCCTTAGGGGAGTTCACATTCAACAATTAGAAAACTTACATATGGAGGCTAAAAGTTGACTCCTTCATTCTTAGACACCATCTGTTAAAGTCAGATGACTTTTAGTTCAACAAAATAGGAAATAAATACAGTCTACAGCTTTTCCCCCAAGAATTTGATACCAGTCAAAGTGGAGAAGGTTTTGAATCCCCATGTCTGAAAATCCAATTAGAAAAAAATAATCTAAATTTGGATCCTGGCTCAAATTTTCTAAAGGTGGTGGGGTGTGTTGGAGGGACTCATGACATAAGAAATACTAAAATCCTGGCTGCTGATTTTAGCTGAATGTAAAACTTTATTCATACCTGACTTGACGTGTCGTGTGGCTTTACTTTTTCTTCATGCTCTTTCATTTCTTCGTGGATGAACACAATATAAATGTCTAAATGAATGTTTGTCAAACGTCCATGACTGAAACATACAGAGTATAAAGTTTCCTAATGAGAGCATTGGAGTGGTCCTCACTGGATTTTCATTATTTCTTTTAAAGATATAGTGTCACTGTTATATGATTAAATGTAAAATAATCATATAAATGTATTGGTACAACTTTATCATATGCATCTACAATTTCAATCCACAAATCTGGTTTTAATTACTGGAAAAAGAGGAGTTATCCTTAAAAGAAAAGTTTAATTACATTTTTATGTATGTAATGTATTAATTATTGGTATTTGCTGAATGGTATTCTTTCTTAAAGTCATATTTCACATCTTTATCTCTTCAGTTGACCTGCTGTGCACAAATGTTCTGTAAATGATCGTCACGGCCACTAGATGTCGCACTAGACCACCAAAACTTTTTGAAAACTTTATGGATGTTTTGACGGTCCACCTGCCGGTCGTATCCATGTTCAATCCACTTGTGCTCTGGTCTCAACTCTTTCTTTATCAAATGCCTTTTTATCCGAAAATGTTTATAGTTCAGTGGAGGGGATTCAGAAAGGTGCTTTCACCTGAACGCTGGTACTACAGTGTGTCATCTCACCTGTGGGCGGTCCTACAGTGTGTTTATAAATGTGGGGAGGGCCTATAGTTTAACAGGGAGGAACTCACATGCACTAACATGTACACGTACACGCACTAACATGCATACACTGCAAAACACAGACTAGAGAAACTCAGATTATGACACACACAGAGGGAGTATGACTTTGTTCTCTGCTCAGGACGTCATTACTTCACTATATCTTTACATAGAAAATAGTTGTTTGCTGCCTATAATTGCTTAAGATCTTGTTTATTGAATTAATTAATTGGAAGTACATGGATTTCCCTATAATTATTACCAAATTCAATCATCACTTTCAGGATGACCTCTGCAAAATTATTTTTTAATTATGCACCATCTAAATGGAGTTACCAGTATTTTTACTCTTTCTTTCTTTTAGCTTTGCTGCTGTTTCTTCCTGATCAAAATGACCAAAATGAGACTACTGTACATCTGTCGGAAGGCTCATGTTGTTGACAGGGTGGTTCCTTCATACCAACTCCATACATTACTGAAGAAAGACTACACACAGTCAAGTCAAAGTCAAATTTCTTTACAATAAATAGTGTTTATTACTGCAGTTATCAATCTAAATTCAAATGGAAAGCATTTCCAGTGTAAGCAAACTGCAGACACTGCCACAGCTCGGAGAGAATAGATTTTTAGGTAACTTTTATTTTCATTGCACTACACTATAGCAGAGCAGAAGGCCTGACATTCATTTAAATATCTTTATTTACAATAAAGCAAAATGTGAACTCCTCAAACGAGGAGAAATGTAAACAGGGTTTGTCATTCAGTAAGCTTCAGTAACAGTTTTTCCTTTCTCTCATCTAAAACAAGAAATCTGTAAAAGTTGAGTCTTGCTTGAAATCTACATTCAGGATCTAAAGACATATGCTGCTGAGAGTCCAAAGTGGCAGAAACTATCTGGAGAAAAATAAGGTAGCAAAACCTGCTGCCAAATGTTCAAGAGGACCTCTGATGTGGTGCAGACTCACTGCTGCGTGCAGTTAATCCACTGTCCACTTGGAGGTGCTGGTCTGACGTGGCAGACGGAAGTATGAGGGTCCAGTATCATGCAGGAGACCCAGCACTCTTCTCTTTTCTTTACTGTGCAGTGAAAACCAAACACCAGCTGACAACCTGGAAATAAGACAAACTACATGGTAAATCCTGGAAAACATGCAGCATTATCATTTTAATGTTTTATTTATTTTTCTACTTCTAGAATCTTAGTTTCTATGGTTGATCCAGTCATTCCTGTCAGTTATGGTAACATTTTTTTCTTTCCTTTGATGCTTTTTGATATTGGCCATTAAAAAAAAATCTTTTATTATTATTTTATCAAGAATTCAGTGACTTTAATTACATTTTTCAATTTACAAGTCCTTGGTTTAATGTTTCCATATGAAGTTATTGATGGATTAAAGCTAGAAAGACTTGAGGTGAATGAAAAACTTTTATCGATCCCAAATAACCTGCTCCAGTGAATTCTAATTAAGTCTTACCGTTAGCTTAGTTACTGCTGCTGCTCTTGTGGAGCTTTATATTCTTGCACATATACAGTTTATAATGCAACCAATGGCAGATTTACCACTAAAAACTCTTAGTAATTTTTGAAACAGCTCCCTATTTTCAGCCAGAGGTAGCCTAAAGCAGGCTTCTCATTTCTACTTGACGACTGGTGATTATGTCAGCTGAAGTGACAACTGCTGCTCGTAGATTTTATTCACTAAATAACAAATTAAGCTAACATCAACTCCATGTTGAAAACACTAAGACTGACTTTTAATTGCTTTCATGATGACTTGGTTTAAAAAAATGTTCCAGGGAAAAGGTTTGTATCCTCACCAGTAGATGAAACAGCATTATTCTTGTATTGCAGTGTATGGCTGGTATATAGTATATAGCACTAGTATATGTACATATATATACATATGCTATGGAATAATGTAAAATGGGACTATTATTTCCTGTTTGGTTCCAAACTGAAGTAGTAGCTTATGATTATGTCATCTATTTATTTGACTCCTTGTACTATTGATTTTGTGTTTTTGGTTTTGGAAAGACCGTCCAAACTGTTTAAATGCCATGCATTGCTCTACAGCTCAACATACACTGCTTCAACAAGTGGAGAAATCCAAACCGTCACTGATCTGCCATGCCTAGTTACAGTTGCTAAACTATGACTGGAGAATCCCTGTTCGGGGGAGGGGTTTACTAATGTTAAATTCCTTGTTTCTGAATGTCTGGTTATACCAGTTGGTGTGTTCAGGGCCATTCCTTGTGATGGGCCCTGTCCTTCTTCTTCTTCTCATTTTTCTCTTTCTGCAGTCTCTCTAGCTCGGCCTCATACATCATTTCCTGGATCAGGTATTTCTCCCTGCGCATACGGTCCCGCAGGTCCTTGGGAAGGTCTGGGATCAGGTACGCGATCAGGGTCTTGATAGCAAAGACCATGTGCTGCAAAAACACAGAGCACGTTATCACCAGAGCCATACCTACAAAAACAAACAAAATACTGTAAAATATGATTTATAAAAGACATATGAACACAGTTTGAGTGTCTCTCTATGTATTCTGAATTTAAAAAAAAAGTCTTTGAAAAGAAAAAGGCCTCTATATTGGTACATCCAAACTATAAGTATGTTGAATGAGACATGCTTTTATAGGATTGTTTTTTTTTGTAGTCCACTGGTCCATATGGACTGTACAGGTAAGCTGCAGCAAAGTGTTAGTAGGACTATAATAAAGAAACTGAGAGATAATGTCCAATTCCCTAATGTTATGCTTTAAAAGCTTAAACTTAACAGCAGCATATAATCCTGTCTGGAAGGGAGAAGTGTTGCAGGATGACACCGGTTATGTAACAGGACAGTGATGACACTGGTTTGGTTTCGTGGACAGGTTATGAATTAAGCCTGGAGTAGGCCTCAGTCGAGTTAGAAATTGGTAAATCTACATTAACTGATTGATTGTTCTTATAAAGTTGATATGACAGACAGAATTTAAGTGCAATATTCACTCCCCTTTTCCCTCAGTTTTTTTTATCGCTACTAACTCCTAGCACTTTAGCTGCTAAATGCTAGTCTCTAATTTTATCCGTCAGCTGTTTGGCGCTGGGTGCATGTCATGCACAGCGGGTTCATCAGAACTTCAACTTTGCTGAAATCATCTGTTGCGTCTGTTACTTAGGTTGATGAGAACAGTGAGAATGAACCAAAACCGTAAAGTTGCGGGACATAAAACCAAAACAGTGACCTCAGACTCTGAAATGCGTGGTAGAGCTGAAGGGAGCTGCAGATTCAGGCAATTACTCTTTGTGAGTTTGACATTATGAACTGCACTTTTCATATTACACATGGCAATTTGATCCATTGTTGATACAAAAAAAGACCAGTGCAGCTTTAATCCAGTTTGAAACACATCTTATTTCATGTCTATGTCACCTAAAGGTCACAATTACCAAGAAGTTTGAACAAGTCAGTGAGTAAAATACAGGACACAGTTAGTCCTGATGTACCACTAAAAAAAAACCCCTACAGTAATTCAGAGTTTAGATGAATCTAAGGCCTTTTGAAACAGATGTCTAAAAAGTCGGGTTTGAGATAATCTGGTTAAAGGGGTACACACAAGGCTTTAAAGTCACCTTGGTTAAGGTCCCATATTGTATAAAGGTAGATGTCCATGTGTTGTTTCATTATAAAGCAGGTCTATTTCTATATTAATACTGTGAAAGTATCAAAGCCTCAGTCCAGAGAGAAATGCACGCAGCCTGTATTCAGAAACTGAACTTTAAAACCAGCTGCCAGGACTTTTGGAACTTCTGGATTTGGTTTCTCTGATTATTTACCAGAAATCTGCTATACTTTTATTCAACCCCTCATAAAAGAGTCAGCCAATCAGAGGAGAGGCTCAGATCCTCCTCTCTTCTTATTGGTTCACTGACCTGTTGTTAATAGAGCTCCACAGAGAAGCCTGAGAGAGGAGATGTAAAACTACATTGAGATGTTTTTAGTTCTTAAAACCACAAATATATCTTCTTATGGATCAACACTTCAAATAAAACACAGGAAGAGTGTACAATATGGACCTTTAAGACATCATCGTCAAACCTCTGAACTGCCTATGTGTTTATTAGCTGAGAGCAAATTAGAGCAAAATGTTGAAGATGATGTAAATGGACACTCATGGTTGGAGACAGAAAGATAAAAGCCATCGACAAAACGATATCAAGGAATTCAATTCCAAACCCAGCCTGCTGTCTGCAGTCATTTATCAAAGTCTAAAAACACTGACCTCAAAAACAATAATGAATGCCAGTCGGGCTGCCAGGACATGCCAGAACTGTAGAGTGTATGCGTAGGGCTCAACCGAATCTGGAGGCTCCCTGTAGTCACGATACCTGGTGGGTCACAGCACTTAGGTCAGAGTTCATCACACAGTAGCAATGATGATATCTACACATCAATTAAACAACAGGAAAATCAACAAATCTGAAAAATACACCTACGCTCAGCTCAGGATGCTGAAAACATCTCTATATACAAGAAATCTGTTCAATGCTTCAGGTTGTTTCACCATGTAAAATCTTATACCAGGCCTCTGGGTTGTAGCTACAGTATACTCCTGTTTGAACTCATTATTCTGTGGTTCATATTTTATGTGGAGCTCAGTGAGAGCCTGTGTGTTGCTTAATAGGGATCATTAATTAAGTGATGGATGAACACACACAAAATAGGTCATGCGGTCCATCCTGGGGTTGCACAAATGCTTGCAGCCAAATCCAGTTAAAATGAACAAGTTTCTGTTTCCATCAGGTTTGTGCGACAAACACTTGTAGGAACTGTAATGGAGGCTTCGCAGTTAGAAAAATAGCAGTTCATAGCATATTTATAAGATCTTGTGCTTAATGAAAACGTGCTACCTGCAGTATTTCACGGCTTCTCCAAAAAGCTTGGAGCCATTAGTCTTGGGGTGCGATCTCCTCTCAAAGTCAGACACCCGGAACACTGAGAGACTGGCGTTGACATAACCCATCATACACCTAAGGATCACACGAGAAATCATTTTTATCCAGCACTTACAGTAAAAACAAACGAAACACAATGAAGTGTTTGACTTGTTGGACTGTCACTCACCCTTCCCCTGCTCGGCCCTGACCAGCGCACGGTCCGTACTTGTAGGCGTAAACAAGGCGAGGGATGAAGTCTGAGGTAACAGCGATGACGAAGGCGTTGGTGATGACGGACAAGATGCCAATGCCTTCCAGAATGCCGTACCAGATCCCTGCCACAAACACACAGGTCTTCAATTATAAGCCAAATTCATAGAAAAATGGGAAAAAAAGAAAACCATAAAGATAAATGTGCCATATTTTAATTTACCTATGTCTTTGGCTTGTGATGGCAGAGGTCGCCGCCACTGTGTGACAAACTTGTAGGCGTCTAAACGGATCTCAATGATGTTGTTGAGCAGCGCTAAGAGAGGGGCCAGAGGGAAAGCTGCCACGAAGATGGTGGTGAAGCCGAACTGTAAGACTGAAACACAATGCAAACACCGAAAGCCTTTAGATCCCAGGTGTGTTCATCACGAGTAGCATGTTAGACAAGAGTTACACATTCACACTTGTAGCAACATTAGCATTCATTTTGAGTGCTTTTGCCCATCTCGCAAACGTTCACTCTTCTTTGAACTTTTCTTCCACCACTGCTCTGATGGATATCTTGCAAACTCTTGTCCAGATTCAGACTTTGTGAGGGAGGTTCTATGCAGAGATGCTAACAAGTCAATTATTTCAAGTCCAAGTCAAGCCTCCAATCTCTAATGGTTGTAATGAGCGTTCTATCACCTGCTGCTGCCTTCCAGTCTGCTTAAAACACTACATTGCCATTGAATTGCATCACCATCACTTCTTTATCTATAAAGGACATTCTTAATGTTAATGCGCCAAAAAATGAAAAATAAGGATTGTTCAAGAGGCCCAAAGCTTGAGTCAGAGTCGAGTCTCAAATCACTGGGTAAAACTTAAAGGTCCGTGACTGTTGTTTGGTGCTGGGAGGGTAGTGTATGGTACATTTATCAGAGCTTGTCCAAAAATGAAGATGATGAGAAATTAAAACAGCAAAATTCAGTTAAGTTCTTGAAAACCAAAACAATGAGCTGAAAGACACTAAAACGCTCTGTAGACCTGAAGGGATCTGCAGATGATTATTCTCTGTTGGTTCTTCACAACAAGTGCCCCCTTTCATATTATACTGTCATTTCTTCCCCTGTTCACTTAAAGATATTGAATGAGATGAAATATTACAAATATCATAAACAAATATATGTTGAAATATTAATAGACAGCTGACAGCTGGTCGAAAAGCTCTGCTCAAATTCAATCCACTGCAAATCAGTGTCACAATTACATAACAGAGACCACAGCTGCTGGGTCACCAAATGAAAAAAATGTATAACTGTTCAAAAATTGCATCGGAGAAGATTAAATTGTGAAGTGCGTTTGGGATAACCTTAAAAATATAAATCTGATAGTAAAGGTTGTGGCAAGGCTTTGTCAGTAGTAAACATGTAAAAGAAACTGTATGTACTGGCTTGCGGTGCAACATACTCATCTCCAAGTATTCATCAAAGAGTCCGTAGGCATTCATTGGCTGCAGGTTGTAATCCCTCTCCCACTGTGGGAAGCTGGCCTTGGCCTTCTCTCCATGCTCCCTCCTCAGCCTCCGCCGCGTCCACCAGTTCTGGATCAGCCTAGATGGCAGAAACCATTGAGTCCATATGGAAACAAATGGATATAAGTTATTCTGTTATCATTCTGCAATCAAGAATACACAGTAGATTTACCATCTTTAAACCTTTAACCGTCTTTAAATTACTTAAATTACTAACATTTTTACATGATAATTATTTGCAGTCTGGTCAGAAACATCATGATATGTCTGACATATGAAGATTAAAAGAAAAAACCCAGGAACTCACGGGTAGCCAAGCTCCATAAAGTTGTTCCAGGTCTGTTTTAGCACCATGATGATCCCCATCTGCATGCAGAGGTCAATGAGACAGCCACTGGGGTGGCACTGCAGCGTCAAGGATACAGAGAGAGAGAGGGGGTCAAATCTAACTGGAGTCTTTGCAGTGGTGTTTGTAAGATGTAAGCAAAGATGGAGGCACTCTACACTGCTGTAGAAAGTCTCTCCATCCTTCTGTCAGGCACACTGTGTCTATGGGGCACAATCATCATCAGTGAGGTAATGTATTGTTTGTCATTATATATCTTTTCATATTCCATAGGACAGGATGTATTTATTCAAATAGAGTTTTTATTTATTTATATTTTTCCACAGGCTTTTTTTTGCCTTTATTCTGTGACAGTGTGACAGTGACAGAGAGAGACAGAACTGACTGACTGACTGACTGAATGATCATATTACTGTTTCTGGTGTAAACAGGTTCTATTAGGGGGGTGTTTACAGCTGCAGTGTTGCAAATTTAGTTCACTGTTGCTAGATTTAGACTTTTTTCAAACAAACTGGGTATAAACCTGGTTCATGTCTGGACTGTGTATGGATGCCGACTAGGGGCTTAGGGCTACATCTCTTGTTACAGGCAGTATACTGAGCCGCTCTGGTTTCCTGGCTGCTAGGGAACTGCAGGGAAGTTGAGGAGCACTTCCAATACACTGAGCCTCGCCTCCATTACACCAAATAAACTACTTAAATTACATGTATCATAATTACTGAAGGAGGCAGAGGAATAACTAAACATAAGACACACCAAGCAGGAGAGAGGGAGGGAGAGAGAGAAGTCATCCCTAAATGCTAAAGAAACAACAGCAACTGGAAATTAGACAAAATGCTTACTGCAGCACAGCAATAAAAGCCCTGTTAAGAAGTAAAGGGTCATTTCCATTGAAATGCTAGAGTGCTTTTAATTTGAAACAATTACAGGAATTGTTGTAAGAACGTGTAATGCAGTAACTTTAACACGGCAAACAGCAGTGACTCAAAATGAGGCTTCGTACTAATCTACTGCTATGACCAATTCTACACATCAAACAGAGAGTTAGAAATAAAGACCTGCCTCCAATGGAGACAGAGGCTGTGCGCTGTGTGAGAGACAATATAAGAAAGATATTCTTTCACCTCTAACTTTCTCTCTGAGTGAATATTTTATAAGTAAATAAAGCCGAAATCACAGCTCAGTTTTCATCTTTTATTTAAGTGTTTGGTGATTTTGTCAGACGACCTCAGGGTTATAAAATCCAGATTTGACCAAAGGCAGTCCAGCCCTAGTCTTGTGTAGTTGTAACTCCCTTCAAAATTAATAGATAACCTTAAACATGGGCACTTTTGCAAGCCAGCTAAATTACAATAAATACACAGCCCAAACCTATTTTTGTATTTAGTGGTTTTTGTAAGTGAGAACATCTTTCAGACACACTGTATCCCTGAAGCTTTGCAAGTGCTCATTGAAGGCAATAAACCCTTCAAACTAAATATCATGATTCTACATGGCTACAAAAGGCTGACTGAGGCTACACTTGTACCGTACATGTCTCATTACAGAGAATTTTTCCATTTCCATTCCTACAGCCGGGGGAACAAGTGGGAGCACATTAGCTCAGCACCTAAAAGTGCCAGCTCAGGCCCTTTGTCCCCTTAGACCACTTCAGTGTGTGTTATTTCCCCCGCATGTTTCCATAAGTACTGCTGGTAGCAAACGCTTACTGCTGATGGGGGTTAAATGTCTGGTGGTTGGGCGTGCTGTAACAGCTTAATGTCCAATTTAGAAATACTTGGATCCATAATGCTTTGCTGTTATTGTCCCACGGGAATGCAAAGTAATGACTCACTTCTTCCAGTTTCCAGCGATTGATGAGGCGTAGATAAGCACCAGGCCGGCCTGTGAATCTGTCAACCAAGGAAAAAAATTGCACCATGTGAGGTGACAGGTGGTCTACAAATCAACTTTTTTTTTTTTAATTTACAAGATTTTTCTGTTTAAAGGTGTAAATGTATCAGAATGGACATGTTGCTTAAATCTATAAAACATCTATTCTAGATTTTAAAATCTTTATATTGAGGGATTAGAATCTTGTGTTGGGTTTTCAGGATGACGGGTTTACCTACTTTGTGTCCCTGAGGGAGTTCCTGTGATGAGAGAGTAAATATTTCATGTGGTGTGCCCAAAGGGTCTGTCTGTTTGTCTATTTAAAAACATGGTTTGTCTCCATTCCTACTCAGATGATACACATCTATGTTTCTGTTCCATCCAAAGAACTCAGTGCTGTGTTAGTGAATTTGAGTATGACAGGATCAACCATCAAAATAAAATGATATTATCATCATGTACTCTACATGTATGTCACTCCTGCAGGAAAGTCTCCTCACTGCTGGGGTAAGCTGTAAAACATATTTTAATGTGCTCCACACTGTATTAAAATCACTTCATGGCCTTGATCAGGATCCTCACAGTTAATTTCCCAAACCAATCACTGTCTTACATGACTTTTTACTGAGCACATTGTATTGCACTTAAATGAAATAGCCTATATAATTGTTATCATTGCTATTATGATAATCCATACATTTACAGTGTAATCATTCCCCTTCTGCAGCAGCACCTGTTTTTGTTTTGGTTTCTGCATGACGTCCTCACCTTCCCAGAAAGAAGGCGATGTAGAAAGTTGAACTGTTGAGGTTGACAAACTGAAAGAGGAACATCTTGAGAGTAAAGCTGTTCTCCCACTCTGACTCCGTCCTTGGCTGCTCTGTGGACGTACACAGAGAGAAACAAGGAACAGTGACATAAACGGATAAAATGAAATTCGTAGATGTGGAGATACAGATGTTAGTGCACAGTTCTTTGAATCATCCAGACATGCATGCAGTTCTTACACACTTTGAGTAAAGTGACCGACTACCAAATGAGATTCGTTTAGACGACAACAGCATAGATAAAAGAAAGAGCTGGATCAAAGTCATGTGACCACAATACTGTTTGCTCAGCACTGTGCCAACAACGTTGTGCAATAGTAATTAAGTCTGCATTGAAAACACCATTTCAGCTTCAAGAACATTAAAACCACTGGTGCATTCAACTTACCTAAATTAGTGAGAAGAAGAGCAACTTTTTCATAGAGCTGGAAAAAAAATACAAGGCTGGAAGTTAAACTGATTATAAATGTATTGTTGCTTAACAACAGTTGAGTCATTGTATAATGGTTGCGAGGTGTTATGACTGTCATCGCCTGGGATTCAACAATCTCACGTCATCCCTGCACCGCTGTGGTTGGTGGACAGCAGAAACTCACCACGTTGAGGAGCATGATGACGCAAAAGTTGATGCACACCGCCGTGCCCGTGGTCGCCACCTGAGAGTTGTTCCTGATGAGAGCCCAGCCGAAGGCGGCAAAGGTGCTGACGGTGATCACACGGTAAATGACGATGCCGAACACAGCGGCGATCACCACCAGTATCTGTGACATGCAAAATCATAACTACTATAAATAGCAATAAATATCAAATTGAATTGAATTGAATCATTGACCTTAGACTATAACATTACATACAGATGGAGGAATAAAAAATACTGTAGGTAGTTAACCAGAGCATAAAAATTGCAAACACATTAAAATCTCAATGGGACTTGACCAAGATGGCAGCATCAGCATTGTTACAACAATAAACACAAACAATTCTAACTGACAACCGTCACACACTACAAATGAGTGACCACAATAACAAGTTCATATGCAATACAAGGTCAAGGAGAAAGATCCAGTTATCATGCATAAACATGTACAGTTTTCTAAAACAATTTCACTAAAAATTTAGGAGCAATAACCTTGATACCTTAAAATTGACTTAAATTCCCTCATAGTAATCAGCTCTGACAAGTTCAGGTCATTCTGTACAGGTCGCTCTGTTCTAACTCTCGGAACCAACATTTGTAGAATATTGTGAGAGCTTAGGCAATATTGATTTTGGTTTTTTCACATATACCGTGGGTTCCAAAAGCAATGCAAAAATCTGCAAACATACAGAGATGGCCTCTAAGCAGCAGCATACAGAGTACAGTGGTGTACCAGATTTTCACAGCCAGTGATAAAACGTAAAGCACAATGGTATACAGTATCCAACGTCTTTAGGCACTCCAGGCTTGTTTAGGTCAGGTTCATTCAGAAAGAGCAGATCACTTTAATCCAATAAAGGTAAAAAAAAAGTTGCCGAAATCAAAAATATTTCCTGATGTAAGATTTATTCCTTAAAAAAGAAATTTAAGTTTCAGCTTGGAATCAAGGTTTTCAATGTGTAAATTGAATGACAAGCGAATGACAAGTGTTGAAGGTGATTAGCAATGGATAACTGTATTATCTGCATAAAAATTTAATGCAGCATTTGATAAATTATCACAAGATTATTTAAATATATGGAGAACAACAGCGGTCCTAGTATGGAACCCTGGGGCACGCAGCAATGGGTTTGTTTATACAATTCAAACTGGATCTTATCTACATAAAGGAAATGTGGGGACTTTCCATTAAATTAAGTAAGCCTGTAAGACAGGGTAAATACAAGTGTGAGAATGGCGCACCTACTAGTTGACATTTATTTACCCGTGACACTCACCATGAAGAAGATCCCGGATGCTGAGACGACGAGGCGACTGTATTTGTCGGTGAAGGCTTGGTAAGGCTCAGGCTTTCCAGATATGGGGTTCGTCCTCTCCTTCTTAGAGTATTTGGCCTCAAACTGGGGGCGTATTTCATCCTGAAAAACAACAGACAAGACACATGTGAGCCTTGGCATAAGTTTTGAATATTTAAATCATATGTAGGTACCAAGCACACAGCTTTCTATATGGGCATGGACTTTGTTAATTTTCCCTGTTAATAAATGTAATAATAATAATAATAATAATAATAATGATAATATTATATATACACTGTGTATGTATATATATATATATATATACATATACATATACATAAAATCCATACGTACAAGTCCATACATTTATAAGCATTCTCTGTGCTGAATATTGTGCTTAGAATATAGTTAAATCCGCTTCATTATGTTATAAAACATAAAGGCTTGGTTGGGTTGCAGTGCTTTTTTAAAATATAGATAGTGTACTTATGCAAGAATGTACATCATCTCATCTGAATGGTGATGTTTTTGGGTGCATTCAGATTAGAATTTTCATGGTGAGCTCATTAACCTATTGTGAATGATACTGCTATTTGCTAATTAAGCTACAGCTGAATAATACAGTAAGCCTTATATCTAGAAGCTTTTAATAGGACAAACAAAATTTGGAATCAGAGAGTTCATCATCTCTGTCTTGTCGTCTGTTCCATACAAAGCAGACTGAGACTGAGTCACTTTTACACCCACAAACAGCAGCCTGTCAAAGAACACATTTGCCAGCTCGACTATGACTGACAGACAAGGGCTGGAGGCAAGAACATTATAAACTCACTAAAATTTCTGACACAACCAAACCACAGTGTGGGGGTTTGAGTTTGTAATAGCCTTCATTGTACAAGTGTTGAATTTGCACATATTCAGTGAGTCATAAATCTATTAGACACAGAATGTCTGGGTGCAGGCTCTCAGGACAACAATCCCACCTTTTTAAATATACTGACAGACTGAAAAAAGACATGAGTAGGCAATGATTTCCAAAGGGCAGAGCTGCTGTGAAGGCAGAAATACTGTCACTGCTGAAAATCTCTGGGAAAAGTCAAAGATGCAAAGAGCAACAAGTTAGCTAAATCAAACTGCAGAGAACTCTGTATGGAGATATGTAAATGGAAGCAACTTTGTCTTTCCCCCTCTCAGGACATTCATGTGTAGCTAATGATGCAAGAATACCAAATCTGAAATGGGAGTAACTACTTTACCTCCTCTTCCTCCCAGTCAATGAGGTCCCAGTCGTATGCGAGGACGGCTCGGCGTCTTTTCCAGAACTCCAGGAAGACCGTTGCTGAAACACATCGATAAAACCTTATCAGGAGTTTGTATGTGACAAATTGTGTTGTTGCTAAACAGCACTAATCACAGTACGCATGACACCTCATAAGGTCCAGTACTCCATATCCTTGAAATTTCTGTTAGGACCTAGGAGCAGTTGGTATATTTTCTTTAAAGCTGAATGAAATGACCTGCAGGGCAGCTGAACAACATATATATATATATATGTAAACAACATATATTAAGGAGATTTATTTTTGTATCAGATGTTTATGAAACTTTGATGCCAATAAAGCACCTCTGAATCTTGAATTTGAGTTTTCATGGGGATTGTGCCTATTTATACATCCAGCAGACACGACGCAGCATTGACCTTCATTTGAGGTCATGTTTGTGGCTATGAATGTAATTTAAGTCCAATATTCACTTTATTCACTCGCAGTATTCATTTGCTCTGAGCTTATTTGCCGAAAATAGTGGCTTGCTGTTGCTGGAGATAGGGTCGATGACAGTTGTGAGAGTGAACTAAAACAATAAAGTTCTGGGCCATTAAACCAAAACAATGAGATGAAAGACGAGTGATGTGCAAAGCAGTTCTTTTCAGTGTCCTGAATCAGCTATTAAAAAAAGATTTGTTCAAAAGACTCATTCACCAAATCAGCTCTGACTGTGTAGACCTGCTCACTGAACTGAAACACTGAGGCTCTCTTCTGATTGGCTGACTGGATCATTAAGACACATGTACATGTTAACACTCCTCTTCTCATTTCTTTCCAGCACTAAAACACATGTATCACTGTCTGGATGGAAGTGCAGGATGCAGTTCCGAGGTGTTTTGAGTTTTACTAAATACTGTCATCCTGTTGGAGATAACTGCAACAATGGTTAAGTTAATATTTTACTTTGAAAGGTCACCACACAGAGCCTTGATGGAAAAATCAGTCAGTATCAGTGTTGGACATCAATCGGTTTACACCCTAATTATCCCCTAAGACAGGAACCAATATCCCCCATGTGACCCGAAAAGGTGAGGTCATGACCAAGTCCCTCAAATCTGTCCTCGCTGCGTGTTATTCTGACTGATTAGAGAAAACTAAAGATTTCAGCTGGTTTAATGCCAAGATTGTCAGAGGGGCAAAGTAAGTGAGTAAGTTTTTTCTGCTCCATGTGTTCACAGAGCATAATGAAATTTACTCTCATTACTACATACAGAGATCACTCCCAGGGACAGTCAGGCAAGTATTCCTGAGCAAAGTCCTATGGATAGTTGACTTATTGCATGTTTACCTGCCTCTACTCTGCAGCATTTCTGCAGGGACTTTGCTCTGATCAGAGGCTTCTATCATCAGTGTTGTCGAACACATGCTTGTAGTTTATTTTTCTCTAACCTGCCCACATTCCCTGTTTTGAATGTGAAGCCTTTAGCCCATGTGGAGCCAGCAGGGGAGTACGCTTCTGAGGAACCTTAATAAAAGGATTTGAGCCGATTCTCTGCTGCAGTTGAACCGAAAACACTTGGACAGCAGCAGCAACAGAAACTTCCAACGCTGAGCAGCAGTGACTGTAAGGTCAGTACATTAGTGACTTTTTTTTAAATTTTTTAACTGGATAAAATTGTTAAACTGGAATGTTTTTAAGTATTTGCAGACATCAGAGTGAGGTCTGGTGTCTGTGCAGCTGTGAAAACAACTTCAGTCCTCCACATTGCTCTTCATACTGTTTCACATTTGTCATGAGTACTTGTTCACACATGGCATGTTTTTATTTCTGTGCTGATTTCTACATGGAAAAGGTGTTTGTGTGTGTGTGTGTGTGTGTGTGTGTGTGTGTGTGTGTGTGTGTGTGTGTGTGTGTGTGTGTGTGTGTGTGTGT